>NW_019724742.1:4378743-4386807 GCF_002891405.2 Cryptotermes secundus
CCCCCCCCCCATGAGTCTGTGTGTTGTCTTTATGCTTTTTCTCAGTCCCACCAGTGAGTGCTTTCTTTCACCTTTCCAATTCATTGTTCTGTAGTCACTTCATCATTTGACAATGTATAGTTTGAGCTATGGAGAGCATCCTTAAACCATAAAAGGTTAAAGCTATCCCTGTTACAGGCCTGTCATGGTTCCCACATTTTCTAGACAACCAGCTTACAGGTGGTGGTGAGGTTGTCAGCCTTACACACTGACAGGCTATCCTTTACCCTCAGGAAGATTCCTGGTACTCATTTCTGTTAGAGGCCAAGTCGGCCCCAGGGCAATAGTGCGGCTGGAAGGATTAGGTCAGTTGAAAACTCCAGTCACCGCATGGTTGGTTACTGGGCCAGGTAGGTATGTGCTAAAATTAGAGATGTGTTTGCTTGTGCAGGCTATCGTGATGCACAGTGTGGGTGGCTTGAAGTGCAGGAGGAAACAGGACGTGGTGGCGTCAGTTCCAGAAGTGCTCCTCTGCCACGGACGGCACTTTTCCTTGTCATCTATGAACCTAAGCAAGGTGTCATAGAGATATGGGCTATGCAGCAGGGACCGAGAGTTGCCAAGTTCACAGCCAGCAAAAGTGGAAGGTGACAGTGACAAAGCTTGTTCATAACAAGAGAACCAACATGTTTGTTTAATTTCAGCATTTTGATGTGTTGAAGTTCTGTTTCTGGGTACATTGCACTTGACGTCTTTAGGTGGAATGAGGCAGAAGGACAATGCAGCACGCAAGATTTCATTTACTGTTTGTCGTTTGTGGACACTGTTATCTAAACAGTGATGGCATCATGGGAAAAATGGTAGACATCTGTGGACATGTGAAAGAAGATGCAGTGACTTAATGTCAGTAAATAAAGTTGTGTAATTTTGCAGTCATTGGGCTCAAATTTTTAGTCATGGACAAGTAAATGAATGGGTATGTTGAGCCATGGCCACAGTACAGAAAAAAGAATAAGATTCTAATTTTTAAAAATTTTGAATGAGCATCCTTTTGATATGAGGAACATGATTTTTGCTGCAGGTTCTAATTATGTGTGTTAGCTTTACCATCCACTGCATAAGCTCCAGTCCAGCCTCTCCCTGTGCGCCCCAAGCTTGATTCCTGTTTTCAGAACCGTGTTGCATTTGTCCAGAATTGTGAGCATTCTGGTGCTGTGGGTTATAACAAGAAAGAGCGCCACTAAGAGTGGTCAGCATTATGTTCTGACAGCTGTGAGGCAGGTTAACATTAAATTCATTAATGGCATTGTAGTAACACCCAAACAGTTACGTATATTATGTTGAAATATTTTGTGCTTTCTGCTAGACTTTTGGTGTTTGTAACTAAGTTCATGGAGCAGAATCTGTCTGGAGGAGCTAATAGTCACTCAACTAGTCAAGAAATATGCCAATGTTTATGGAACCCAGAGGTTCAAGAGTCTACCGCTGAATCCTCTCCAGTCATAGACCCTCCGAAATCTTCCATAAAAGCAGGGAATTTTTTGACCAGTCAGAAACCGTGAACTCTTAAGGAAAGACTTTAAAAATAATGCTAGTTGATAGATTCTCTGTTTAAGTTTGTTTGCAGGCTACTTTCTGTTAAGTTTTCCTATTCACTCATATTCTTCATGTTTTCAGGCTTCTGCACATGGGTCATGGTTTCATGGGTCTTGATAACAACCCCTTGGAAGGTGGCAACAAGTCTCAGTTCTCTTGTGTTTTTGTTGATCCAGGTGGCTTAATAAAGGAGATCTCTGTACCCTTCCACTTTGCACTTAGGTATGTATTTATATTTCTTTTATTTGGTTTGTCTTATTTTAGTTTCTGTCATGTTGGTGTCAGTGAAGTTTGTAATACCTCTTAATGATTTTGATTTTCATATTCACTCAGGAATGTGATGTAACATTGAATGAATGAATGCATAGGGGGTAGCCCTAGCTGACCCTTCCACCATGACCTTAGCCTTCTGTTTCAGCCCATCAGCAATCCTACACTTCAAATGAAGTGTAGTATTTTATTTACAGTGGTATCTTGGCACTAAGCACAAGCACAGCACAAGCCATCTGCGAGACCTAAGACGAAACATTAAAATATTAAAACTCCACACACATGAGGTCTAGCACCAGAGAACTATCAGAATAGAAGTCGTCACTGGAGCAAAAAATTCCCCATATGGTACCAACAAGAAAAACATATATTTTCACACTCACTCTGAACTGGATAGAGTTGTAGTTTTTTTACTTCTGCTGTGATAACAGAAGTCCAGATGGGAGAGATGTCCAAGCTGGATTGATTGATCAGATGGTCTCTCAGAGAGACATGGGTGAATTCCTGGTATTTCCTGTATGTGGTGTTGGGCTCAATCTGCAAGACCTTCGCTTCATTGCAACATTTTGTGGCCTTCCTCATATGCATGTTGGGCTAATTCTGATTCTTCAAGCAAACCCTGAGTCATGTTATATTTGTGTTCCTTAATGCATACTTCTAGTCGTCTGCTTGTTTCACCAATGTAATTTCTGCCGGAGTCGCATGGGATATTGTGCACACACTTTTAGATAAAAATAGGATGATAGATAATGTCCAGAAAGATAATATTTGTATTAATGTACCATCATCACAGACTTTTGGATCTTACTTCATTTGTTTGTTTGTCATCGAGTATTCTCTGTTACAGTGACAAAAACAGTAAAAGAACAAGGGACCTTCACTTACTGAAGAAACTGAAGGCGTTCCTGAAGGAAAATGACTATGATAATGACAGATTGATTGAGGAGGTGCAGAAGAGAATGCAGGAACTGAAAACCAATGACATACGCACTCAGGCTATTGACATGCTTTCAACTAGTAAATATATTACTCCCGATGCTCTGGAAGTTGCGTTGAACATTGTTGTTGATAAGTTGACTTCCCAAGGTAAGTTACTGCTGGAAGTATGTATTCTGTTCATTCATTCTTGGTTTAGTTCATGACATTTCCACTTTCTGAGGTTATATAGTGCTGAATGCTTTATTGGCGAATAATGAGCTTTAAATGAAGTGGAAGTGATTGTGCATGATTTAAGGTACTATTATGGAATCTGCGTGAAGGGGCTCAGGACAACCAAAATAATGTCGAGTTAGGATAGTTGGTCTCTGGGACAAGATGTGAGATTTGAACCAAGGGCCTCACATGTGGGAAGGTTGAATATGGTCTGGAATCTCATATACAGAGTGGGATTTGTTAACCATATGACTGCAACATTCAGTGCTTGAGGTTGTGTGGTAGTATAGTTTAGTTTTTAGGGACAAATTATGTCTGGCTAAATGAAAGATACTCTTTTGTATGGTGCACAGGGGCATCTGTAATATTCTGAATCATTGCGACCAGTATTGTCATGAAGTTTCACACAGAAATCCAGAAGCATTGGTTTAGAAATGTTGCACTTCATATGAAACAAGTTGTCACACACTTCTGGTGTGTCCCCAGCTTAAAGTTAAAAAATTCTTCTGTTAGCTCTGCCATGTCTTTCTGTCCATTTACAGACATCAGCTTGAGAAGAGCCAGACAGATTTTTTATGAAATTTTATATTGTGTAGTTGTACTTACATGCATTTCAGTATAGGTTAAAATTGGACAACAATAGACACCTTACATAAAGACTGACATGCATTTCTGTGTGCATCTCAGACCTAACTTGAAATATTAGAGCAGAAGTGTTAAACAATCATTATAGAGAAAAATGAAATGTTATATGCCCACTACACTTTTCTGTAATTCTTACAACTCTTGAGGTAATTAAATAAAAGGGAGGAATTTCACTAGAATTGTTACATTATGTGTACATTTTCCAAATTGTAGGTCTTATTTAACCCGTTGCCGTGGTTCGTCGTGTATGTTTCGTCAGGGATTTAAATCGTCTGGGGGGGTTCGACGTGTATGTTTCGTCCAGCTGCACACGTATGTTATAACGCCCATAATAATTGATGGTTTTGCTGTAGATTGTTAGATTTTTCACTGGCCTGTTGTCAGGAGGACTGTATTTAATGACACACGCGTTTAAGAGCGCTAAGTCGTCGTTACATATGCCTGTCTTGCAGCAACGTTCCTGTGGCTATTGCGAGCTGTTTCTGTTATGAATGATGTGTTTTGTTTGCTCTGAAGCTATAAACACCAGAGACTGATATGTGCTGGTGTTTATAATATCATATTGCCCTGAGCTGGCTATTCAATTGGAATTCTTAGAAGAGGGATGTACAAAAGTTTATGCCTGCAAAATCGATTGCTTTCGCACAGTACATAGCACCCATTTCTTAGAAAAACGCCACATTTTAAGGCAGAACACTGTGGTCACCCCCTGAGACGATACGGATGTGTGTGGGGGAGGGAAAAGAACTCATTCCTTCGCTCATTATCGCTCCAGTTGACTCCATTTTATCGTACTGACCTTGGTGGTCGTTTCGAGGGATGACCATAAATATTTTTTTGAGCCAGCTAAGCTCTACTTTCGTTCACTACATACCAGACAGTTCTTAGAATAACTTCATGAATTCTGTGGTCACCCCTACGACATCTCCTGCCGCCAAAATGGATGGAATATCAAAGGCATAGCAACAACCCCTTGTTATGATAACTCGTAACGTTGAATTTACTACAGCTGACCTGGCAACTAAACGGGTCACGGAAAGACATTTCCTTGAAGTATACCCCTCACGGGTAAGAAGGCAAGGCCGCACATATGTGTGGTTAAAAAAAAGGGCCAAAAAAAATACACAATATTGGAGCGGAGAATGGTGAACGTGGGGCACCGTTGGGTTATACGAATGCTTCAAGGCCTTCCTTCTACTAAACCAACTGCCTCCATTACCGAGATACAGGGCGCTCATATTATAAGGTAAGGTTATAAAACCACCATTTAAGATCATTTTAGTGAAAGTTTCATGTTCCTATCTCATAGAATTTAAGAACAATGATGAATAAATAATTTTCGAGCAAAATTTAAATGGCCGGCTGAATATATTACCGCAGGAGCCGCGGCCGCGGAATTTAAATGACCACGTCAAAGGGTTAACATACCCAGTGACACATTAAAATCGTTTTTATTTGATGTAATAATTAGTTCATTGCACATTTTTCTATGACTGTGCGATAAGTGGGCACCTGTTGTGGAGTTGTACTGTGGAACTCCCATGTGAAAGTGAAAGTGAAAGTGAAAGTGAAAGTGTAATCTTCCACAATTTGTCATTTTGTCTCATTAAGCATTCACTTCAAATGGTATGAAGTCCATAAATTTTCTCCATTAAGGATTTTTTCTATTTAATGTTCAAATCCTTTTCTCCCAGAACAGACTTTTAAGTGGGAATTCACAGAACTAAAACAATGCTTCACACAAGATAATTGATAAGCAACAGTGCTAGGTCTTATAGATGCTGAAAATGGTGACAGTGAGGCAGAGTGACACAAGCATTGTATGGTAAGAAGTTTTACGAGAGCCCCGTATGGAGATGCTGGCATATTGGTGCTATTAGCCCACAACTGTTTCCCAAATCCTTACCATTTCATCTGCCATCCTGTCATTCAGTTGTTGAGGTCACTGCCAAGCAACTGCTAGTGAAGATGTGACTGTGGACGCTAGTGTGTGTACATGCATGAGCGCATGCAGCTGCATGTGTTCACCCACACGTGAAGTGTAATCATGTGCTGTATCAAAGAGTCCAATAAATCCAATGATCAATCCAAAACCCATCTATAGCCACACTCATACAGGTGACAATATTAAAACTATGATGTAACTCATTCAAAGACAATGAGAAATGAATTTAATGGGATTTAATACCCTGTAATCCAGTAAATATGACATTTTTAGAGGAGCCCACTACCTCCATCTTCAGCACTAAAGAGTTGAGCCAATCAAGTAAGCAGCAAGCAAAACTGTGCTCACTGCCTGCTGCTTGGTGGTTACCTGATTGGCCTAGTCTTCAGTGCTGAAGATGGAGGCAGTACATTCCTATAGAATGTCAGTGACTTTCTACTGGACTCTTTGGCATTATGTCTAGGGAGACAGAGAGTGCTCTGCATTATCACTGCTATGGGAACCTCAGACCCAGTGTTAAGAAATGAATTTGACTTCTTACCTGTGTATGTTCCTCAGATGCTGAGTCAGTGGATCACAGCAGTAAAACGTTGCTACACATGGCACAGCAGTTGCAGAGGCTCGTGTCTTTCTATCAATTTATTCGCCGAGAGCATCAGATACCCCCCACGTACAGCACCGTTGTTGCTGACAACCTCAACTCACCACAGGTAGGCCCTCGCACCAGTTCAAATTGTTGTCATCTTACAACATGTGAAGATTGCCTGTCTTCATGCAGAGAAGTGCTCAGACTGTTTCGTTCTTTATGCTTTTCTTATAGTTGAAAGTTTCAGTTGTGTTTACTTCATTGCTGTATCTGTATCCAGAGGTATTCTGTGAAGTTCAGTATTGTGACATGACTCCTGAAAGCTGGAAGAGTGAAGTCAGAAAAGTTATAATTAATTTTCATTACATGCATCCTGCTGTGTTACAATATATACAACTTATTTATTTGACTGTCACAATACAACAGTAAAAGAACTTCAAGGACAATGCCCAGATATAGTTCTGCTACATGTTTCGGCCACTAGTGGCCATCATCTGGCAAACACACTTCAATAAACGTACACCACTGAACTGCAGTATGCAAAATTTGATACAGTGTCATAAATCATTTAAGATAATTTGCAATAGGAATACAATAAGTAGGTTATTTAAAACCAATAAAAGTCATATATAAAAAAACAAATTAAAATTTGATTGATGTTTTTTAACATCGAATCAGTCGTTGGTTCCACTTTACATACGTATCCGTCGACAAATAGTAAATTTCAGTGTTTCATTATAAAATTGTATGGGAGGCCCAATAATAAATGGAATAGTTGGAGCCTCATCATACGGAGAATTGTACGTAATGTATGGGAGGTATTTGTGGTTACAACGCGTGAGTATCCAATAGTGCAAAATACAGATTAGTGACATCCCTCATATCCGATTTAAACAAAATCTGAAGAATGTATGGGATGCATGGAAACTGCTTATGGCCATATTGAAACCAGGCTGTTTTATGAATCAGTATGGCTCAAGATCAGAATTACCAGCTTTCAGTGAAAGTGCCAGTGTTGAATTTGAGCAAAATCTGTGAAATAGAGTGTGAGGTAATGGAGAAGTCTGTTTATGGTCATGTATAAACCAAGCTTTATTATGAATAATTTTGGTTAAAAGCTGAAATTGCTGGACAACTTTTGGAGAAAGGCTGCTACACTGAATTTCAACAGAGTCTGTGAAATATATGAGAAGTGCGGACAAGCCCACTTATAACCTTATTTAAAGTGGGCTTTATTATGTAAAATGTGGCTGAAGGAAAGCAGAATTGCTCATTTTCTTACATTGTGAGGATCACCTAAAAACTGCAAGCGTCGGTGCCATGTTACGAAACATAACACAGGGAGTGGAGGTAATCCTCTGTGAATTCTGAACTTTAATACAAGATGGAGGTTAGTAGTGAGCTTCAGGCTGCGGTTGCTTTATTCCTGATGTGGGAACATCTGGTACTCAATGGCTGAGAAGTGGCATAGGTCTCAGAGCTGGTTTGGACATCTTGGCAAAGAAGAATATCCTTCCTCCTGCCAGCCCATTGAATTGAATTGAATTGAATTTATTTACATTCTATAAATCCTAAGCAGGTTAGTACCTTTGGATACAGAACAAGTCAAAATGTTACATACATAAGTACAGGCAATTTTAGCTTAAAAATTATTATAACTTAATTTTACATCATTCTCTATTTACATTGAAGTATTCATCTAAAGAGTAGAAGGAATGAGCATGTAGATAATTCTTTAACTCTGATTTAAACTTTTTAGTATCATTGCCCAAGTTTTTAATACTTTGTGGCAGATTGTTGAACACTTTTATGCCAGTAAAGTAGACTCCTTTTTGATATACTGATAAAGTTGATGAGGGTAGGTGGAAGTTATATTTTTGTCTAGTATTCA
>NW_019724742.1:4387124-4752428 GCF_002891405.2 Cryptotermes secundus
TCCTTTCTCCAGTGTTTTCCTACAGTATCTAGCACCTAAATTATAATTTTCTAAGTGAAGATGTTCTAATTCCAGCTGTTTCATGTGATGTTCAGTAAGGCACAGTATGTGTGGAAGATTTGAATTCATGGAGCTTATTAGTTCATTTGTTTTGTTTCTCAATCCTCTTATATTCTGATGGAATATTCTTAGTACTTTATTATTCACTGAATTTAGTAGACTGCAATTACCTTTTCTCATTTCTATTGGTTCACTAACATTACTGTCTGAAAGATTAGTTTCTTTTGCAATTTCTTTTACTTGATAAACTTTACTTGCACTCTTTATCCTAAAAAATGATTCTGAACACCCATGACAACTGGAATGTGTCTGCCCTTAATGCTCTCTGCAATGAGTCGCGTCAGCTTGTCCTTGCCTCGAGGATTAAGATGCAAACCATGGACAGTATGTTTGCTCCTCAATAGTGAAGAGACATCAATCGCATCAATGTGGGCTGCGCCGACCTCCACAAGCGAACGCTCAAGCCGAAGATTAATCTCCCTCACACACCTGTTAATCCATGGCTTGTCATGTCGCCAGAAAAGACCAACCTGTCAGGCTGGATTTCTTGTCCATGTCATCATGTGGTTTTGTTCATATTTTGAGGAACATGCATCCTCCATCTTCAGGGTTAGGTGTGTAGAGTGGACCCCATGTCAGTGGCCTTCCTGCCTTTCATCCAGAACATGTTCATCCTAATCAGCAGGGCATTTTTCAAGCATGAACCTCAAGGCGGTATGTGGCCTTCTCCTCGGGGATGATAGTCTGAGAGCTCTTGGCATGTATGGCATCCCTTGTGACAGATGTTCATTGGACACCCTGGTTATTCCATTGAGACCAGGGCTAAGGATCAGCACAATCACATCCAAGTCTGTGAGCCAGAGAAGTTGGCCATGGCAGAACACAGCATCCTGACCGAGAAATTCAGACAACTGGGACCAGATCATAAGGGAAATGATTTCATCCTAACAGCAAAAAGGAAAGGGATGGATACACCTTGAGCACATCATGGAAACCTCTTATCCAGTTCTTGAGAGAAAGGCACAAGGTTCCTTGGAAGGGCAAGATATTTCTTATTTCCTCCTAAGATGATACTCCTCTACACGGGTCCTTGAAAAAAGGGACAGTTTCTACATTTGACACTTCCTGTCTGCAGGTGAACTGTAAAGAGTAGTTGTTTCCCATTCTCAGCATTCCACCTTCCTTGAACTCATTATGCCATCTGCTTCTGCTGGTTTCTTGCGTGTGAATGCGATATTTCTTAATTAAAACAAATTAAGTTTCAATTAAAATTAATTAACATCTTATGTTTTCCATTGTGGTCATTTGTCCATTCATTTAAAGGACATTTACTAGAGAGTATTTCTCTTCATTGGATTTATTCAGACTGAATTCCCTTTGCAATGTGGGTATTATGCAAGCAAAATTTGTGTGGTTTGAGCACGTTGTGATAAGGAAGCGCAGGCCATGAGCAGTCATCTGCATGCAATGTAGGACACTGCAGAGTGGCAGGCAGCAGGTGGCAGCTGTGTAGCTGGCAATCCACACTGACGCGTCAGGAGAATTGCAGTATAAGCATCTGGCACTGAATGATCTGGAAGGCTGTATTAACCACAAATTGACTGACTGTGAATATAATTATTAAAAGAATGAGATACTGGTGCCTTATATGAGGGAGAGTCAGTAAATAGGTCACAAATGGATATAAAATGTAAAACGTGATATTCGAACCTGGAGAAAACATTTATTTCTGAAAATATCCTCCACCAATAAACTTGTCCCATTGCTTTACCAGTGCCTTGAATCCTCCAGCATAGAAGTCTTTTGACTGTTGTCTCAGCCACTACTGCACCGGGGCAACATGGTTGGGCATCATCTGCGACTTTCAAACGTCTTTGAGAGAATTTTTGTACCCTGTTGTGAACTGCTTTATGTTACATACACTTCCCACTGTAAACAGGAAACATTTCTTTGAGAATATGCTTTGCATTAAGTCTTTTTGCCCACAGAGAACTCTCAACAGAATGTTGTTCTTGTGTAGTAAAGTAAAAGTAAAGTAGAGTAAAGGTATTCCTGTAAACAGGCTGTGGAGGCTCATAAGGTTGTGAGATGTTGAGGTTCCCACACTTTCTAGACACTCAGCTCAAAGATGGCGGTAAGGTTGTCAGCCTTACACGCCAGCCACCCTGTACCCCCAAGAACATTCCAAGAATATTCCTGATACTCATTTCTGTTAGAGGCTGAGTTGACCCCAGGGCCATAGTGCGGCTGGAAGGATTAGGTAAATTGAAAAAAATCCAATGACCCCATCGGGATGTGACCTTCCGACCTTCCGGCTTGTCGCATAATGCCTCAACCAACTACGCTGGGTACTACACTCCTCAAACATGGTCGCCAATTTCACTACTGAAACCTTTCTCTGAACATGCAAGTCTGCTACCTAGAATATCATGAAGCTAGACTGTGCTCCTACCTAGTGATGCACATAGAAAATCTATTACGTCCATTACAGCTGTTTACTTCCATTTGTGACCTATTTACTGATTGTCTCTCATACATAATGCACCATGTTATGTAAGTAGCGTTAAAAGCGGAGTAGAAGGAGCGACAGAGACTACAGTATGCAATATCAAGTGGCAATTTCAATGGTTAAGTCTGTCCATGGGGTTGATAGGTACAGCATTCTAATAGCATGAAAATTACAATATATGGGAATCCTTTGGTCCCAGAGGAGGTGCCTGATATCGCAAATTTTACCCATACAGCTTTTTAAAATACTGCTTCTGCTGCTGCTGTCATTGGGCAAATTAGCTCTGGGGTACCCAGTTCAATACTTGACTGGGGTAGGGGCTATCATGGAAGGTTTTTCATTGTTTTTCTGCATTCATAAATGAGCCTGCCATCTGATTTTATATGTGATTGGGCCAGTGACTGTCGTTAAACAAACCATTATTAATATAGAGGTACTGCCATAACCACATTTGCCATGACTGCCACAAGCAGAGCCACCATGACAACCACAAACACAACATAGTGTGTGTTTCACAGTTCCACGCTGTACACCTTCCCACTTGTTCCTATACAGTATTCCTGTTGGCCTCTGGATCCATTTGTGATGGATGTGAGTGACCACCCTCTTTTCAACCTGACTATACATGTGTCCTGGGAGGAAAGGTCAGTATTCTGGGAAGTCATAGCATCATCCATCCTAAGCAAAAAGTGTCTATGTACATGTGTCCTATTCCAAACAGTTTCCGAGATAGAGCTATTTCACTGTACAGTCCCATAATTGTTATTAAGAAAGAGAGATTATGTACTGTTTCTAATACCGGTATTTATTGTTCAAGTGACAAAGTTGGTACAGTTTACTTAGTGTAATACATTTTCGAAAATTCCGCCGGCAACATCAATGCACTTTGTAACTCGTGAGAGGACATGGCATGTTGCTCATCTGTACAGTGTGCAGTGAAATAGCTCTATCTTGGAAACTGTTCGGAATAGGACACATGTACACACACACTTATTTTTTGCTTAGAATGATCGATACTATGACCTCCCAGAATATTGCTCTCTCTTTCTGGGACATTCTATATAATGTGACGTCACCACACTCACTCTGACCCTGAAGATGGACGCTGCATGTTCCTCTGAGACATCGATATTTGTGTACGGTATGTCATGGTGTCATAACCCAAAAGTCCATAATGTGAACACTCACTGCTGTTAGGATCCGAAGTGAAACTTTTGAAATCATTTTGTAAGAACTGGACATACGATGAGCAATAATATTTTCTTACAGTCGTTATCCATACTCCTGCATGCCCCAGAAAAGGAAGTGAATGGTCTAAGAAAATTAGTTGCAACTATCGAGTCTGTTGCTCTGAAAACAAAGTCTGAATCTGAACCAAGGGTTGCATTCCGAGAGGATGGGAAAACTGCGTTTGTTGAGTTCCTGTCCTGTTTTGAAGTTGGAGGTCCATCACAGGAATCATCAACAATCAGTCTTAAGGAAAACATCTCTGAAGACAAACTAAAAAGAAATAGTAAGTTTGTACTTTTAACCAGCCTAAATACATGGTTTGAGAGCAGTATTCATCTGGGACCTGATAAAGAAGAGTTTACAGGAGGAAGGGACCTACAGCATAATGTGGGCACCAAAATTCAGGTGAGTAAGGGCCCTGATGCCCTTCAAATTTTCAAAATATTCATCTTCTGTAAAAGTGAAAGTTTCAGTCTTGAGGTAAGTCCAAACATAGGTCTAGCCACAGTAAATTAAGAATCTTCTGCATGAGTGTTTTACACTGGGATCACCAGGTATGCAACTGGCAGGATTATCAATTGAAGGACATATCATTACTCACTGTGAAGAGACAAGAACAAACACTAGGTGACCAGTTATATGATGCGCTATTAGACAATGAATTATTTGACGCTACCTTGCATGTGCGAGCTCATCCCTGTTCCTACATTATTTGCCCAAGATGAACGGAAGCTACTTTATGAGTAGCTCTCATATTTCTGCTTCACTCTCATGCACTATTACTATCTTCTCCCATTTATTTATATATTTATATGTTCCTGTTTTCTGCCATTGTTCTTTATTCTTGCATCCTCCTAGCCTCCTGATAGCTGTTACTGCATCAATATTTTGAAATCTCTTGTCCACAGTCTTTTCCTTCCAGATCTTTGTTCCTTCACATCACAGTATGTGGCTCCATTCTTTCTTTTTGAAGCATATGAGGCATATACCCTGTTCAGAGTCTTTCCTGACCTTGAATCTTGAATCCTCTGTTTTCCACCATAGTGTTGGTCTTGTGGTTTCCCTGTACGTGTATCCATTCATTTTGTTATATTACCTTAGAGATTTTTCTAGTTTTTAGAATACCGGACAAGAGACAAAATCCGAAAACCCAGTAACTCTTAAGTATAATACTGTTTGTTATTCTGTGGCAGGTGAAATGGTGTATCAGGGAACATTGTACAGTGATACCAAAGTGGAGGACTGGAAAAAGGCAGCTGCCAAGAGCCATATTGAGCCAGCTCATCTCATGCAGCTGGCTCTTCATTTCTGGCTTCAGAAACGAGAAGGAGCAGCACTGGAAGCGGAGATGCTGCGTTTCACTGAGCTCTTGAAAGCCATCTGCTCACTCACAGGTTCTCAGTCTTATATATTGGGTTTGATGAATAGCCAGGCTGGTTCTCTGAAAGAGGAAAGATACATTTAAGAGTTGCTAACATGTATTGAGGGGTCTTGTTGTAGCTTGGATGGTGAGTTGCCCACTTCTCAGCATAGAAGTTTCTGTTTAACCCCATAGTAGTCTATATGGAGTTTGGTTGGCAGTGTGCACTGAGGATGATTTTTCTCTAAGTAGTGAACTATGTGTTAAAATGATAAACTGACATACAGTTTGTAATTTTCAGATGTAAACGTGATATGTGCAGAGTACAATGGGCTATCGTCATGGTGGCGTGATGTGCGCCGCATTCTTACAGATTCAACAAATCCATTCATGGCATTAACAGCGGCCATAGTCTGCAGAGCTGTGGCTCTTTCAGTGGAAAAGGTTAAAGAATCCAATGTAAGCATGTATACATGGTAAGATCTGAAATTCGTATGGTGATGAAAATGTAGATTTTGGTCTTCTGAATTGTGACACTGTGGTCTTGTAGTTGGGTCATAGAAGGGTCTTCTGCTCTGAAGACAGCAGTCGAATCTGCCTCTGAAACATTAATAAACACAAGAATATGCAGTGTTGGGCTGAGCAAGTTGACTCAGGCAGTAACAATCTTGACTTGATTTGCGAGGCGCTGAACTCGAATCTTAGCCCGGAAACCAAGCAACTATCATTTTTGTACCTTCCAGACATGGTGGTACGGTACCTTGAAGTGGGCCTTAACCACTGCCTTCCCCATCTACCCCTATTCGTAATTAATTATCCTATCATTTGGCATTGTATAGTATAAACTGTTATCATTCTTGCTAAATGAACCGATATAAATACAAGGGAGAGTCAGTAAATAGGTCACAAATGGATGTAAAATGTAGAACGTGACATTCAACCTGGGAAAAACTTTTATTTCTTGACATCCTCTACCAACATTGATACACTTGGCCCAACACTTTACTAATGAGTTGAAACCCGAAGCACAGAAGTCTTTTGACTGTTGTCTCAGCCAAATCTGCACCTCCCTTTCATCATCTGAGAGTTTTACTCTTCAAGAACAATTCTCAATCCAGCTGTGAACTGCTTTTCACTACAAACACTTCCCACTCTAAACAGGAAACATTTCTTCATGAATATCCTTGGCGTTGAGTATTTTTGCCCACAAAAGAACACACAACAGAACACTGCTCTTCGGTATTACACTCTTCAAGCATGGTCACCATTTCGACTACTGAAAGCAGCCTCAGAAGCTGGACCGTGCTGCTACCTAGTGATACATATAGAAAACCTATTACATTCGTTACAGCTGTTCTACTTTCATTTGTGATTTATTTACTGACTACACTGTAGCATTGGAACCTTAAATATTTAAGTTGGCATACACATTCTTAACCTACCATATGAAAAATCCTTTAATATATTTCTTAAACATTTTTTAAAAATACTTTTATTATTTTTTTAATAATATATTCAACACATTATAAATCTTGATATATGATATACCTTTATATTTATCTTTAATTTTATTTATGTATTTGCTACTTTAATTATAACACCAACTTGAAGCAAAAGTTTTATATTAGTATATATCACAATGTATTGCACTGATATGGATCCGTATTGGTGCAACTGCCTGATGATGGTCTTGTACAACCGAAACATGTAGCAGCAATAAAGACCGAATATTAAAACTGAGTATATTTGTTGTGTTGACGGTTGACATGATTTATATATATATGGAAAAAAAACAACACGATGCAACCAATGAAGATTATCTGGAACTTTTCGTATAGAAACTTTTCTCAGTTTGGTGTCTATTTAAAGAGTACAGTGCAGTCACACTTTATGCAAATTTCAAATAGTGCAGTATAAAAAGAACATTAATAAAATCCAACTTTATGTTTAAAGTTTTAAATATTCCTGCAAATGCAAGAAAATTCAGTTGGAATTATGTATCGGTATGTGTTATCCCAGCCGGTCTCAGTAGCTGAGCGGTCTAAGGTATGCACTGTCTTCGCTCGCTCAGAAGTTGGGATTGTGGGTTCGAATCCCACTCAGGGCATGGATGTTTGTGTGTGTTTTTCTGTGTTTGTCTACAGGTAGAGGCCTTGCGATGAGCTAATCACTTGCCCAAGGAGTCCTACCGAATGTGTAAGATCTAGTAAACCGAAGTGAAACGGAGAGTTTCATGGAGGTAGGCCTAGGCCCAAATTGGGGCTGTAGTGCCACAGAAAAAGAAAATGTGTTATCCCTGTGAGAAAACTTGTCTTGAATTATGCAAGGTCTTCAGGACAGTATCCATGCATAACAAGCGACTACACAGTGCATATAGAATGTGTTTTAAAGTATTTAAGAGCCCTGCTGCAATGAATTTTGATCACAGGTTCTTGCACATGACATTTCAATGCCAAATGGAGGACCAGGAGATGCAGTTTCATTGCAGCAAGAATCATCTGCTGTATCACCAGATGATGAAACTCACAGTTCGACAAGTGAGTGGGAAAATGTCTCTCATGATACGTGCCAGTGGAGCTTGCTGATTGGTCAGTTGGAAGATGTGGCCCTGTTGGACTCAGTATTGAGGTAAAGGAATGTCTTCTGTTGAAATGTGGAGTTTTCATAGTCATGAAGATTCATGTTGTGGTCTTCTGGGTTGACATGGTACAGTCTGGTAAGGGGGTACTCGTGTTTGGAGGAACATACCACTTCTGAGGCTTTTCTCCAAGATGCTTCAGCTAGGTATCAAATACATCGAGAAGAGAGGAACAAGCCGGCAAGATAAGGAAGGGAAAAGACAGTGGGAAAAAGAAGAAGTTGGAAATTGTTATTCATTGACTCATGTAAAAACAGAACAGTGATAGAGGAAGAATTTGTTTGTTGGGGGGGGCCAGTATTCATACTGTAATCGGCAGGTGGGAGGATGATGAGATGCATGTTTCTCTGAAGTGTTGGTGCCTGCCAAACCTTAACCCAGAAGACTGCAAGACTGCAGTGTGAAATGTCTTCTGTTCTCAGGCAGTGAAAATGCAAAATGTCATACCAGATTTCTTTGATTATGCATGACATGAAATGTGTCATGCTGTTATTATGTTGCCAGTCTGTCTTTACCCTCCTACCCGTTATCCTGTCACTTCCTTGTTTGAAATGGTTCCCATTTTTTTTGTCTATGACCGTCTGATACATAGTCATAGAAATGATGTCCAGGACTTAACTAATGTCATATCTTTTTACATATGGATCAGTCCCTAAATTCTGTAGTTTTAATGAGTGAAGCAACTTTGATGATCTTTGTCATCAGTTCCAGTTAACATAAAATCAGCAAATGCGACACATTTTCAATGATTTGAATTTTATATGTATGGAATCTTTGGTGCTTATTCAGCACATCTTAGGTATACCAAGTTCTGAACTGTGATAAGTGATAAATTTTTTGGGTTCGTTGTACAAAGTTCTGATTCATTTTAACTGAGTAAACCACCAAGTAATTGATTTGTCAGATATTTCTGTTCTGTATATATGTCAAAAATTACACCGAACTGTCACATTTTACTTGAACACAGCCTACAACAGCACACACTGAGCTTTCTGTTGTATGGATGCCATCTCGCTCTTCAACTGACTTGGGCCAAACGTTAACATGAATACCACTCTGCAACCCGTAATGTGCATCCACAATCCTTGTGACACTAGTGTTGTGCAGGACAATGAGGAAATAACTTTGATAGCTTTTACATACTCCAGTGTGAATGTCACGAGCATATGTGTCAAATTTACGCGCATATTAAGCAGTGAAATCCAAGAATTTTTTAGTGAACTTATACAGACTGGTTGTCCCAGGAGGAAAGGTCAGTATTGTGGGAGGTCATAGTATCTGTTCTAAGGAAAAAGTGTATATGTACATGTGTCCTATTCCGAAATTGAGCTGTTTCACAGTACAGTTCCAAAATTGTTGATAAGAAAGAAATATTAGTACATACTGTTTCTAATACTGATATTTATTGTTCAAGTGACAAGGTTGGTACACTTTATCTAGTATAAGACAGTTTCAAAAATTCCACCGTCAACAGCAGTGCTCTTTGCAACTTGTGTGAGGACATGGCGTGTTGCTTGTCTGTACAGTGTACAGTGAAATTGCTGTATCTCGGAAAGCATTCAGAATAGGACCATATACATATTCACTTTTTTGGATTAGAATGGCTGATACTATGACCTCCCAGAATATTGACTTTCCTCCTGGGACATTGTATGTGCAATAAAGAACGATATGAAAATAATATTAGATTTGAGGTGCTCATAATGTTGAATATTAAGACTGAAATCTTCTGGGATCTGATCCCATGTAGTCTGGTAGGTGATTACCAGTGTTTCAGAGGAACCCATGATCATCATCAGAGCAGAAACACTTTACCCTGTAGATGGAAGGAGTATGTTGCTCGAGACAGTGGTACCCATCTACCAGTCTCTGCGATGTCATAGTCCACATGACTACAATATGAATCTAAACGTCCTTGAAAGTCTCGCATATTGTGATGCTTCACAGTGCATTCTGGAAAGTTCAGTGTGGGAGAAATGTCTGCTCCCCTTCGCTATGTAACTAATGTGGAAATTGTAATAGCTTTCAGATTAGACCAAGGGCAGTGAGACAGATGCAAGCATGAACTTTCTTTGAATCTTTTCTTCAGTCTTGTTTCTATAGTGATTTTTCTTTTCTTTGAGGTCTCATAGAAATTGAACAGGATGAATTTTAAGATGATGTAAACATAAGGGGTCCTCCATGTTGGGGTTAGACGCAAGGCTGATGGCCTCCCTCTGTAAGAAAATTACTGTTGCATTAGTCATTAGTCTATTTGTACCTGCCCATGTTGGTTCTTCGCTTGTGGATTTTCTTCTTTTTTCTTCTATCCTGAAGATGGAGGCGATACGTTCCTCCGAAACGTCGGTTAACACAATATCTACATGGCGCCACATCCCAGAAGACCACTTTCTTCATAATCACCGCCGTGAAAACCTCAAATCTTAGAATCATGGTTTTGATTATTTTGTAGCATGTGGTACTACATTCACCTTGTGTGGTCAGTGTGAGTCTGAGATACAGGAGCCTGATGCATGCAAGGCAATGGGTGACTTGTGCATAAGCATTGTGCTCACATGTATATTCTTTCCAGGCAGAAACCAACACCAGTAGAGGGGGGTGCAGTTCCAGTATCAGGCAGACCTCAGCTGTTCTGTTGCCCTTACAGCAGGCCTGCAGTGTCACTTAGCTACCTTCTCAATAAAGGAAAAGGTAATTCGCAATTGAACACTTTTCTTTCAAACCTGAATCTTTGTGGTTGATAGTTGAGAAATGCAATCAGTCCATCAACTGTGAACAGTGAATGTAATAAAACGACGTAAAAGAATAATACCAGCACAGTGCCAATGCAACTATACTTTTAGACCAAATATGTACAACATGTTGCAACAAATTTTCAGCCTCCAAGGACAGACGCTTGGAATTTAACTGTTAATTCTAGTCTTTTAATTAAATCTTCTGAACTACACAGTATTATGACTTAGAAGATCATATGCTTTAGGTACCATCTTAGAGAATGTGGATATCAAAAGTGTCTTGTGTTGGGACATGTTCATGTTAATGTCAGGCATCATGGAACGGGAGATAATGCATAAGGGCTTGAGAAATTTGAATGGAAAATTATTAAAAACAAAGTACATCAGAAGCTCCTAACCTTAGTAACTCCAGTCGCTAGGCACAATAGATCACTGTGGTCGTGGTGCAAGGGCCAAGAAGGCCCATCCCTTATACATTCATACATTTAACTCAGTCATTCTGGATTATTATTATTATTATTACTATTATTGGAAGGGGTGAGTTTCCCCATGCACCATGACCAGTTTGATCTATCGTACGTCCCCCTTTGATATTCTACCAGTCTCTATACCCTACCGGTACTGGTGCATGCCATCAGCCCCGACTCAGCCAGCGAGTTCGGCCTCTACTGGCTCAGTGGTACCTTGATGCTTCCCCCATCTACCAGAGGTGTTAGAAACTACTGTTGGGCGGGAAATGTCCTATAATTTGGCTCAGAGGTCTCCTTGAGACATGAGGTTCCTTTATGTGCCGTAAAGCTACGACACGGGACCCACTGCTTAAAGTCCCTTCTGGAGGACTTGTTCCCTGAATTTTCCACCCTTAAAAATTCCACGACCTCCTCCGGGTTTGAACCCGCATACCTTGAGTCATGAGGTGGGAACGTTACCCCTAGACTACGGAGGCCGCTGTCGTTCTGGATACTTACATTTATACAAAAACACTGGACTTCAAAGAATAACAGTATGTGCTAGGTGATGCTGCCACCTGGAAGAAGTTTTGCCAGCAGCATTGGACATTAAAACACTGGCTCATGGATGCCTTCCGCTGCTTCTATTTGTAACTACTATGAATTCTGGCTGCAACATACATAACAAGAGTATAGTAAGTGTTAGCCTTGTATATATGAGGATTACTTGTGTTTCCAGACTTGTTGGGCACCATGTATGCTGAACAATTCAGGTTTTGTTAGCTAGAACTTTGTAATATATCTGACTTTATAGAGTAACATGTGGTAGTTACGCAGTTTCTGTTTCACTGTAGGTTCAGTCTCAGAGCTAGTGGCTCGTTGGCTCAGTTCAGCAGGACTCGACCCTGACAGATTAGTGGACCTGTCTGATGTTGAATTTGATAATTTAGAGGAGCGTGAACGGCATCCTGAAGAAGGCAGTTTCAGGAAGGCTGCATCTCTAGATATCAAAGAGGGAAGTAAGCTAGAAGTGGAGCAATGTGCAGAAGCCGTACCCGCAAATGAGCATGAATCTAACATACTGGGTTAGTATATGTAGCAGCTCTGTCTGTCTTTCTTGGGTTCCAAAATATTGGTACGCTTACTTGAAATGAGAATCTGAACCCTTGATCCTTATCATACAGCAACAGGGTATTTAAAATTTCATGGCTCTTTGGGGTGGATAACTGTATTTTAATTCATGTAAAGGTAAAGTTAGCCCTGTAATGGGCCATGGAGACCCATAGGGTTGTGGGACCTCAAGGTTGCCACATTTTTCTAGATACTTAGCTCACAGATGGCGGTGATGCTGTTAGCGTTCTGTGCTGGCCGCTCTTTACCCTCTGGAAGATTCCTGGTACTCATGACTGTTACAGGCTGAGTTGACTCCAGGGTCACAATGCAGCCGAAAAAATTAGATCAATTCAAAAATCCAATGACCTCATAGGGAATGGAACCTGTCATCATCTGGCCTGTCACATAGTGCCCCAATCAACTATGCTACTGCATGCCCTAACACGGGTAATATTTTATCATCTGGAAATAGAAAATTTTAAATCTGAAGGCTATATTTTAACTCTGATAACAAAATATTGTGTGGGGGTAGAAGATTTTAAATCTTCATGTACTAAGGGGCTGAGGGCTGGATTCTGACTCAAGGGTAACAGTTTATCATCCAGAAATAGGTTATTTTACATGCCCTAGTGGTATGGGGCTGTCTACAGGATGCTTTTATAAAATTTCATAAAGATGAGCCATCCTGGTTCAAAATTGGGAATGATAAACACACACACATAGCATGATGAATGTGTAAGCCTTGAGAAAGAAACATAGGCTAATGAATAGTGGCGTAGCATATGAGAACATTATCACTGAACTCACATAAAGTTACAGTGCCACTGCAGCAATCTTTGCCATCTTCAGACTGATCGAGTAAGAAATGACTGGTGATTTGTGTCATTTTGGGCAAGAGCCAGCATCAGAATATACAGTTAACTGATAAGATGAGGTTGCCACAGAATAAATATACTTCTATTAGCGAAGATTAATTTTTTCAGCTAACCTGGGCATTCTGAAATGCCACTTTCCATACAGTTTGTCGTCAAGTATTCTCTTAGCCAATTTGTGTTGGGAATTCTTGTTGGCATGGCATCGCAGTGTGGATGATCTGAATGCTCTGTGTGCCGCAGTGAAATGTCTACAAGCAGTTCCATCCCCTCGTCTGAAAGAAGGTAAGATGCAGATTAGCTGTTTGAGGTTCATTTTCCTTTACGCTGTGTGGGCCCCACTATAATCAGTTATACTTTTTTTGTTTCTGACTAGTCAGATAAATTGCTAGAATCCAACTGGACTGGGTACAGTGTATGATTACAACAGATACATTAAAAATCCAGCCTGAATTATGTGTAGGACTTCAATGAAAAATTTAATAAGCCAATTGTTTCCAGGTAAGGAACAGAGCAGAAAATTTAAAAAGCCAGACAATCCAGGTAAAGACCTAAAGGCATTGAATAGTGTTAATATTAGTGGTGATCATGGTGGTGGTGGCTGCAATGTTACACCCATGCTAGAAGCTTTCTACGAGGAAGAATCAGCACTTAGGTCACAAATGGATATAAAATGTGAAACATGTGAAATTTGAACCTGGAAAGAACATTTGTTTCTTGATATATCTCCCACCAACATCGATACACTTGTCCCATCTTGTTACCAGTGTGCTGAAACCCACAGCATAGAAGTATTTTGACTGTTGTCTCAGCCACTTCTGCACCTCCATTTCAACCCCTTCATCATCAGAGAAACATTTGCCACCAAGGTGGTTTCTTAGCGGACCAAACAGGCTTGACAAACATTTCTTTATAAATATCCTTTGCTTTTAGCCCACAGAAAATGCATAAAGAACCTGCTCTTTGGTAGTACAATCCTCAAGGATGGTCCCCAATTTGACTACTGAAACCAGCCTCTGAACATGTGCATGCTGGACTGTGCTGCTACCTAGTGCTACACATAGAAAACTGATTATATCCATTACAGCAGTTTTACTTCCATTTGTGGCCTATTTACAGACTCCTTCATATGTTCCTCTTCAACTGCGTAGCCATTCTGTCGATATGAATGTTAGTCATGATAACCATTTGATAATCATCAGTTGCAGTAATCATATTGGGCTGGCTGGTATATGCCAGAGGGGGCCGAGGGAATAAGGAAGGAAGCATGAAGCCCTATCATCCCCACCATCCATGCAACTTCTTCCAGAAGCCTGAGTGTGCTACAGATTTGAGCTGCCTGAAGTTTCACACATGATATCACAGTTTTACACTGATATCCTAACTAACTCCATGTTCTGTGGTATTTCTTTAGGTTCGATAGTTGCTTAGCTGGTCAAGTTCCACCTATTATGGTAACCAAGATTCATTGCTCTGTTCAAATTAGCCCTTTGAAACCATTTTATACCTTTGCACCCTGTCGAAGTGAAATCTGTTTGGCCGTTCTTCTGGGTAGGGAATAGAGGCTGTTAAAAATGGGCCTCGTGGGCACAAGACAAGCATCCCATTTCTGCACCAGAAATTGGATCTACAGAGACATCTCTGTCTGAACCAAATCTCTGGTACTTTGGCTCCCACCTGATGGGGCCAGGCACGTGTAAATTGCAAGGAGACTGGTCTGGGCTTCATGAGGGACGATCCACCACTTTCCAGTGCATGGGGAGGATCATGTTCTGAGTAGTCTATACTATGTGGGGACAGATGACATGCACCATGATCACACTTTTTATGAGCAGCTTGTTGTCTGCATCTTCCGGTTTTTCGCTTGGCTATCTCATGGAGGTGGTAATTCCTTCAAAATGTAGGGCAGATTGTAAACTACATGGTGTTGTAATCCAAAGGACCTTATTCATCATAGACACTGCTGTGAGAATCTGTGATCACTGATTTCTCATGTACTTCATGCATGCTACACATGATGCCTTTCTCATCCCCTTAATTTAACCCTTTTCCTACCTCCTGTCAAAGGGCTTCAGACCGTAATTTTCCAGTTCACATCTGTCAGAAGCCTTCATCCACCAGTTTATGAATTTATTGTGACATAATTGTTTGCTTAGTGTTATGTCTTTACCCTTTACATTTCCTGGCGTCTCTTTTAGTAGTTTGCATATGGAAACAATAGATGGCAAGAATTGTGCATATGAAATAGTGCTTTTTTTATTTTCTTGCAAATTAATTCATAGTTGGTATTGTGAGCCTGGAAATAAGAAAGATGGTGAGTTGTTAATAACCATGATAATGTTATGTAGAACTGCACAAATTGTGAGACTTTTCACTGTATAATATTCTTTATTCTCCTCCTAGTTTCTCCTGCTTAGGTCAAAATATTGTCTTGAATACTTACTCTCAAAAATCCCCAGTCTGACTTCTGCTATTGGTGTACGAGACGAAGAGATTAATTTACAGTTTATGCATTTTAATGTTCGGTTTTTCATTTAGGCGCTCAATTGCAGGTATCAGAAAGAAGGGATGGAAATTCTGCTTTCATTCATATTTTTTATATCTTGTGATTTCATTTTGAAGGTTTTTTGACATACATTTCCTTATGGTTATTTGAAATGGCTGCGTGTTTGCGAGATAAGCCTCCTGTAGTGTGTGTTATATTTTTTCACTAGGACTAAGCAGCCTGATGTGGAAGATGCACTTAGGACCGAGGTTTGAGTCGGCTGCTCGTCTCTTTCAAAAAGTTGGTAAAATTCCTAAGGAGCGGCTCTGTAAACAAGATATTGGAATATCAGATCTAGAAATGTTTTCCTTTTTGGAAACCTGTGTGGACTTCTTGGATATTTTTGTGGAAGTAAGTATATTAGTAGCACTGGCAAGACAAGAGGGAAGGATGAGGGTTACTGTGCTGAGTCTTCTGGAATATGGCACTGCATAGCTTGATATATAGGTACCACATTTCAGGGGAGCCTCCTTTCTCCATCTTTATATCTTGAAGATGGGGGCATCTAGTTGTTGCAACATTTGATGTCACATGCAGCTACTTACAATAGCTGCTGAAGAAATTTGGAAGAAACACAACCAGCTGGATGAGCAACTCATAGGCCTGTGAAGTATGCCATTGAAAACAGGCAAAGCAGTGCTATACCCAAACCAGTTACCTACTTGGTTTTTGGCTTTGTTTGCTGCTTAATTATTGCTCTGACTCTGCATATGGAGACAGTGTGAACTGTTGGTGAACTACCATACTACAGATTATCATGACTCAGAAGGTAGTACATTTCATATTAGTTACCGCTGTGAGAACCTCAAATCTGTTGTAACCATTAACTGGTATGCTTTTGTAGTACTAGTCAAGTCCCCATTGCTAAGTTTACTCTACACATTTTATAACTTTTTGGGACTGTTGTTAGCTTAGGTGACTCTGCATGATACATCATCACTGTCGCTGACCTGACTGTGAACTCAGCCCATGAGGAAGCCTATACCGCTGCTCAGTATAGTATTCCTCAGCAGTAAACCGATTCTTAGCATGATGTAGTAATGAAAGGGCTAATTTGAGAAACATATCTGGCTGCAAGAAGATTAAAAGTTACCGGTGTTAGATGAATCAATAAATAATTCATATTAACTAAGATTATTGTCTTCTGAGTCATGACACCATGCAGTCTTATCAGACCTGCTGCCTCCTGAAGATGTTGCCAACATACTGTTTCAAAACATTGGTATACACTGATAAGATTATAAAGTGTCATGACACAGAAGACCATGGTCTGAACTGTCACAGCCATGGGAACCTCAGATATTACTCCAAACAAGTTAAACTAGGATAGTAATATAGCCCGCACCTGAAGGTATGAGGGTCGTCCAGAAAGTAAAGACCATCTGAACATAGCACTTGCACAGATCAGTGAATTGCACCATTTCAAGGTTATCACACCTCAGTAATCTTTTAGTGACACGCTAAGTGAATTACGTGCTGATTCTATCACTTTGTGTTTTTCTTTGTGGTATTTAAAAGTGAGTAAGAAAACCCAGTATCATGCTGATTGTGAAGTGCGAGCTGTAATTCAGTTTTTGAATGCACAAAATGTCCATTAGATTGAAATTTACCGTCAACTTATTGCAGTGTATGGGAACTCCTCATGCAAGATGTTGGCAGCATTAAGGCTCCCACACACAGACGCGATACGATTCGGGACGATATAGCACTCGGGACGAGAGCGGCCGTTTACCGAGTGGACCGCGCACACAGCCGCGACACTCGGGAACTCGGGAATCTTTGACACCCGATAACCAGCTGGCCATAACTCACACTCAATCAGTATCTATACGTAAGTGAAAAGACATGGGTAACCAAATGGAACAAATAATAGAGTTCGTCAAAGAAAATGCTTTATTGTACGATACTCATCGTCCGATGTACAAGGATTCACGTGCTAAGGATAGAAAGTGGAAGGAATTGGCTGTTAACAATGAACAGAGACAGCAAGTAGAAAAATCTGTATATATTTATATAGGGTTAAGTATACAGTAACTGTGGGCATTCTTAGTGTAGGCTATGCACCAGTTCCGTTCACTAACATGAATTCCAGGGGCAGTCATCTAGTTGAAGTACGCAACAACCCGCTCTCTAATGGCGTAGCTAACGTTTGCCGCCCTTGGGAGACGTAAAGGCTGGATAGGGAACATTTCTCCTTCCAGTGGCTCCACTCGTAGCAGTTCTTCCCTGTACTTTTCATCACGGGTTTTGAGACGTAGAAAATTATGAAGCAAACACGCTGCTGATACAGTGTGTTTTATATTTCCTCCTTTCAGTTCTATAGGTCTCAAAAAAAAATCCTCCACTTAATGGCAAGAATAGGCCTCCGGCAATTGGTGTATTGTTTAGTGATACCTTCTTGCCCGATGGCTCTCAGGATTTCATCAAACCTGTCAATTTTCATCCTGAAATATATGTAGAACCGTTTTTCGTCCTTCAGGAGTTGAGGTATCAATGTATAAAACTCCCTTAGTTCCTCTCTTGACAAGTTTATATCATGAACCCAAGTGATTCGTCTCTTTCGCCTAAATACGAACACACATAGCAACCACTTATACATACTTAATTAGAGACTCGTTATGGAATTGTAAATATTTGTACATATATATGACATACTGAATATGTGGAGGAAAAGAACTACGCAGATTTAGTGTTCAGTAAAATACTTGCCGGGATTCACCTTCGTCTTCATCAAGAGCGACAGCTAAAAGCAAAACTTCTTCCTCCAAAGACGGATCCATGACTATTTACCGCTGCGATACCGAGCGGTCTACCGAGTGCGCTCGGTAGACCGAAATACCGAGGCGATATACCGACTGCGATAATATCGCGTTCCTCGGAGTACCGCGCCAGTGTGCGGACCTCCATTTACCGCAATGTAATTAGATATCGTCCCGTACCGTACCGAGCTGAGTATCGCGTCTGTGTGTGGGAGCCTTTACATGCTTGTCATACGGAGTGTGCAGAGTGACCGCATGTGGACACATCATGTCTCTCCATAAGTCCACATGTGTTGTATGACACTACCAACCAGGCACATGTTTAATTTCGGATCCTGTTGGTCTAATGTAATACTGAATTTATATGAGCAATGAGAGAAGATTTATATAAGCACAGATGCATTTCTTGAAGAGGATTGCTTGGTATATCCTTTCAGACTGTAAAAGACATGAAGAAATTATGAGAGAACTCTAAATTCCACAAATAATAGACTTTGTAAGACAGTGCAAAGGAAGCTGGAGAGTGCATGTTGACAGGATTCCAGAAAGGAGTGGGGACATCTCTGTGAGTGATGGTAGGGATTCTGTTTTGTAATATCCATAACAGGTCGCAGTGGGCCTAATATGAGAAAGGGTGATGGTGGTGATAACGTGTAAAGTAAAGGCAGAGGTCAAGTTATCCTTTTGTTAAACCCCATGCCATGACATATGGAAGAGTTAAGGTATGGATCCACATATTCTTAACCTCAACACTAAATAAGAGTCGTGTGATTAACTCTATGCCCCATCACTTTATCTCTGAGGAATGAGGCCCCTGGATAGGATGCTGGGTAGGCCCTAGAGCCGGTCTGGATGTTGCAGAGAAGAGAAAAATCACTTGCCCTTGCTGGAAATTGAACCCCGATTTCCTGACCAGCGAGCCCATAGCTCATTGCATTGCCAAATGAACTGTCCCAATGATTACGTGAAATCCAAATTAAATATTATCATGCAAGAAGTTGGCACACAATACAAAGTATGTATTTTATTTAGAACATATTTGTCACATTCATAAGAGAGCTGCAGAAATTTGTAGAACATGTAGGGTTAAGTGCAGTATATATTTATGTTCTTGTTTAGTTAAGTATTGGTTTTTCATTGTAACAGGCAAGCTTAGTGAGTGCAGCTGAAGCACCGCTCGACATCACTCGGCATGAAGAGCTCTGGAACTGCGGAGGGTCAGGTCCACCGTCATTAGTTGAGTTGGCTCTTTCACAGCCTACAGTTAATTACGATTTGCTGCATCTGCATTACCAGTTGGCTGTGGCATTGCAGATGCTGACATTGTTCACCATGCGCTTCCCCCGACCCATCTCATCTCTCTTTGATAATATGGTACGTGTCGTAGTTTAAATCTTATGTCATTTAGTGACCATTGTCAGCCATGTGTTGCATGCTTGTAGCCGTACCACTGACAGCACCAGCTTTATGTCTAATCAAGATTTCTTTTTAGAGTAATTAAGTATAGGATGTAGTCAGGAACATTCAAGGCTGACTTAGCCCGTTTCTTGGTTTCAAGAATAGGGCCTGCTTCACTGCTACAAAGACCAGGCAGGAAGCACCCCGCAGAGTTTTCCTGGAAATTCAGTTCGAAAGTTGACCAGCGGGATCCTTTGGTAAAGTTACGCTTGACAGGTTTTGAACCCCGTAAGTCAAAAGTGGGAAGGCCAGCAACCCACGCTACTGGTATAATTTTTCAAGCAACTGTCAAAACGACATTAGGACTTTAAGGTCCAAAGTTCCAAATTAAGGCTAGGTGATTGGAGCAGTGAGAATTATGGTTAATTCCCCAAATTCAAATTGTTCCAATCAGCCGAAATTAGGGTAGTAACTTGGAGGCGGAGCTGAAGCTGTGAAGATTTCTTGCTTTGAAGCAAGGTCAGTCTGCTAAGGGAGTCTCTCAACAACACTCCAAGTGTGCAGTCAAAACATTAGCGTCACTGAATAACTCTGCAAAATTTAATGTGAATACTTTGTCTTAAAAGTTTAAGTGAAAGTGAAATTACTTCTGTGTGTTGTGCTAAAAGAAGCAGTCACTAAATAACTAGCCAGAGATCCGGTCGCCAATGTTTGAGCGATTTCAAGTTGGTTTAAGGGATTAAGGACAAGTGCTGTTACATGTACATCAAGAACTGCTCATTAAACAGTGTTTGGTAGTGCCTAGCCATAAACACTCTTATCCTTCCCGCTGATGCGAGGCCCGTACGCACCCTGAGACAGAATCTCATCGCTCTCGTGCGAATGCAGTACCTACCACCTGTAGTTTCCGGTTCATCCTCCCTTTTTCCTGAAATGTAAGCCTTTATAGTAAGCTTACTGGCGCCCAGCATTCAGTTAACCCATATCCCGCAAACAGTTACCCACAACAACAAAAATGGAAGCAGAAACGGATAAGAAGGACGCAGCAGCAACCTGCAAACTCGGAGTACCAACAGGTGAGAGGGAACGGCTAGAGGAGCAGCTGCAACCAGCAATCAAGGGGCCAAAAGGACGGTAAGAGAAGGAAGGTGGCACCAACGTAAAGAGCAAATGGTTACATGCTGTGATGCTGTTTTTCTCGATAGTAATCCTGTTACACCCATGTCAAAACATGGCTGCCAGGTTTGTGGTACCAGGAGATTTCAGGTCCCTGTACCCAGATGGAACATATTAATTCAGTGATTCCCAAAATGTGATCTACAGATTTCTGGAACTCTGTAAGGGTTCTATAGGTGAATTTGTATGTTGATCAACTTTGTGGTTGAGTTGTTAGCATTGCTTTATATGTAGGAGGTTCTGTGTTTGATTCTTGATTCATACGGTTTTTCCACATTATATATGTCAGCCTTTCCTTTCACAATGTTTCCTTTTCAGTTTCTTGCCAACTCTTTAGAGAACCTTTGGGTTCCGTAAGGTTCAGCGTAGTTCTTGACTGGCAGAGCAACTGTTAGCTTCTCAAAACGACCATGCTGTGTGGAGTTAATTAGTTTAGACAATTGGACAAGTTCTGTTTTCTTTCAGTGGCAAATGCAAAGCACATTCTGCAGTTATACTGCAACAGGACTAAGTGATATTGAAAGCCCTCTTCCTTTGAAGGTCATCATTGATGTTCAAGAACAAATGAATTCATAAGATTACCTTATTTATGTGTGTATGCACTGTAATATATCAAAATTATATTCTGTTCTTCAGGGTCAAGCAGCACTCTTTGCAGATTTGAGCTCACAGCCACAGCTGCCAAGCCATAACCCTGACCAGTCGCTTATCACCGCTCGAACTCGGTTCCTGTGTAGAGTCATTACTGGAGCCATGCAGATGATACAAGTGGAATGGGGTGAAAGTGGTCAAGATGATAAGGTACTTAATTCTGCAGATAATCATGGCAGTATTTTCTTTGGATGTTTTCCATTGTATGGATGAAGGATGCATATTTTGCACACCTAAAATAATGGGGCCACAGTTTAAAACAATAAATTTTTTTAGAAGTTTTGTTCTGTATATAAGTATATACATGTTTACTAGCTAAGGATGTAAACAGCTGTAAATGTGACCTAATTACAGAATTTTGAAAACAGTTTGAGCTTCCAGATGGTGCCATAAATGTTTTGTGTATATAAATTTGATGATACAGGTTACACTTGTATGATACACAGGGATTGTGTTTCTGAAGATCACTGTGTATGTTGCCAAAGAAAAAGAGGGAATAATTTGACATGTAAAGATAGAAGTTACATTCAAGATTAAATTAAAGATTAATATGGCTACTTTTCATATGTATTGTCACATGTGTGGAGTGACTATAGGTGGGTTTAGGGTTGATAATTGGACTTACTGAACTTATGAACACACAACACTTTACAAATCACTGGCACACACAGTCACGGTCTCCACTGGCCATTGCTTGGTAGCAGCCTCCAACAGCGGACATTCCCCTTCCTCTGGGTTCATGAATTGTCCCCATGCAGCAGTCCTCTGACTGGCTCACCAACCAACTCTTCATTTCAAATTATAAATCACTCCGTCCAATGTGACCGTAAGTTTTTTACTACATAAAAACTTAACACCCTTACATGTTTCGTTCTCTGTGGACCATCTTCAGAGGGCAAACATCACTACAAATAGGAAACCACTATCACATAATTTGTTTACACGCAAAGTACGTACACTTATATGTTACAACACACAGTACACAGAATAGAATATTTCATAAACACAGCAGTTTCCTGGGAATGTAAGTTTTAGAAAATTGTATAAAATTCCTTGATGCTAATTAAAAGTTTTTTAGATTGTCAATGATTAAAATTCGTAAACCATGCAGGCTCGTGTTCGTCCTCCCATCGTCTCTCTTATATGGGGCAGATATTGTGCTACCTGGCTATCTTGATGTGGAGGTTCTTTATATCGTCCAGGGTTTGCTCGTGGCTGCTGTGCTGTGAAAACAGCACAGCAGCCCTCTAATGTTGGCAGTGCGAACTGTGAAACTGTTGTGAGGTTATGTTATGCATTTAACTATTTAATATTATATGGAGCTCTTTGTAAATATGAACTGTTGATTTTTAAAAAATCAGTTATGAATAAGCATATTAAAAATAAATTAATATATGGTTTCGTGGGTGACCTATGAATACCTTGAATGTTTCCTAAAGAATGTAAAGTGTTCGCAATCGCTGCATGAGGGACCAAAGAAATGTTCATGTAGCATGGCATTTTAGTGTGCTGGAATGTTACATGTTGTTGGCTATTTGGTTGGTTGATTCCTGTAGTCACAAAAGTAAAAACTATCTTTGTAGCCATTTGGCATTAAAAAGCTGATACTCCATATGAATAACAATTCTAGATGTTTAAAAATTAATTGCTAGAAGCATAGTAACAATTAATTCATATACATTTTAATGGGTAAGCTGTTGCTGTCTTGAATAGCAATGACTTCAGTTGCATTTCAGCAGGAATCTGACATATGTATGATTATTGTATGGGACACCAAAATAATGTTCAGGTAAGATTGCCATATCTGTGTGCTTTGGTCAGTCACAATGGAGACCAGTTCCTTGCAGTTAGCGCAAACCATGAATAGAGCTTGATTATCACTTCAGGTGCCCAAATATATTGTAGGTTAATGAAGTGATGTATGTTTGTAGAAGTCTACCTCAGTGCTAGCCAGTTAGTGCAGACTACAGTAGCACCAACACCCACTGGGTTGGGCATTGCCAGTGACATTGAATAAAGATGCGGGCCTCTGATGCACACTAGTCAGTCAGTCAGTCAGAGTTGCTCTTACATTGAGGCAAGCGGCCTCCGTAGTCTAGAGTTAACGTTCCCACCTCATGACTCGTAGTACGCGGGTTCAAATACCCGGCGGAGGTCGTCGAATTTTTAAGGGCGGAAAAATTCACGGAACAAGTCCTCCGGGAGGGACTTTAAGCCGTGGGTCCCGTGTCGTAGCTTTAAGGCACGTAAAAGAACCTCATGTCTCCAAAGGAGGCCACTGAGCAAAATTACGGACGTTTCCCGCCCAACAGTAGTCTCTAATATCTCTGGTAGATGGGGGGAAGCATTATAGATACCACTCAGCTAGTAGAGGCCGATCTCGCTGGCTGGGCGGGACTGATGGTAAGCACCAGTACTGGTAGGATATAGAGACTGGTAGAATATCATAGAGGGAAGCACAATGGACCAAGGCAGGTCTACATGCATGGAGAAACCCACCCTCTCCAATAACTAACTAACTAACTAACTACATTGAGGCATCTCATTTGGAGCGCACACAGCAACAGCAACAGGAACCCTTCTAGTGGCAACACCATCAGCCTACTCCACCAGCAGTTGCCTAGACCCACTGAGAAGTCCACTGCCAGCGCTTTGCCCTACAGCCAGCTCACAGTCAACCAGCTGCTGACACAAGGGAGACCGATGACCCTAGTGCACGCCATGCCACTGCGGCCAGAGCTTCACCTGGCATTCATCAGGCACAACCTGCCTTACAGTTACAGCCCTTATCATGATCACACAATACCGCAGTGGTTACCGCACACTCTGCTTGCCTGCTCATCTGTATACTCTTCTAACAGCAGTAAATATCTGTCATAGCAATTTACATTGTTGTCTCTCTGCGCTACCGAAACTCACATCCCACACTTTGGAACCTAAGCATAGCATGGCGCTGCTCAAACTGTTGTGAATATGTATACATTTATACATCTGCTTGTTGGTTCGCAGGTGAAGAAGTTAGATGCCAGACTTGCTGTTCAGTGGATGAGCAAATGCATCGACCTTGCATCTGTATGGCAAGTTAGCAGCGACACTTTACGCAGACATCAAATCTGTGAGCTTTATTCCAATGGCTATGATCGCTTGGCTGAGGAGGTAATACCCAAGTCGGTTGCTTTCTTCATTTGCACTTACAGCATGAGTTTACAACGTTTTCACTACCATATCTGACCAAGGTTAGGTTGTAACATGGTGTGACATGACAGGTTGCCCTGGGATTTGAAACTTCCATGCTGACGGAATTCAGTGAAGTCTTCTCAGGTCACCAGCTTTGTCAGTATGGAGTTTGTTCCCGGTGTTTCAGAGACTGTCTCCATCTTCACCATCACTGAGTGATCTGATAAGTGTCATGTCAGCTCATTCCATTTGTATCCCTGTGTCCTGTTGGCTCTCCCAGTGCATGCCACTGAAGGAACAGTGAAGAGAGTCGCATGATCAGGCCCACAATTCATATTGCTTGTCATTGAACCATGCATGTGGTGTTCCTTGTTGCCTGTCATTTGTACCATGTTTCCGGCCAAATGACATGAATAGGTTAGAGTAGGCTGACCAAATTTTAAAAAATAAAAATTGGGACATGTTTTTGTAGACATTCACGCATTTTCAGCTGTTTTTGAAGGAGTTTGTTCCTCCTCTTGGATAGATATTTTGTAATTCTGAATGAATTTGTTGCAGTGATTTTGGGTTGTTTGAAACATAAGTGTAGAGGTTGTTGCATAAAAGATCCCAAAGAATGCGCTCTTGTCACTGTCAGTGCTCTCATGATTTTGGCAGTGAAGCAGCTCCTTTTGCCAGTCCATAAAAGCATATTTAAGGGCAAATATTCTTTCTGTTGCTTCACTTGTACTGGGAATACGTATAGAAATTCCAAAATGATGTATATATTTTTAATGAAATGCCTTCACTTTTCATAAACTCGAATACTTAGGGCCATCTTTTGACAGTTTTACTTCCATTTATCAGTTATGTTTCTGCTTATATTTTGAATGTGATTAATTTTGTCAAAAGGATCATCTTTCTCCTAAAAAAGGTTCGTAATATTTTGGTCAACATCAGTGCCAAACTGGAGGATATGTAAGTTGTGTCCAATGAAATGCCTTTAATTGGAGGACGCTGGTGCTCCATTTTTAACATCCTTTTCTTATTTTGAAAAAAAATTAAAGAAGGCTAATGGGATCACTTTGCTGTCTGAGTATCTGTGTGTCCCCCTGATGCCTAAAAGCCAGAATACTGGAGCTAGAGGAGAAGCAAGTTGCTAGGCAATGCCTTAGTAAACATGTTCCCATGGCAGTGAATACACACAATAGAAGAACTGTTGGATGCAATGTTTCATATGTGGTCCATGTCATAAAATACTCAATATGTACTGTAAGGAAAGTAGGTGATCAGTTATTCCCAGAACTTCTGTCCTGAATAGAACAGAAATGTGTTATAAAAGAAATTAGCTACTTTGGTGAATTGTTCATTGCCATAAAATCTTCAAAATTTAATGGTATCATTACAAGCTTCGAGGTGTGAAAATTTTCTTCTCTCTAATTTTTCATGCTGTTTGCTAAAGTATCCGGCTCTTCACTTGCTTGACTGCCTGAAATGTTGCCTGTTTCTATTCTTTTATTGTATTGCAGCTGAGTTTACTCTCCCAAAATAAAACCAAAACGTAGAAACTGGGTCATTAAAAATATTTCAGCATCGTCAGGCATTTTTCTCGGGGGATAAAATAAGATTTTAATTGCCGAAACATGACAGTAGCTCTGATAGTTGCAGGTTGCAGTGGCAGCCATGTAGCTTTTACACTTCCAAGAATATGTATATATTCAAGAGTAACGAAGCCATCACAGAATTCCCTTAACTCTTCAGTTCACACCATATGCATGTATGTGCACATGTGGAAATACTGGAATATTTTATTCACTGTGCCTTGTCATCAGATGGTACAATATCAGTACGTGTTTGAAAAGCACTTTCCATGCAACAGATGTTCACTTGTCTTCTGCAGAGACATTGTTTCTTCCTTTTCTTTCAGTATCAACAGAAAAGGCTGTAATTTTGTATGATAGCTATACATGCCTTGTGTACATGGTTAACATATCAGCTCTTTGGCCTTTCGTTTCAGTTTGAAGTCCTTTAAATAATATATCAAACCAGCACAGGCACTCACTTCAGACTCCCATGATTTGAAATGTGCACTGTGACTGATATAGTTTCTAATTCTTCTAACATTATTGCATGGCAAAGAGGTCAAGATATTTACATTTAGTTCTTGTTCTTGCCATCTTATCACTGTGGATGTCCATAGATTGAAAGGAAAGGTTATGTTTGAGTGTATGGAATGCTTCTTTGGTTGCGATGCATTTGTATTAATTGCTTATTGCAAAGAAGAAAGATGGAATTCATTATTTTGTATTACAGGTAATGCCTGCATTGCAAAATCCATCCCTGGTAGCCTCTCAGCTGTTGCTGATTGCAGGACAGCGCTTGCGGCAGGTCGTTATGAACTCTACCGATATGAGAAACAAAATGTCACACCTCAGCCCTTCACTCTCTACATGGCTTCACAGTTTGGTAAGTTGTGACTTTTGTCTCCATTAAGGTTGTGACCCCTGTAGTCTGGCAGATGGGTACCACCCAGTACCGTATCACTACTGCCATGGTGATCTCGAATACATACTATGAGAAGTTTGGTATACTGGTTTTGCTGGTTTATTTTTCTTATTCATTGAAGCAGTGACTGTACTTTAACAACTTGTAATTAATTTTTTATTTTGGTCACTAAGCCTGACACAGGTGGTTCTGATTTGCCTTTCCCAGCATACCGTCACACATATTTTGAATCCATTACTGAATCTGTTCAACATGGTGCATTGTAAGCTGTCACTCAGTGTTCCCTTTCACGTAATTCAAAGTCGTTGCTGAATCTAATAGAAGAGATTGCATCTTATCCTGTCAGCAAATCTGAATTTTTTGTCGTTCCTTTATAGTCATCATGAGGTTCGTGCCATTGGAAATGTGTTTCACAGCATTGAGTGGGGCTGTATTGTTCCAGCCTTGATGTATGTTAGAATAATTTAATTTGTTTTATGTTATGTTTGTCCTGGGTCTGGTATGATAGCATGCTGATATGTGCTGAACGCATTGAAGTCCATACAATGAAATCCTGTATGTAGTGAATATTTCTTGCAGACCCAGCCAAAGTCCCATGTAAACAGTGTATTTTCCCTCATATTTAGAAAACTATAATTTAGAAAATAACCCACATTTATTGTAAGAAATATTCCATCTTTATACGTCACTGTAGTGTGATCGTGGTTGAAACGGCAGTTGCTGATGTTCTCTGGCTACATGGTGAAATCACTCAAAGACCTATGTTTGGAAGAATAACCTGCTTATGGTATGGACAGAAGATTGAAAGACTGAATGAAGTAATTCATAGAAACTGCTCGAGCATTTGTAGAAATAATTCAAAAGCTCTGAAAGCATGTATTCTGGACTTGCAATTCACCAAGGAAGTTTCAGCTGGAGGGAAATTCAACACAGTATGCCCAAAGCTCTACTGCAGTCCTTGCACATTGGTTCAGCACCCATGACTGCAGTATGTACTGGCAAGAATATGAAGTAATGTTACCAAACATATTCAGAGCAGGCAAGATGAACTAAAAATGCCAGATTTTTATCATTCAAAGTATAAAATATTTTTCTGTGTAACGAATCAACCAAAATGAGTGTACATTTTTATACACATACATGATAATCCATTGAGCTATTTAATTTTCAGAAAATTATTTAAAAAGCCCCATTTCTTGTGCCACCAGATATATTACATGGTACTGTCACATGGGCTTCACTGAGTCACATTTTTATTCGCCCCTTTCAGTCTTCAGTGTTCAGCTGAAAGAAAATACTCACTCCCTCTACATTCTCTGAGGATATAGGTTAGAATTACGCTATTTTTTGGATCATATTGTGACATGATGACAGCACAGTTTAATGAGAGAAGCTGTCTGTTGCTAGATTACGGCACAGTATACATATGATGACACCATCAAATAGAGATCTATTGCAATGCAACAGCCGGTATTCTGGGGGATATAAATACTGGGACCTGGCCCTGCAGGTTGGGGGAGACAGTAAAACGGGGTCATGAGTTCCACAGGACTTGGACCCGAGAATGACTGCGCTGGCGAGGGCCAGCAGCATTTGTAAATAACAGACCCATCCTCTCATCAGAGAGGGTGCCCCACATCAGCAAACCAAAACTGTCTGACAGTAATAAAAATCTGGTCTTGGGCCCCAGATGAGTGCTTGACACTAAAACAGACTGACTGACTGACTGACCGACCATTGCCCTTAACATAACTTAGATTTTGACAGCCTTATTCTGTTGACAATGTGAGGAAGCCATCATCATGAGTTGAACTGTTAGTTGTGAGATGGTAGCCAGCCAGCAACAGTGGAAGCACAGGCCATTGTTGAGATCTGTTGCCAGGCAATGAGTGGTGAATACACAGCAGATTGAGAAGACTTAGTGCACTTCGGTTTCCCCTGCAAATCTTCATTCCACCAAATTCTCCATCATAATCACCTGGGGCAGGCTACAGTAGGCCAGTCAGTGGCCGCCGTGCCAAGTGGACCCAGTTGGACTCCACCCCCACTAAGCGAAATTTTGGTGCGTACTGTAGTGAATTGTAAATTGTGTGAATTAGCTATAGCCATATAGTTACTTGCAATTACGATTTGTAAAGCCAATTGCCAGTCCTAAACCTATGTCTAGTCATTACATTGTGCAATATTAATGACATAGTAGTTTATGATTGAAAACCACCCAGTAGCCAGACAGCTGCATCACATCCCATAAAGTGGCTGAGAGACTAGCGCTATGAACTTTTGCTTCCTGTAGTCACTGAGAGACTGAGGAAAATGACAGAAAACCCCTTCAGGATAGCTGGTGTCTAAGCTGAAGTTCAAACCAAGCACCTACTGAATACAAGTCTAGAACATTACTTGTAGACCAAACTGTTGCAAAGGCATTTGTATCTGACGACCTAATGTAGACTAGTCTCACCACAGACGACTACGACGTGAGATTTGAAGTTCTCATGGTGAATATGATGTATCCTTGTATATGAGGAGGTCATGTATTCGGGACATCCAGAAGATGCAGGCAGCAGATTCCACCAAAACATTCCCAACATTTACCGCGCTACACGGCATCACATCACGGCAGTATTGACCGTTCCGTTAGATTAGGCAGAGCAAAGGGTTAAGCTCTGTGTTGTCATTGCTTCCATAAATCACACACATGGCAGCAGTTTGTAGTTTTTCCAAGGAATTTTTCACTTTCTTGTTTCCAGAGTGAAGACAACCTGAAAAGCTGTGACACCCCTGATCTAAATGACTTGACACAGTTGCTTGCTATCATTATGCAGCATTTGCCTGAAAGTCATCAGGATTACCAACTCACTGCCCACATGGTGGAAACAGTGCAGGCATTCATAAGCAGTAGCAAGGGCATCTCTGCAACGTGACCCTTGTCATAAAGCTGATGCAAGGTTTGTTATGGCTGTGTGTAAAGTAAGGCCCCAATGCAGCATCATGTAGAGACACCAGTCTCTTAAGATTCTTCATAGTACTCACCAAAGTTGTACTGGAATTATAGTTGTGACAGTTCAATGAATTTTGAAACTTAAAATCAGAGAAATAGAAGAAGCCTCTTATGTAGTCATAAGGTACTCCTTTTGTCCATAGTGTCTGTATACGAGTATGTCACTGATAGAAATAGTGCAGCACTACAAATTTTATATTTTCATCTTTCTTTGCTATTTAATTTTGTTCTGTTGTCTAAATGTTCATATATGAAACTGTTTTTGGTGTGTTTTTTCTTCTTAGGAGGTGGGAACAGGCATGTAACTTTTTATGATGTGAATATTCATTTAACAGAGAGTCAGCATTAAGTCTCATTCATTTCGTAAAACTTTTCTGATAGTTCTGATCTGCTGTTTTCAGAGCACTGATCTGTTTTACTTAGAGCAGTGGTTATCGGTCTTCAGGACAGCGATCTACATTCCTCAGAGGACTGATCTGCTCTCATCTCCTGTCCTCTCCTACTTTTCTTAAGTACTTCCCCTAAAGCACTGACCCACTTTTCTGAACAATGATATACATACTTTTCTCAGAGATTTTCATGTCTCATATAATTTATGGTCAGTAATTCCATGTATTCTGTTATGACAGTGCCTTTTACAAAATTCAGCATGATCATTCCAGAGTTTTAACTAAGCTTTATTCAACAGTGGAATGAAGAATTTTAACTATGGCATGGTTTTGACTTATTTCATCCTGGTCCATCACACTAGCAATAGTATAAAAGATTATTAATGTCATCCAGTGTGATTGATAAATTTTGTGTTTTTTAATCTGTCATCCTTAACGTGTTTCAGTCATTGTGACCATTTTCTGAAAGACATTATCAGTACTTACAGGAACTACTATTACAATGTCATAGATATAAAATATTATTCTGTGACAATTAGTACAATGTGCATGAATTTGTTAAACATTTATAAATTATGTCTAATTAGTATGTTTACAAAGTATTGTTTAAAAAACTTTTTGTTAAAATGTACAACCAATTTGGTTTGTGTCTTTATACTTCTCTTTAAAGGAAGAGGAAACAATTTAAAAAATGTATGTTGTTATAACAACACAGCATGGCCTGAACAACTGGAAAACACTAGAGAGTCCTATTGTTGAAATGATGGAACCACGACGTGGCATATATTCCTCTTCCTTTAAAGAGGAGTATAAAAACACGAACCAAATGGTTCTAGATTTTAACAAAAAGTTTTTTAAACCATACTTTGTAAGTAGACTAATTATAAATAATTTATAAATGATTTAACAAATTCATGTACATTGTAGTAATTGTTACAGGATAATATTTTATATCTACAACATTGTGATAGTAGTTTCCATGTGTATTGATAATGTCCTTGTGAAGATGGTCGCTATGACCAAAACACGCTAAGGATGAGAGATTAAAAAAAAACAACATTTATCAGACACACTGGATTGTGTTAATAATCTTTTATACTATGGCATGGTTCTTTTAATATCAAAAGTTTTTATTTTTCAGCTGTATTTAGTGCTTGGAAAGCAAACAGAATTGTTACATATTTTTTCACTTTCACGAGAGTGGTGCATATTTGATACAGAATCCTTGGAATCCATCTTGTGCTTGCTTTCTAAAAGTGAAAGTGCTTATGAATAACTGTCTACACTACTAGCACTGATTTTCACTTCTAAGATTTCAAATACAGAAACATGATGTCCAGAATAAGTTTCTTATCATTGTTACTATTCATGTGATGGACTGGTGTTTGTAGCTATAAGGGAGAGTGCTGTGTCACAGTTGCCCTTCAGTGCAGAACACTGTTCAGAGAGATGGCTCACTCTGTCACAGTTGCCCTTCAGTGCAGAATAGCACTCATACAAATGTGATATCAGCAATGAATCATGCCCGAGTTGTACTCCAGTGAATATCAAATGGTTTTCAGCCTAGTTTCGCTAAAATTTCATTCCACTCACTGCTCCACCTTCTTACTAATTTCTCTGGACACAGTCTTGTGGCGTGACTGAGCACATGTGCACAAAAGCCACTTAGAGACATACAAAATGACTCTATATAAAAGTGACAGCTGATGCATGTCATTGTTATAGGAAACAGTGATGAATTTTGACTAAATTTGAACCACCTATGTATGTCTTGTTCTGTTTTTAGCAAAATGGAATTGTCATTAATAAGTCATCACTTTAGCTAACTGTTCAGTTTGTGATTGCTGCATCTCCCTGATTGGTAAATATCTTAACTCCGTGAATAAACCATAACTACTTGATCCTCTTGCACTACAATGTTTTACATGCATTTATGGACTGTAAAGATATGGTATCATTGTCAGAAAGTATCATTTTTGAGAAGGTATAATGTAAACAGTAATTTAATGTTATAGGTGGCATACCTTTTACAATATTGTACAGCTGTTTAATTTATTCTTGTTTATGTTACAATACAAGAGGAAAGTGCAGTAAAATATCATTAAAAGTGCATTTATCTTTATGAATAGTATTTAAGGGTTGGAAGTAATCACTCCATCTGCCAATGATGACCAAAGAAATGAAGTTTTACAGATGAAGAGTTTTTTCAGATATTAATTTCCTTGTGAGATATCCAGGAGTATGTGGAGCTCTAGTCAAGAATACCTGTTTGTGGGCAGACATTGAAAATTTAGGCAAGCGATGAGGATTCATTAAAAAGTATGATGCATTTAAATAGTTAAAATCAAATGAACTATGCTAGAACATGAGACAGAGGTGTTCAAAATCTCTATGGGAAAAATTTAAACAAAACCGTTACATGGAATTTTGTGGACTAAAAATATATCCAAGGAAGTTAAAGAGATATATTTTACAGCATAGGTGGAAATATGCTGTTACATTGAGGTGAAGTGTGACCATTGGCTGAAAAATTGAGGTGTAAAATAGGGACAGCTGAATTTTATTATTTAGAAGGTCTTCAGGAGAGAAAGGAGAATAGAATGAGAAATGAAAAAGGTAGAGTCATCCTTGTGCTTAAATAATTGTGCATCACACCATGAACATGTATGGGGGAGTGGAGGCATAGTTTCACAATTCTAAAGTGATGCATGTCACAGAAGATGATGCCTTCATTTGTTTCCACTGATGGGGAAAGAAATTGAGAACTTACCATTCTCTTCTGCATTATATATGCTAGTCCCATAAAAACGTAGAATGAATGTCTTAATTATGAAATCATTTGGAATGCTGGAAACTGCTCAGCTCTTCTAGCTGTATTTGTGATTCAACCGATGTCTCTGAACTAAAAGTTGGTACCACTGATCTGGGAAGAGGGAGCACAGGTAGGATTGGTGGCAGCTGATAAGACTATGAGAATGCACTACAGTAGTAGAGAGGAAACAGGAAAGTTACATTTCTAGGCACATTTGCAACCCTGTAGGGTGCATTCTGTTCATTCTTCTGTATGCATGGAACAACAATTTGATTGATTTTATGAAATCTGATGTTGGAGAATGTATGAAAAATTGAAGAGTATTTATGTTTTCATGTAGATCATGTGTGTGTGTAATGAAGTACACATGTATTGTGCTTCATACAAGGGTTGGGCAAAATAAGTGAAACACTGGATACTGTACACTTTCATTTATTAATACAGTGCTGGACCATCTTCTGGCTTCAGTACAGCTGGAATTACTCTTGGAATGGACTTTTACAAGTTTTGAACAGTCTCTAGCAGAATTTTATACTCTTCTTCTTGAACATGTTCAAGGTGATGCAGAGAGGGGGGTGAAAATCTGTTCCTCACTCAACCTCCAAAACTGACGAGAGTGGTTCAATGATGTTCAAATCTTGCGATTGTGCTCGCAAAGGAAGGTGTTGAAGTTCACTTTTATGCTACTCAAACCATGACTGAACAGTTACAGCTGTGTGAATGGGCATGCTGTTGTCTTGGAAAACTGTATCATTCTTAGGAAATAACATCTGGATCATGAGATGCACCTGATTACCCAACCTATCCATATACTCCCTTGCAGTAATTCCACCACGAAGGTAATAATGGGACCAAGAGAAAACCACCACCACCACAGAACATCCCCCATGTTTCTCAGAATTCCCAGACATTCTGGACCGTATGCTTCCTTGATGTTCTCCAAACGTAAACGCCTCCTGACATATGGAACAGTGTGAAGGACGGCTCATTTGACCATATTAGGCTCGCGTTTCTAGTTGTCTGATGTCAAGGTTTCATGGTCGTGACACCATCGTTTAAACATCTGAGCACTGCTTTCAATAATCAGAGGTTTAGCAATTGCAGCCTTGTCATGGATGCTGGATCTGTGAAGCTCACGTTCACAGTCTTTGTGGAAACTGAGTCTTCGAGATGTATATTCGGTTCTGCTGTCACCCGTGCCGCAGTAATTGTGTTTTCGACACAACCCTTCATAATGCATGACGATTTGATTTCGCCCACTGCTTCTCTTCGCTGAAGTTGTGTTCCCATGTTTCGTGAATGCTGACATAACCTTAGAAAATGTCGCTCTCAGTACACGCAAGAATGTCACATGCTCAAGCTAAACACGCACCAACTATCTGTCCTCTTTCAAAATCGGACAAGTCTCACATTTTCCGATTATTTCGCATGGACTGCCATTGAACACTATAACACTTATACGAGCACTAGATTTAAAAAAGAAACGGAAGAACATTCATTGTTGCCAACTGAAGTTCTTTCACTGTAGCCGACACAAATTCTATTCCTCAGTTTGTGTTTACATTATTTTGTCCACTTCATGTATATGCATCGCTACATTCCGTAAACCTAATTGATTGATACTGTCCATTACCACAAATATAAACAAAAAATATGACTACATATTGTATTATGCACCATTTAAATGGAAATTACCTTCTCCGGCTCCCAGTGACTTTACAATGGCTGTCCGTAAAAACGACAAGAAAAAAAATGTTCATATAGTTTGTGGACTCTCAAAGCTTATTACCGAGTACATAAGAACCCCGTGCCTGGACGCGGTTCCATTCTTTTCGTTCGCTCAAACTGTGTTTCTGCGAGCCGATTGATAAAATTTCTTACCGAGTGGGCTACCGAAACTGGATTTTGAACTTAAATAGGTACGGAATATAGATGCCACTGTGAAATTAATCGCATGTCCGGATGCCAATGTGTAATAAGTGACATGGACGAAAGTTATCGTAGGATGTGAAGATTTGGGTGAAGCGGGAACGAGCGGGAAGAAATATGGATCAATTTTATACAGCATTGAGTTTATATCGTCGACGAAAATATGAGGAATGTGTTGCAGAGTGTACCGAGCTATTGGAAAAGAATCCATATGATCAGGTTTGTATTACAGTGTGCTCGGTTATTAAGATTTTGGTGTTCTGGGTTGTCGTACCTTCCCGGATGTGAAATTCAGGCGTAAGGTCGGACTGATGAGGGAAGCAGCAGAAATTGATCTCTACCCCGTGAAAAAAGGAGAGCGGATTCTCATTGAGCAGATTGCGGAAGCCTCTTGTACGCCCAGTGAAGGAACGAAAGAAAAGTTCTCCAAGCACCGATTACTTCTAAATAACATTCCATTACCCCAGCTCATGATGGTGAAAGAGGTGGCTGTTTCTTCACTTTCAGTCTGCTGGGTCTGTGAAAAGGGCCATCGTTTTCTCAGTTCTCAAGCTGAAAACTCCCCTCCTATTAGAAAGCTTAATGATGGATCTGAAAACAGCCACTGCTGTCCATTTTGTACACAATTTCACTTTCCTCCTGCAACGAGCATGTGCTCCAAAACATCTGTATCCACCCACAAAACTTAGCATTTTCACAACCCAGAAGACCAAAATCTTAATATGACTTAAGTGAAAACATCAAAGCTTATGTGATAGGTAATGCATTGAGAATAGTTTTTACTTTGGAATGTGTGGTCTGTACTGTAGGCAATTTGGACTCTCAAGATGAAGGCACTTACAGAGCAAGTATATGTGGATGACATTGAGGCAGAAGAAGAAGGGATTGCAGAGGCACTGATGGACACTGACACAATTGCACAAGTTGCAAGGCCAGGTACCTCACTCCGTACACCAGGTACTGCACAGGGAGGATCGAATCAGGGACTCAGGTACAAATGACCTTTTGATTATAGTTTAAATAAGAGTTATCAGCGGTTGTCAGGTGTCATACCAAATTCTGTATTGCAGCATCTTGTTGCTCACTATCTCACTGTGTTTTGTTCCTCGTCTATGCACCTCATTTAGTCAGGTTCTAAAATGTATGCCTTCTGTTTAACCATTCACACTATCACTATGTACAATTGCAGCCTTCATCAGATATATCTATGCAGTAATGGAAGTTGGTACACACTGTATGCTTAAGGTGGTTGTCAGTGGAACTGAAATTTAAAATTAAGTAATCAGGACAAAGTAGATAACTTTCAGTCCAGTATGACATACAGGTTTACAACACTTTGGTCTTTATTCGCCTTACACGTTTCGATTCAAAAGAATCATCTTCAGAGGCGTGCTGTGTCGTATGTACATACGACACAGCACGCACGTAAACTAAACAACTAACAATAAGAACATACAACCAAGAGAAATAATCGACATCTTCTACCATCCAGAGGAAAAAACATGACCCAATGTTGGTTCACGATTTTTAACATAATAACTAATTTTTATATACAAAAGATTTTTAATACAATTTTAAATACATAGGGAAGCTACGTAATTTTATGAAAAAGTGAACATCACATTGCATGCAGTGGGAAACCCCAATCGAATACCCAGCAAACACGCTTAAACGAAACATCATACGTAAATCTACATGTCAATGTGGCTGCATAGGGCAAACTGTGATATTTTAGTTCTGTGGCGCTACAGCCCCAATTTGGGCCTAGGCCTACCTCCATGAAACTCTCCGTTTCACTTTGGTTTACTAGATCTTACACATACAGTAGGACTCCGAGTGATCAGCTTGTTGCAAGGCCTCTACCTGTAGGCAAACACAGAATAACGCACACAAACACATTCATGCCCTGAGTGGGATTCGAACCCACGATCCCGGCTTCTGAGCGAGCGAAGACAGTGCACACCTTAGACTGCTCGGCTACCATGACCGGCAAACTGTGATATAGTGAGCACTATTCATAACCTAAGTGCATAATGTTAAAACATCTTATGTGACAGTGTTTCCTGCTCGTAATGGTGTGCCTCTGAAGATGATTCTTTTGAATCGAAACATGTAAGGCGAATAAAGACTGAAGTGTTGTAAACCTTTATGTCATGCTGGACTGAAAGTTATCTACTTTGTAATTGATAGTGTGACGGACCAGAATGAGACAAATCAAATTAAGTAATCAGGTGTAGGTTAGAATTAGCTAAAATTATGGTAGAATCAAAATTAAAGTGATTTTGATATCCACTTGTTTTCTTCATATTGTTGCAGTAGTTCATTAGTGCACTGTTTTTGTCATTCTTTTGTCCTGCTTTGATTTCTTGTTTCTCATTGGCATGTTTCAGCTCATTTACACATGTATCTGAACTGCAAGTGGTAGGAGAAAGACAGAAGCACAGTTGAACAGTCACATTGCAATGGTTACCACTTCTACTTTCTTGCATCAAAGTTTGTGATTCAGTTGAGAATTTACATTTGTCTGAAGTTATCATTCAGACAGATTTGTAGGAATTAGAAAGTTGTATTGTAGACTTTTCGTATTCAGCACATTGATGTTAAGTCAGAGGTAAGATATATTTGGTTCAAGAATGATCTTCTTTCTATCACATTTGTGTTAGTATATAGTTACAATCTGAACAGCTGCAACACTTGGGACTCTTGAGTTGGCCACATGGACTTTCATACATTAGTGGTATTTACTTAGGCCCTTCTAGGTTGATAAACTTTCCTATGTAAGTGTACTAGAGGGGTGTCTTGTAAAGCAGACCTCTCTAGTTTGGGAAATGTCTTAGAGCATAGACGTTGGTTATCAGGGGCTCAGCAGGCCACAGCAGAACTGGTAATGGGCTGTGAATGGGTAGCTGCGATGTTCACTTACTAAAATGAATGTGCATAGTTATGGAATGTTTGTTAAATGTATCTGCAGCACAGCTATGACTGCAAGATTTTCTCTTACCCTTGCTCTTAGGCCTCGAACACAAACTGGGCGTCCACTCAGTGGAGTAGTTCGCCCAGCTACTCAGTCAGGTCGTCCTGGGACAATGGAACAGGCTTTACGTACACCTCGTACAGCCCGAACTGCACGTCCCGTTACTTCCCAGTCTGCCCGTAGTGTGCGCCTTGGGACAGCATCGATGTTGACGGAATCTGGTGGTCCATTCATACAGCTGTCACGGCTTAATATGGGGAAATATGCTGCTCAAGGAATCATTGCCAAGCCACTGTTTGAATACATCTTCTACCATGAAAATGATGTGAGACATGTAAGTTGTGTGGTGCATGACATGTATTTTATGATCAAATTTAACTAGGACAAACTGACAAATAGTGAACCAGTCCTCATTTTGTCTGCTGTCATGTGCTGAAGTTTCCCACTGTCCGTGGCTGTAAATCATTTAGATTAATTTAAGTTGAATTAGACTAATTCTCTAATCACTCCTAACTACAAACAGACTCATCGTATAGCCATGGCACTGACCGCATAGAAAACACCTATTAGGGATGCATGTTTACAGCTCCATTGCCTAGCACTGGGCATGGCACGGACAACATAGAAAACACCTCTTCTGTTGTCAGAATTGTTGTGCTACTGAGCACCGAGCTGTAGCATGGTCCACAGAGAACACAGCTTCCATTGTTACGTGTTCTCTGGAATGTGTATGCTGAATTGTTGCCTAGCAGTGGGTTGATACGTCTCAGTATCATGATTGTGGTTTTGTCATGATGTTCCAAACAGCCAAAGCTTTAGCCAGATTTGATTAATGATAGATTATTGTTTTAGGCACTGGAACTAGCTGTGCAGGCAACACAAGCTTGTCAATTCAAGGACTGGTGGTGGAAAGTGCAGCTAGGCAAGTGCTACTTCACTTTAGGCTTGGTCCGGGATGCAGAGCAACAATTCCGATCGGCACTGAAGCAGCAACAAGTGGTGGAGATATTCCTTCGCTTGGCTCGTGTTTACATCCGTGTGGACCAGCCACTCTCCGCTCTGGATGTGTGTAAGACAGGACTGCAGTACTTTCCTGGGGAGGTGACGCTGACAACAGAGATTGCAAGGCTGTTTGAGGGTCTTAATAACATTCCCACATCCATCAAGTACTACCGAGATGTTCTGAAGGAGGACGCAACACATGTTGAAGCTATTGCTTGTATAGGACTGCAGCACTTTTATACTGATCAGCCTGAGATTTCACTTCGATTTTACAGGTATTGTGTTGTGTATGAATGTTCTCATATGTAATTGGTTCATCGACAGAGAAGCTGCCTAGTGGTGGGTACAGTTATCAGCTGAGATGTAACTTATCTTTTTAATTAATTCAGTTAATTCAGTAGGAAGTCTCGTCATTTCTTACATAAGCTTCTGTACTTTTAATGTCCATGAATTCTCCTCTGTTCGTTTCCTGCCCTACAAGTTAGAGAATCATAGTTGAGGCTGATGTTTAATGCCATGTCCCATGAATAACACACACAAATAGTCATAAACTGTTACTTATGATCTAGTCCAGTGCAGCAGTTTCAATAAGTGAGCAGCTGCCTGAAGATTCCCAAGTAGGGCTGGAACATGTAGCAATTGATGTGATTTTAATGTAATTTTAAGTTAAACAGCAAGTGAACAGTTTTAAGTTGAATTAAAGACAGAAATGAATTGAGTGAGTAATACATCAATGCAACAGGATTCTCAAATATAATATTATGTAAGTATATAATTATTTTGTTTGTGATATGTTAGAAGCCCTAATTGACCCTGTACTGTTACACCTCACCTCCCAGCTGTTTGGGTCCTGATGTTGGTCATTGTGACACAGATGTTACATTAAGTTCATTTAGGCACTTTGAAGCAAATAGATTCCTTCCAATGCTGTGATAATTTTCTTTATTACAGGCAGATGTAAGAAGTATGTGAATCTGGTGGAACTTTATCAGTGTGTTACAATTTATACCTTTCTCATTAGTAATGCAATGTCCAGGTTAAAGTTTGAGCCAATGTATTCCCCTGAAGCGCTGGTACACACTTATCAGAATACATAGTGTCATAAACCAAAAGACCACAATGTGGAAAGGTGTTAGAGAATGGGCATCAGCCATGGCTGTCAATGTCTTGAAATGAAGTTACTGACAAGCTCTGGTTCTGCCTCTTGACACTAATGTATGCGCACATTCTGAATTTTTTTTCCTTGTTTCTCCAGAAGATTGCTGCAGATGGGAATTTACAATGCTGAGCTTTTCAACAATCTTGGGCTGTGCTGTTTCTATGCCCAGCAGTATGACATGACAATAACATGCTTTGAGCAGGCACTCAATCTGGCTACTGACGAGGCAGTTGCCGACGTATGGTACAACATTGCACATGTAGCCATAGTAAGCCAAGTTACTGAATTAATTTGTTTCTTGCTTATTCAGAGATTCATGACTGCTCAGTCTTTGAAACACTTAACAGTGACCTTTGTAGAGTGTGTATGCCCACAAAATATATTTGATGTTTGAAAGTGTTGTGTTATCATAACTGTGATGCCCAATTGAATGAACCAAACATGTGAAAATACATACACATGCATGCACACGCACCCACTGGATTAGAATTTGTTTTATTGCAGCTCCATATGTGTGTGCCTCTTGTAATGTTTTATGCAAGTGTCCCAAGAGGAAAGGTCAGTATTCTGGGAGGTCATAATATTAATCATTCTAAGCAAAAAAGTGTGTCTGTATGAGTACATGTGTGCTATTCCAAAGTTTCCGAGTTGGAGCTATTTCACTTTTCCGTCTATGAGCTGATTGTATAGAAAATGTAAGAGCCTTGACATTTCATGACTCTATGGGCCTCCATGGCCTGTTACAGGAACAGCTTTATTTTTTTTAAAACAGTTATTCACAGTCTGTTCTGTCACTCTTGAATAGTTTCTTACTGGCTCTCTCTTCACAGGTACATTGGTAGGTTGCAGGCAGTAATAATGGGGAATCCCTCCTATTTGATTCTAATGTCATTTGCCCTTGCCCTGGCTCTGGTCTGCTGCTGTGTATTTGTGAGTTATGAACTGATTTGGAAACTCTGCCTTGTACTGTTGCATGCATGTTGCTGTAGAAACATGTTTTAAGAAGCTGTTGCATAGCAATTGATGCCTCTGTGAAACTTATGTGATTCCAAGATTCTACCACCATAGGCATTATTTCTCAGTGCTTTCGCATATTTGTAGGGTCATATGCTTTCCTTGGTCAGTTGACGTAATTACGTGTACAAGTGCTGAAAGTCATCCATCAGAAATCATCTTAGCAGCATTGGGATCATAGTTTTTTGTGGCAAGTGTGTAAGTTATTTCAGATGTGGAATTTTCACACAGAATTATGCAGTAGTGGGTGTAGTAGGAGTCACAGATGAGCACAGTGCATGAAAGATTTTGAAGTGGGTTTGCATATAGTTTGAAGGGTGTACAATCGTGGGTTCAAGAAGGTTGTGAAACATTGTATGATAATCTCCACAAACAGAGTAGAATGGGACAAGTGGAGGGTGTTTGTAGCTGTGGTAATCAGGTGTTAAGAGACAGTTGGTGGTAGCTACACGATCCTTATGAAGGATCTTGAGATATGTCTGCCAGCACACTGTACCAAGAGCTGTGAGGCAGGAACACATGATCACATGAGGGAGAATGATGAGCATACCAGTGCAGCAGATAATGATTTGGGCTCCACCCAGTAGATGATAGAACATGCCAACTTAGTGTTTGTATACAATTCCAAAAGTAAATGACTTGGAGAAGAGCACAAGTTTTGAAGCTCCTCATTATTCAGTTTTCTCCAGCCTTGCATCACTTCATCTCTCTCTGATCCAAATGTTTTTCTCGGCACCCTGTTCTCAGACACCCTCAGCCTACGTCCCTCCCTTAATGTCAGAGGCCACATTTAATACCCAAATAATGCCTAATTTTAACCCACTGTTCACTAGCGTTTCTAAGATGTGGTTGACCACTCAGCCCAGATGGCTGTTCCACATCCCTAGTGTCATTTTCATTGAGTGTTAGGGTGTTAGCGTGTTCTGAACTGGGAAGCGTGTGGAAGGAAGCAGTCATGGCCTTGTTTGAGGTATTACTCAGGCACTTGCCTGTTAGGCTGAGATAAGCCACAGAAAATATCAGTCGGGATAGCCCATTTTTGGGCTCATATTGAAGCCAAGACCTCCTGAATGCAAATCAGAAGTGCCATATGCATTGCTTAGAACCTAATTTTCCTTCAAAATAATAATAGGAACTCAAGCAGGCTGGAGCAAATGTGTCATCGTGTTTGTGTAGTTGACTGGAATGCTGATTTTGCTGATTTTCAGGGCGTCGGAGACTGTAATTTGGGAATGCAGTGCTTAAGATTGTCCCTGTCAGCAGACAGTAACCATGCTCCAGCTTATAATAATCTTGGCGTTTTGGAGATGAGACTTGGACATGCTGAAGAAGCGCGGGCATTCTTCCAGGCAGCAGGAAGTCTTGCCCCATATCTGTTTGAGCCACATTATAATTACGCAAAACTGGCAGAAAAGGTAAAGTGTTTCTCTGAAAACTGAGGTTCATACAGTGGCGTGAAGAGTGTTGTGGTCTTCTTGAATGGGACCCTGTGTAACTTCATAGATAGAGCCTGCTGCCTCCACCAGTAGGGCAGGAGACTGTTTTACTCTGTCTACATGTTGGTCCACTGATCAAGACTACTGTCTGACGGACCCAATTGGGGAGGATACTTGGCCCCCTTTTTACACCCGATGACAGTAACAGATGCAGCTCCTGGGACATTGTGTAATTTTAATTATACCTGCAGGAATGGACCATGTCCAGCAGAACGACTTTACAATTAACTGTGAGTGCCTGTTTACCAAACTGCATGGCCTCACATCTCAGTACACCTTAATCCTGATAAAATGTGTGGCTTTCCCAATAGTAGTATATTGTGGCGATAACATTTCCAGTATAGATGCTTGAGGATGAAGCCAGGACCCTCCCCCCTTCAAGATTTTTGAAACAGAACGAGGATGACGCAAGTAATGCTTGGCGTAGTCTTCAGCTCTGAAGGCAGAGGCGATGCGTTCATCTGGAACTTGGCTAACCTTCGTTCTACTGCAGAGTATTGTGTCCCTGAAGATGGAACTCTTCATAGCATCTGCTGTGAGAACCTCAAACCAAACGAAAAAATTGTTTGTATAAATTTCGTAGACATTTCTATGAGATGGCATCATTCTGAAATTAGTCACCTGCTACTATTATGGATATATGTATTTTACATTGTCGCAATATTGTGTTGTAGGAATTGTGATTTTTGCTGTATGAAATGCAGGGTATTTGTAAACTTTTTTGACAGCTTGAAAGAATATGTATAGTAAACCTTCATCCATCGCAAGGGTTGGGCATATCAAGCGCACCACCATATGTAAGTCTATGTTGGCCCTGTGCGTTAAGTGAGGGTGCATGAACATGGTTGTGCAAAGTTTCCCATTGATATTTAGATAAGTGGATTTATGGTGCTGCCCCTACTGTGTATGAAGTAAGAATACAATATACATGAGAAAGCAACAGAACTGGATGGAACAGGGCAGTGCAAGAGAGACATGTGGAGATTAGGAGTATTAAAAGGATTATGAGAAAAGCTGCAACATATGGTGGTTTGTACCATTTACAGACTGTCTGTATTCAGATTTTCCATATTTTGTAAAGAATTGTTAGCGTTTATTTCTGTCTATATAAGCAAATCATGTCAGGCATGGGTTTACAGTTTTGGGGGATTTTATTGAAACTATGAATGCAAAACCGTCAGTAACATATGCAGTGCTTTACCAGTGTGTTGTGTAGCTGTGTGTGTTCTCATAATTGCTGTGTGGCAGCTTGTTGAGCCAGCAACCAAAATGGTAGATTTTACTGAGCTAGAGAAGGACCATTATGTGCTTTGGTTCCATGAGACACAACCGGTATCAGTTGTTCAATGCAAATTCAATAAAAAGACTACAAAGAACTGCCTTCTAAGAAATACAATGTGTGTATGTTAACCATTAAAAATAATCTTTTGCTGACTGTGGGACTCCACAGCCTGTTACAGGGATAGCTTTACAGATTTACAAGCTGCTGTTATTTGCTGAGAAATCTTGAAGTGTTTGCATCATTTTATTGACCTTGAACAGACAATTGCAAGATGAATGACTGCAAGCAGCAGGGGAGTGTTAGGTTACATGTCTTGTGTACTTGGGTTAGCTCCAGGTACAATTTCAGCATTACAACTTACTTTATATTCAGAATAAATTTTTGTTTTGAAATTCAGGTGTCAGTTGCATTTAATTGCATCATTACTCTATTTATATCATAAAGCTGTTTTTAAAATTAGATCATGGGCACAAATAGAGACAAGTGAACTTAAGTAGCAGTGGTTATAGCATCAGTATATACAGTATTTGCCATTGTTTTTATCTCTATGCAACTTACTATAACATTTGCTTGTTATGGGGCAGTTATTTACAGTTTGTCACAATCTTGATGTTGGTTTGTTTGTGTTTGCTACTTTACCACTGAATACCTCTGTGCCGTCTCTTTGAATTTGTCTTGTCACTGCCAGCTCGTTTCATTGTTTCGCTACATACCAATGCTATATGTTGCTCCTAAGCACAGACTAACTGGACTTCCTGATTGATTTTACACACTTCTGTCCTGGTGTAGTCTGTTCCAAAACCTTAAGAGGCCTCCAGAATCATCAGGAAGGAGGAGGAAGGCTGCAGTGTGGCTCTCAAAGACAGAAGACAGGTGACCAACCTATCCCCCACCACTCAGTCATTGTTGCCTTGACGACAGTGTATCTGTCCATTTTTTGTTAGGTTAATTGAGATATGTTTAATTAACAATGGAGTGTCATTTTCTGTTTGAATTCTATAAATCCCCCATTCAAGATTTTTATTGATGTAACGAACAGAAATGTTCCCCCCAAGCCAAGACCAACTGTAAATGGGGATTTTATTGTGCACACCTGTGCCAAAGAGCACTGATGTGCTGGAGACTGGTAGCTGACGAGTGATACAGTAAGTAGATAAGGGCAGTTCTGACATCAGCCATGTTGTGAATGGAACACTTGCAAAAAGGCTAGTCTTTTGTTATATTATTCACATTTCCTCCCCTCAACAAAATCAGAGCTATAAACTTTTGAAGTTGTTAAGAAAGCCTACAACTACCCTGCACATGACCCTTCATTCACTTGCTGAAAGGATTAAATTAACAACTGGAATTCTTTGCATTTTTCAGATGGGAGACTTGCAGACGAGTTACATTGTGATCCAGAAATCTCTGCAGGCATACCCAAGCCATGTCGATTCTAAGGAACTACTTGAGAAATTACAGAAACACTTTGCTTTTATATGAATAAGGTTTACTGAGTTCAACCTGTGAAGATGATTGTGTAGCACTGCTTCTGAAAGCACCCTGTCTGTGACTAATATAGAAATGTGTTCTAGGACCACAGAGTATGATGTGCGACAGCACTCACAGCACTAGCAATATGCACACGTGGTGTGTCGTTAGCAGGCAGGTCACAAATGCACAAGGTGAAGCAGTTAATTGAGTGTGAGATGATGGGTTCTGACGGCAGTGCTGATGAAGATGCCCGTCTTCTAGGATGTGACACCATGTAATGTGTTGAATCATTACCGGTGTTTGGAGGAATGTGGTGCCTTGATCTTCAAGATAAAGGACTAAGCAGAGTGTAGAGAAGAAGGGGACTAGAGCTGGGGCTATGGAAAACCAGTAGGAGAAGGTAGTACTGAGAAGTGACAGATATACTGTCAGTACCTGTAGGAAGAGGGGTAAAGTAGGAGGATGAAAGAAGGTGGGTAAGAGAGGTCGAACAGAAGTAGAAATGAAATTAATAACAGTAATATAAAATAATTTTACAAAATAAAAATTGAACCGTGCAACGGTTCTTCTCTGTGAAGTTCTTTGGAGTCCCCCCCCCCAAATGCCGGGATGCGAGCCGTTTTTCCCTCTTTCCACTCATAGTCTTAGCTGACGTCAGGTCAGCTGACCTTGTCCCCTCCCTTCCTGGACTGACGTGAGGTTTCTTGTGTGGTGATGAGGAATGCCTCGACCTCTCTTCCCGATACCGTCAGATAGGTAACATCGCCAGTTCCAAATTCGCTGTTTAGGTTGATTTGAGTTTGTGAAATTCTGTTTCGGCCCGGGCGCATTCTGAAGGGGGAAGAGTGCCCTCGCGACCTGATGAAGGTTGTATCAAGTCGAGAGGTTAAGCTTGGTTAGTAATTTTTGGAAACGCCAGTAAGTGACTTACTGTGGTGCTTGGTTTCCTGGTTTTATTACGACACCGTGTGGCGTAAGTAAATGGTTTTGTTTGTTGGCTTGAATAGCCGGTCGCCCTTCAGGCGTGTGAGTATGAATATATAGTTGTGTTCCCAGTAAAGTCAATGGTTGCCATGAGGTGTGCTTATATTTGTGTCTGTGCGCTTAGCCACAGGTTAATTCTGTATTAATTGTGAGTGTGCTTTGATCACTGCCCGCCCATCAGGCCGAGTACACCTGTATACCTTTGTTATCAATATACACATTTATTTATATGTTAGAAACGCCTGTAGTATTTGTGTATACTTGGGTTGTCTGTGTGTCCCCTACTAGTTCAGACTAGCAGATCCGTCCAGCTTGGCCCATAGTGCCGACAGTGGTCTTCCTCTCCCGAGATCCCCTACTCGACCTTGGGGAGGCATAGTGCATCACGTACAAGCAAGTCGTCTTATGAGCCTGTCCCTTGCCCGCTTTGAATAGGAGTCCATGGGTTAAAGTGGGTAGGAGAACTGGGTTCCCTTCTACATGGGAAGGGAAACGGCACAAAGTGGTAGCAGAGCTGGGTTCTCGACCCACATCGGCAAGGGGCAGCGGCTCAAAATAAAGGGGTAGATGAATAGATCCATCTTCTGCAATGTAATGCCGTATATGCCATCGAAAGTCGGTTGATGTTTTGGAGGACTGTGTTGCCTCCATGTTCATGGTCAAAGAATATGCCAGGCAAGAAGCAGGCAGCAAGCAAAGCTATGCCTGCTACCTGCACTTTATAGCACTTGAATCAGAAACCCACATAATGGAAGCCTTTCTGTTTGTTCAGTTCAACTAATGTCTTGAAAGAGAAATGAACAAGTTTCCCATTGTAATCGCTGTAGGCATGTACACATTATCAGAATCGTTGGAAAGTTTTGACACCCCCTTGCATGCCCTTTTTACTAGCCTCGTATCTGTTCCCTAATTCATGGAGGTTGTGACATGTGGCTTGGTCAGACCTCTTCACTCCAGCATGTATTGCCGCTTCTGTCTGTGTCTGTCGGCAGTGGGGAGTTCAGGTATTTGCTCACTGTTGCAGATCCTTTACCATGTTTCTTGTGGCTGTGGGGGAAACACTGCTGGAGCACAGGCCTAATGTATTGTTACAAGTAAGGAGACATTGAACTCACCATCTGGTTTTTAGTAGATATAGCATAGTTTTTCCAATTGGGGCATGGATTTTTTTTAAGAGTGTTGTCTTCTGAGGTGCGACACTGTGTAGTTCAGAGAGAGCCCAGTGTTTCAGAGAAACCTACCACTTCCATCTTCAGGGTTCAAGACTGAGCCAAACAAGAAACCAACAGAAGCTGGTGTGAAGGTCAGCAATTTTCATGCTTGACTTGCTCCTTAACACTGAAGATGGAGGCAGTATGTTCCTGTAAAATATCAGTCTGTTTGATATCTGCATGGCCCTGCAGTCCAGAAGATCATGAGCTTCGTAATCACTGGCAGGAGAATGTCCAGGCTAGTCCTTGTACTTGTTTGTTTATTTATTTGTTTTTGCCGTGTATTATCAGTGTTCCTACAAGTCTTACCTTTATCCTGTAGTCCTCTATGGCTCTCTAGTCCCATGTCAGTATATCCTGTCATGTCACTGAACTGACTGAATGTTATTTGTCCTCAAGTATTGCACTGTCTTGTCATGCATATCTATGGAATGAATTTTTTGTCATATCAGCTGATACAGTTCTTAGTATATGTAAATGAAAAAATTGTTTCCTATGTTTATAGTCTGATCTTTATTTGCAAAATCTGTTCTATTCATTCCATTTTTCCATATTGGTATATATTGTTTAGTGTGTGAGTTGTATATCCTGCGTGAGTCATGCTTGAATGTGTAAAAGGTAAAGTTGTCCCTGTGCTTAACTAATTAAGCACTGTGCCATGAAGGTGTGTGGGGCAGTGGATGTATAGATCCATATTTTCTTGATCTTAACACTAGTTGGAAGTGAGTGGGCAGCTTCATGCCCCTGCCACTTTACCCCCAGTACCCATCGGATAGAAGGCTTGGTGGGCCCCAGAGCCGGTCTGAATGACATGGAGAAAAGAAAATTCTTAATCCTACCGAGACTTGAACTCTCACTCCTCGGTCATCCAGCCTGTAGCCAGTCGCTGTACAGACTACACTATCCCAGCTGCCTGAATATTCACGTTTATAAATACTGGTGTTTTTATATTCACTGGAGACAGGTGCCATTAAAAGTAAATGTCTGGTTGTGATTTATCTTTTGATGGTTGTTATCATTTTCTTGTTTTTAAACAAGTTTGTGTTAGCATGTCTAATTATCAGAGCATGTGAAAGTGACTCATTTTTCTTTTTGAATTGTATATTTGTTATTTATCCGCATTTTGTATCATATTTTGCTCTACAGTCATGTTATTTGTTCTGTCTGTCGTTTGTATATCAGATTCAGAAAAATTTATTTATTCTAACTTGTGAAGGTGCTGCTCTGGATAATGTGAATTGTTGATTATTATTTAATCCACCATTGTTGGTTTACGATGTATGTGTGTATTTGTGTTTCACCTTCTCTCTATTATTTTGAGATCTGAGTAAAATATTCGCTTTCATATTGGTAGACTGCAAGGCTGTGTTGTGTGCATTGAAACCACCACTGTTCCTGGTGCATAGCTTTATTCATTACATGTGAGGAAATAAGCCATGAAAGGAAATTTCAGATGTTGTACCTGATATTGGAGAACCAGTTGCAGCTCCTTTTAGGAGTTGTGACCATTTGTTTGTAACAAATACAGCTAATTAAATTCAACTGTTTAGTGGATGATGCAGTACTGTAGACAAGCTGCCAGCGTATGAGGCCCTGCACTGATAAGGTGTCTGCTGGTAATAGTTGCTGCATATAAGAGTACAGGAAAAAGGAAGTGGTTCAATGCCGAATGACAACATGAAAACGTATCTGCTGAATTGCAATACTCTATAGATTGCTGTAACTATAGCACACAAAATAAAGTCTTCAATAGCTGCTTGCTAGTCGTTGCTTGGTAACAAATCTTACCTGGTTAACACTTCACAGCTGAGTTATATTACAAATGAATGAATTGAATTCACGAATGAACTCTCTTTTATAAGTTCAGGAACACCGAATAGAAGCTACTGGTCTCCTGTATCCACTGTAGCGGAAATGCCTGGTGATCCCAAGATTCCTCATATCCACGGAAACCTTTGCTGAATCTTTGTTGACATGAGAATGAGTTATAGCTAACCATTGCCTAGGAAATGGACTTCTGCATGTTGGTTGGTATTCCGTATTTGGGTGGTGTTTGCCGAAACGTTGCCTAGCAAATGATGGTTGGAGCATTTGTTGCAGACGCCCCTGTACAAACGCTACAACACTATCCAACATTTTTAAATGTGGATAACATGCCCGAAGCTACTCATGAAGTAGATGAAATCAACCAACGTCTTCAACATTAATCCTGGGAACCAAGGTTACACAATCATTTTTTTCATCATTTTACTCATTGATATTATTTTGTTTTGTTGGTCTTTCCACAATCATGGTGTTACCTGCAGCGGGTCTGTTTATTCTTTCTTGAAATTGTATTCTCAGAATTCACTTTTTAAGTGTATAATATTGTGGCATGTAGACCTGTTGCTAGGTGGCAACCACAAGATAGACTACCATAAAGGGGCTTGCAAACAACAACAAAGGAATGGTGTTTTCTGTGTGGTCTGTGCCACGATGTTATAATCAGGGCAGTTGGAGCAATGAGTTAGTTGTGAGGCAGTCACCAGCCAGTAAGAACGTGAGAATGGAAAAATAGTACATGGTTAGCTGTGTGACCAGGCACTGACTGGTGAGGACGCTGAGAAGACTTGGTACGTGTTGTCGTGAACTGCAGAGTGAGTGAATTAGCCATAGCACTGTAGATACTTGTAGTCAGTATCTGTAAGTGTTTAGTAAATCCAATTACCATTCCAAACCCTGTCTGTAGTCACTCATACAGGTGGCAATATCTTACCAATTTTATTGAACTGTTATTGTATTGATATTCTGAAGGTGTGAAGTCTTCAGTCTTCTGAAGCACATTTCTGCTAAGCTGTAGAATGTGGCACATGTTATTTATTGCAGGTCTGATGGGAGCTGTAGGCTTGTATATTATGACATGATTACTTAAACATTGTCCGTTGTGTGGCAATGCCTTAGTAAACAAGCAAGCCATCACTAGGCAACTGATCGCCAGCACATCAGCAACAATGAAGGAACTGAGTTCCAATCTGTGCCATGCTATTTAAGTAACCGAGTCAGTTGCCACCATGAGGAGTTGTGTGAGATGGTAGCCAGATGGCAGAAGGAACTCCACTGTTGGGAACGAGAACCTGGCAAAGCCTAATATAGACTGCTACCAAGCAACAACTCGTGAAGGCTACAGCGAACTGAGACTGTGTGCTGTAGCATGTAGATTAGTGGTAGTAATACAATTGTTTGTGGCTATGAGTTGTAAGAGCCCAATAAATCTCATTAGCAATCTAAACTCTGTGTCTAGTCACTTACACCTGACAGTGTTTCACTTTAAGCCATAACTTTCAGTGCTTTCGGATTGACTTGTGGAATCTGTTTCTTAAGTTCCTGGTTAATTATAGTTAGTTAGAGTTCTCACCATGTCCTTGCATTTTCTGATTGGGATCATTTTGTGGTATGCTGATTTGAGTATTATGTATAAACTGTTTATTTTCTCATGTAAATTATATTTGTCTATTATTAATTTACACTGATTTTCTTTCTCACTACTAGATAAATTGTTTTTGTTCATTGATTGAATTATATTTTTGTTTATGTTTGCTGTTTAAAGTATTTTGCTTGACTATTAATGATGTATGTTATGTGCTGCTAGACATCCAATGGCTCTCTGTTCTCTACCTGATTTTGTTTAAGGTGGGCTTCTCCAAACTGTATGAGCAAACTGCCCTGTCATCATCATAATTGATGTCTCTTCAATAGCTTATTTTAAAAATGGGAGCTATCTCACCTAAGCGGACAATTTGGTTTTTACGGCTGAGAATCAAGGTAACATAATTTATTCAAGGAGGAGGTTACTGAATGCTTAAGTGATGAGGGTCGAAAACATTATTACTGGCCATGGTGCAGGGGCTATCCGATGCCCACCGCCTTCTCGTCTGTTCTCTCACCAGTATCTGCATACAGTTAAAGCAGACCTGGGTTTCTACGTATGTATTGGATAATGACAGAAATACAACACAATTATTTTCATATTACACATGGTATACACAAAATTAATCACATCCAAAATCCAACTCAGCATATTTAAAACCAAAAAGAACTAACCAGATTCACTGTTCCTATAATGGCAGTTCTAAAATAATAAGGAATTCTGCACAAACCTTTACTTAAAGTTTGATGCATGTTAGAACAGTTGAATCACATTCTTAGACTGGAATTTAAAATGTGTTCTTTATGGAATATAGGTCAGCTGGTGAAATTGTCTGACTGTCATATGACATTTGCCTCCTTCAGTGAATACTTGTCCTGCAATAGATTTGATGAGCTTGTCACATAGTTACTTATTTATAAGGAGGCGACAGGATAATGGCCATCACAAAAATTGTATTTAAACTCGTGAACCAGAATGGCCGGTAGAGTTAATAAGCTGTAAATATGACTGTGCTGGCGAAGGCCAGCAGCATTTGTAATGAAGCACATATGGGCATGTGGAGTAGACCCCATTTCTGTATGTTTTACAGCTATGGACCACTTTTACCAGATTTATTTGAATCCATTCATAGGAACATGAGAAATTGCATAAGTCTTGCTCGCATCTTGTTATTCACAGGACAGCCTTCCAAAACCATTGAAGAGTAGTGTGACAGGATGTTACTCAACTTTGTATAGCTTATTCTTGCAATCTTTGACCCTGATATTCTGTTTGCCACATGTTAGCAGTTCAGGCTCAAGTTTGTCAGATATCTTGATGTAGTTATGAGGCACCAGACCATTAATAGGTTTGTGAGTTCCTTCTTCGCGCAGAGCTGAGTTGTGTGTCCGTGAACATGTCCTTTGTTTGTTACATATACGTAACTCGGACTTCAGAAGCATTTAATGCATGGCCATGGACACTGAAATTAGAATAAATATAACTTTCTGAGGAGCACTGAATATTTTTGCATTTGTTGACAAAACCGTTTCTTATAAAAATATACAAATATAGATTATTTACATTAAAATATTCGAAACACGGCATGTTACAACCCTTGTTGCTTCGTCATCAGGTATATTGTTTGTTCTTATATGGTGAACTTGTTTTCTATATGGATCCATATTTTGAATATGACTATATAACATGTAATATTATGCTTGGTAACAAAACTCTTGGTGTTATCCGCTTTTAAGTACAATTATGTTGGTATTAGATGTAATTAGTCAAATTAATGTGTATCCAGTTGAATGTTAAATTAAGATTAAAATATACGTATACTGGTTGTTTCGCTGGTATGCTGGTCCCTCTGGTGTGGTTCCTCCACAGGTGGGCATGATGTTATGAACTCTATCTCCCATTTAATCGGGCTGCAAGTTGGGTGTAGCGGGACTTCTGTTAAGACGTTATCTTATGGATAATTCCCGTGTTTTGTAGGTGGTCTTTTGGACTCTGTGGGGGGGGGTTGTCTGGCCCACAGGCAGTTCGTGTTGACCGTGTTAGCCCAGTTAACACTTTGAAACACAAAATAGAAATGTTACTATTATGGTCCATATTGAGAGGACAAGCGATAAAATAGTGCCCCGTCTGCCATCCGTTTGCTTGCAGCATTCGCTGGGCACGTGACACCGCTGGCTCCCTGGGCGCCAGCCGCTTTTGAATTTTTATTTTATGCGCATTGCGGAATTTAAGAAAATGAAATTGTGCAGACAAAAACCACATATGTAAGATTTGAGGCTTTCGCGGCGGTGACTATGAAGAAAGCAGTCTTCTGGGATTTGGCACCGTGTATATGTGGTGTTAACCGACGTTTCGGAGGAACGTATCGCCTCCATCTTCAGGGTAGAAGAAAAAATATAAGAATTCTGCAAGCGAAGAGACCGTGAGAACCGGTAAAAGCAGATTGATATATTTTTTCTTCTACCCTGAAGATTGAGGCGATACGTTCCTCCGAAACGTCGGTTAACACCACATATACACGGTGCCAAATCCCAGAAGACTGCTTTCTTCAAAAACCACATTAGTTACCGATCCAACAAATGCAATGGATAACAGCGATCGGAGCGCTCTTTATCGCTGACTGTACTGCGGGGTGGTTGATACTGTCAAAGGACGGCTGACCTATCGCTTCTCCGAAATTCTCAGGCTAAACATTTCAGTTCTAAAATATATGAACTTTATACGCTACTCCGAAAAGTTTCCAGAATCTCCCTATGAGCTGTTGTTGAGATCATTCGGACGGTATTTTGATCTCCTGCTTCTGAAAAGTGAGCTTTACGTTATTTATGCGTTCTAAGAATGTTTAGGAAGTAATACTTAACTCAAACACATTGTCACGGTTTACTGATCCGTTGCCTAGCAAGGGACGCCCTATTTCACGCGTTTGCTTCCTCGAAAATGTGTTTACCGAGTCGTTGCCTATCAATGGGTATAAACGTCACGGTATTATCTTTTCGAATCTAAGTATCGCATTACCAGAAATCATAACTTTACCTGCCTTTTTATGAACAGTTCGAGCACCCAGTGTGTGTATCTAGCGACGTTCCCTGCTCTGACATGGCCCCTACTGAGCCCGCGCAGGCGCAGGAGAGATGAACGCGCTCACTAATTTATCATTAATGGCAACCGAGAAGACAGTTCCTCAAGACGTAGAAAAGAAGTTCGAACTTCTGCTACTCTGTGATAGATATTTTCATTTAAAAATCATTGCGTGGAACTCAAATGCACGGTGTAATGAAAAACATTTGAAGCCGCTAACAGTGTTTTCTTATTTAACGTTTTGTACTTAATTGCCAGAATTTGATGACCGCCCTGTGCCTTCGGAATTTCGCCAACACTTCTGAAAAATCCATGTTCCGCCACTGCCCCAAGTATATACCGTCACGATTTAGGGGTGTGTGACTATAGACGGAGTATGGATTGGTGAATGGATTTATTGACCAATTGTACACACCACTCGGAGCTACAAGTACGTGTAATTGCAGCGCTATCGCCGAACTCCACACTTTACAAATCACTACATGCTAAGTCTTCTCCAACATGCAGTGTCAACAGCCGTTTCCTGGTAACGGATGTTAACAGTGGAGATTCTTCAGCTTCCCGCGCTCGGCTTCTCTTGTCACGGCCTCCCTTGTGATCTCAACTAACTCCCAGGCTGGCGGCCATTTCACACCAACCTCCCAGTTTTCTTTTCGCATGGTGATTTTCAACTGCCTACTGAAATCTCAACTCTCTTAATCAAGTCAAAGTCGCATTGCAACTGATGGTCAGTCAGTCAGTAAGCCTTGGGGCTCATGATCAGATATTTGTTACTCTTTGACAGATACGGTCTTGTTTTTGTGGAGCGTCCTCTCTGACGAGAGGACGGGTCTGCCTTTTGTATATGCTGCTGGCCCTTGCCAGCGTAGTCTTTCTCGGTTCCGAGTCCCTTGGGGCTCGCGACCATATTTTACTGTCTCAGATTGGAGACTTCCCTTCTTGTCTCCTCCTACGACTCGCAGGGTCACGGTGGTGGTATTGGACCCTGCCTCCACCACCAAGTCCAAATCACATTGCGACTGACGGTCAGTCAGTCTGCCTGTCTTGGTGTCGAGCCCCGGCTGTGGCTCATGACCAGATTTATTTTTCCTTATTTGAAAGTTACTGCCCTGTCCATTTGGGGCGCCCTCTCTCACGAGAGGTCGGGTGTGTCCGCCCCAGGGCGGACCCAACAGAAAACACAGCCTTAGACAATTCCTCTATTGTTGCAATGGGCAGTTGCCTAGCGATAGCTCAGATATCATTGACGTGTTTCCGTCAGTAACCAAACAGCTGTTGTCTCGTTTGTTCCGAGGTCTTTGCCTAGCAACGGTTCTATTCGCTACAATGTATTCATATGAACTACTTTATTTATCAGTGTGCCCAGATATCCTGTAAAATATGACATTCAGTAATGAGACATCTATATAGTCTGGAGTACTGACAGCATCATTAAATGAACACTAGTAACAGTTTTCTTTATGACTACTCCCCCCCCCACGTCATGCTTTCGAGGCCATTTCATTACGAAGAACCGAGGGCGATTTTCATGCAGTCAGCTCCTTCTGTTTATGCTGTAATGCTTACATCGCGCTACGGACATTTGTGCCCTCCTCCTCATTCTTCTTGTAATCCAGCTTTAGACATTGTTTTGCAGTCCTGAAATGTTATTCTTTAATCATCTCTCGCTCCCTGGCTGGGAAGTAGCAGTACAGAGAGAAGATTGTGTCTTTATAAGAGAGAGTTACTTTCCATTTAATTTAAAACTGTTGCGGGAAGCATTCTGGTCTTTAGTTCCTGTATCATAAGGTTTAATTAATTTTCTTCTTGGCCTGAGGGAAGATTTCGCGAAAGAGTAATCCATCCATTTTCCTGTGTTGAGAGACTTACTTATTCTTAATGCGTACACCTATTTATTCTTGTACTCAAGAGAACATCTGACTTAAAAGTTTTAAGTTTCTGTTTATCTACATGAGTACAACTACTTAGTAGCATCAGTGTAGTTCGCAGTTTTCTTGTTAGTAGTCCGTAGTTATCTCTTTAAAACACAGTGGTTACAATATTTTGCACCATGCTACAAGCAGGAAGGTCGCGGGTTCGATTCCGGATGAGGTCATTAGATCTGTTAATTGATCTAATCCTTCCAGCCGCACCATGGCCCTGGGATCGACTCAGCCTCTAACAGAAATGAGTACTAGGAATCTTCCTGGGGCGTAAAGGGCGGCCGGAGCATAAGGGTGACAACCTCACCGCCATATGTGAGCCGATTGTCTAGAAAATGTGGGAGCTTCGACGTCTCACAACCCTATGGTCCTCTACGGCCTGTTACAGGGATAGCTTTTTTTCAACCTTTACTGGAAACTTTAAACTTATAACATAAATAAAATTTGAAAAACTGATGTGTTGCTTAAAGGGAGCATGTTTCTGAACCCTTATAACTGCCAGTGCTGCAAGAATACTCCTTTGATTGCCGTAAAATTGGGAGTCTCTATATAGAAACACAGATGAAACCACATTTGAAAATAATTTTGATTTCTGGTATTTATATTTTGTACACATATATGTTTTAGTCCACTTTCCTCATCATGAAAAAATAAAGGAAGCTTATAAGAACACCTTGCTGTCTGTGTGTGTCCCTTGACGTCTAAGAGCCGGAATAGTGGATCCAGAAGAGACGGCCGTTGCTAGGCAGTGACTCGGTGAACACCTTCCCATGGCAATGGTCAGAACACATGCAACATTAGAAGAACCAGTGAGGTGTTCCTATGTGATCCTTATCATATCAAACATACAATATATATTGTGAGAGCTCTGAAGGCCCCCAGAGCTGTCAGACAGTAAAATATGGTCGTGAGTCCCGTGTGATTCGGAACGAGAAATCACGGTACTGGCGAGGGCCAGCAGCAATTAGCAGTCAGAAAGTGAGCGGAGTGACGTATGAGTGGAGGAGAGGGCCAGTAAGTGAGCAAGTGCCCTCACGAGTCCCCCCCCCCCAGCAAAGGGGAGACCAGAAGTAGTGAGACCTCTCCTCTCGTTGGAGAATAGGCCCCATTTCGAAACACGTAAAGGTTTTGAAAAATAAATTGGGTCCCGAAAGGGCTGGAAACCAGGAATTATTGTGCTGGCGAGGATCAGCAGCAATGTAACTGACCGATCCGAAAGCTCCCGGCGGGGCTCGGCAAGGACCCAGAATTTAAGTACAATAAGTCTCCTGTCCACTACGGGAGGAACTTGCCAAATGTAAGTCCGTTTGGCTTTCGAGAAGGTCACAGCACGACACACTCAATGTAAACTCGAAGGCTGCGATATTCTCGAGCAGAAAGCCTTTGACACAACCCGACACTCTGGCGTACTGTGCGCACTGTCAGAATTAGGATATTCTACAAGTCTCATTAAGGGAATTGCTTCTTTTCTCACAAACAGGAAATTTAAAGTCTCGCTACGAGGCGCATTTTCTGCACCCAGAGAAAGAGGCGCAGGGGTGACTCAGCACTGTACAGTCTATACATGAATGATAGCCCCACGGTTTTCTGAAATATGACACCGTAATGTCTGGTAAATATGTACCAACGTTTTGGAGGAAATTACACCATCCATCTTCAGGATAGTAAAAGTGATCCGAGCTAGGAAAATAGTATATAATGTCACGATTTTATGGAGTGGCTATAGACGGGGTTTGAATTGGTGTAATTGGATTTATTAAACACTTACAGATCGTAACTACAAGTAACTATACCGCTATAGCTAATTCACACACACTCTACAATTCACAACAGCATGCATCAAGCATTCTCAGTCTGCTGTATCTTCACCTGTTGTCGCCTGATGACGGCTTTCAACGTCGTAGCTTCTTCAGGTTCCGTGTTCACTTACTTACCGGCTGGCGATTGTCTCATAGCTAACTCCTAGGCCGTCGGCCATATCACGCAGACCTCCTACTCTCCTCACTGCCGTCTGAAGACTCTGTCGTAATCGCAACTGCTCCTCGTTATATATCCTCGGCACGGACTACGCAAAAAAATATCGCTTCCAACATTTACGTCATGTGGCTATGGCTCATACCGCGTACAGGACAACATTACTGTGTTACTGTTTAAGGCCATTACCTAGCAACGGCCGTTACTTGCAGAGTTATTACTTAGCAATGTATCTACATGCTACAGTAATATAGAGAAGGGAGTATTTGGGGCGGGGCTTTGAGAGAACCAATAGGAGCCAGTGACCCCGAAGAGGGCTGTTTTATAAGAGTAGATGCCAAGATCAGAAAATGGAGTATCACAACAAGAAAGAAAGTTGGGGGGAGGGGGAGGGGTAACAGAGGAGAGAAGGCTGCTTCTAGGAACCATCCACTCAGAGACCAACGGACTGCACAATTGGCTCCACTGGACAAACATAATAGCTGTTTCATCGCATAACCATTGCATTTGTATCTGCGGCCAGCATCTTGGGTGTCCTGCATCTTATTCCATGCGGCCAGGTCAATTGTTATCTTTGAATAGTCCTGTTCCGCGTGCAGTAATAGACACCTACAGCTGTTATCTCCGGTTATTGATCTCAAAGTAAAACCTCTTTCTTACCTGTTTGCCACGTTGTAATCCGCCTTAGTCAAACAGAAAGCTGCCTTGTAGACTCCAACACATAACAGCAATATTACTACTTGTCCTCTACCTCGGACACTGCTCGCTGTGAGCAGCCATTGTGTATCGCTGAAGCAGATAATAACTTCCCATAGGACCGACTGATCTCCGTATTTTTTCAGGTACACGATTTAGTTTTTATTTTTTCTGAACGTTAATACCTCACATAGAAGGAATTATTGGGGATCATAAGTGTGAAATTGGATGTAACAGATGAACTCCTGATCGTGCATTCTGTTTTCTTGTGAACAGTTTGGAACAGAACTCAACGATATATCAGCTATTTAGCTATTTCACGAAATTATATGATTCAGTTAGAAGCGAGATGTTGTAGAACATTGCCATTTAACTTACTGTGTGCCTACCCACAAAACTGGCAATACTGGTTAAAATGTGTTTAACATTAAATCTATAATAAAGTTCAAATAAGGATACATTGGTTCTGCCTGGTGGATTTCTTATTCACAATGGACTGAAAAGAGGGGATGTTTTAACGCAGTTACTTTTCACTTTTGCTTATAAATGCTTTCTTAGGAACAGAAAGAAAATTCAGAGGGCTTGATATGTCCTATCAGCTTTTGATATATGCTGATGATGTTAATTTATCGGGTAAGAACACTAACTAATTCACTAAAAACAGACTCGAAAATTGTATTAGAAATTGCAATAGAAATGAGTACCAAAAATCTGCGTTGGGGTAAAGGGCGGCCAGCGCGTAAGGTTCATAACCTCACCGCCATGTGTGAGCCGATTGTCTAGCAAATGTGGCAGCCTCGACGTCTCACAGCCCTGTGGGCCTTCACGTCATGTTACAGGGATAGCTTTACCCTTTACCTACATTGTTAGCAACAAGCTTGGTCTAGAACGCAGATTAGGAAGGTCTAGAAGCAGACGTAAATGCAGGGTAACGTGTTTAATATAATATTGTCACGTGTATGAGTGACTATAGAAGGAACTTGGATTTATAATTGGATTAATTGAAATCTTACAGAACATAATTGCAAGTAGCTATAGCGCTATCGCTAATTCACAACTCACAAGAGCAGGCATTAAGTCTTTTCAGTCTGCTGTGTGTTCACCAGTCGTTGCCTGATAACGGCCTCGACGCCTTAGCTTCCGTGTTCACGCCTTTACTTGCCGGCGACTGTCTCCCAACAAACTAAACTATACACTTGTCATGCTTTTAACATCTCGGCACGGATCGCATAGAAAACACCGCTTCCAACAATTCTTCTGTTGTTGCCTCACGCAGTTGTTGCACTAACAACCTAGAGAACACCTCTTCGCAGTTAGTCCATTGGTGCGTGTTATGAATCCGTTGCCTAGCAACGGGCGTTGTTTACAGCGTCATTACTTAGCAAGGGGCTACATGCTACAATATTGTCACGTATCAGGATTGCGTGACTAATAATAATTGGTCCTGGATTTGATGAATGGATTTATTGGCATTTTATGCTTGTAACATAGTGCCTGAACCAACTACGCTACCGCGTGCCCCGAAGTATGACCTGTATTCGTAAAAGCAATTGCCACATTTTCTCTAAAAATGCAAGAGATTATCACTTGTAGGTTTGGAGGTTCTCACAGAGGTGGTTATGAGGAATTCTGTCTTCTGGGATATAACTAGTTTTAGTCAGTTGAAAGTCATCCGAAACGTCGATCGGCTGTCAACGGAATTCATGGCGTTATGTCTCTGAAGACAGAATTCTTGAGAACACTGCTGACTTTCTTAATCATTTGGTTCCCTGATCTTTGAATTTATTTAAATATGTTATTATCTGGCAGCGTTTCGATGGCAAATGTGTGAATTTGCTGTTTTCGTTCCTTCATTGAGTAATTTGCTAACTTAAAATTAGTTGCACTGGAGCTCTAGAAGCGGATTATTTATTAACTTCTTAATTATTCTGGTGTAGTTATTTAAGCGGTACCCTCAGATACATGCAAACATGCATTTCGCACGTCCCAGCATACACGGGTACGAGTCGCCTTGGTTATGTTTCCATTGTAACGAAATGGATCTTTGCTCCGAAATCGCCAATGGGTACGGAGTACCGAACAACAGTGAAATCGATCCGACTCTTAGAGCTAGCTTCTACAAAATTGACTTTAGCTTTTCGTCCGCAAGTCTGCGTTCCGTTGTGTTCCTGAATATGCCGCCCCACAGTTTTATTTATGAATACAGTCTCCATAAATCGCAGAAATTCAAACACTTGAAGCCGTTTTCAAGTAAATTCCATTTGATTTCGCTCATTTGAAGGCCCCGTATATTTTTTTAGCTAGAATGTTCGTATTCTACCGCCTCTGTGCTCAACTGGTCAGAGTTCCAGGCTACAGATCCAGAGGTCCGGATTCGATTCCCGGGTGTACCAGATTTTTTCTCAGAAGTAGTGTGTCTGGAACGGGGTCCACTCAGCCTCGTGATGATAATTGAGGAGATATTTCAAGGAAATAGCGGCTCCGATCTAGAAAACCGAAATTAACTGCCGTGGGGATTCGTTGCTCTGACGAGACACCCTCTATCCGCTAAAGTTGGCACTAAAATTCGCCGACAAGCGGCGGTCGCTCGGTCGGTATAGTTCGCTTGCGGACTAAAGCCACGGAGTTTTCTTTTTTGTTTTGAATGTTCGTATTCGCCAAACACCGATCTATGACAGGTGCACTATTACGCACCGAATCCGTTTACTCCTTTGGGCGCTAGTGAGGCCCGCATGCATCCCTTCGTCAATACGTCCATAGCTCCGTCATTCCGTCCGTCCGTCCATGCGTACAGTCTGCAGTCCAACAAGCAGATATTCATATTCAGAGGAGGCTGAGATCGAGCACCTCCCTCAGAATCTCGACAGCGCTCTCTGGTACATGAGCACGTAGACTCTGTCAGAATTATCTCCTGCAGAGTGAACTGATTTCACAGGCCGCTGAAATGCTAAGTAATACGAGCGCTAAACAGTGTTGCGACCCTCAAGCTTCAGTGACACGAGCAGATGATCTGGTTTAGACAAATAAATAGCTGCCAGCGACCCGGTCCATTTTAAAGGATCTGCAATTTAAAGCACTTTAGTACGTTTCTTAATTCCCCTATTGAAACCCCTCTGGGCGACCTGTCAGCCTGCTACAGCGGGGCTCTGACTGTACAATGTGATCGTTGGATTATCCCTTCGGATTTAAATCCCCTAGTCCTGTCCATGACAGATCAAGGGATAAGCCGTTCCTAGGGTCAGTATTAATCCTTCTCCACCTGGCTCCTAGGCCTCTGAGCCCGCTGCATTAGCACGGTAGGCCAGCCCCCCCCCCCCCGCACGACAACAATCCGACAATCGAGGAGGGGGGGACNGATATATACAAATTGGAACGCTGGCAACATCTGCTCGCGGTGTGGTCCAATCGGCCCTCGCCCCCCCCCCGCCTGACCAGTGACAACCCAATTTATAGGTGTTCTGTAAGAGGCTGAGTCATCATTGTTTCATTTAATTGCCCCATTTGGCACATTCTCAGGAAAAATTCTGCAAAAAATGCACCTCTCAGCTGTGTCGTCAGCACGCAACAAGTCGAGGATTTCTGAAATCTGAAATCGGCGCTTCATTAAACTCTGTGGACATTTGTGAAGTGTGTTCTAAGCAGTCGTTCTAGAAGAGAAACAAATTCTGAGGAGAACTAATTGCCTACTTTCCTTTGATACGGCACGGACTACATATAGAGTGACTCCTCCAACAATTCTTACGTCGCAGTGGTAACGTCTTTACCGGGTTGTTACCTAGCAACGATAAGGAGATACACAGACAGGCCCACAGACACACACGTCCAACAATTCTATTGTTACGTGTATTCGTTACCGCGGGAACGTGTTTATCGTCCGATTACCTAGTAAAAAAATAGGGATATATTTTACCGAGCCGTTGCGTAGCAACGATAGGGAGATACAGATAAAGACACACAGACTGATGGGAAGAATTCATGGAGTGGGCCGCTGAGATCGGCTCAGGTGCCATGATACCAAGTTTCGTATAGATTAGTTCAGACGTTCATAAGTTAATAGGCTGGGATTTACATGTACACGGACAGAATGGAGATAGCATAAACCTACTTTAATTTTTTTTTCAAAATAAGCAAAGTAGGCTATAAACGAAACACATGCATGCCCAACATTCTTCTTTCCCTTAAGGCTTACGGGGTTAAAACTACTGAAACCAACTGGAGGATAGCTCCAGAGATTGTTGCACTACTTGTCGGACGATGGATCGAGCAATTTGATCGCGAATGGGGAAAACTTTGGACGTTGTCGTGGCCAGTTTCAAGGTCAACTTAAGGTAGTTTTTTTTTTTACCTTGGGATGAGTGAGACAGTCCACTTGGTACGTCGGCCACTGTTTGGCCTACTGTACGAGCCCCGGATGGCAGTTGACGATGGGTGTGGAGCAGTCGGTGGGATGAGAATTGGTATGGGAAACTGAAATACTGGCGCTTTTCCGCATGACGTCAGAGGCCCAGTACAAAATGTAGCAATTTGTAGCACCAGTGGACTGCAATTCCGTGGAGCTCGGAGAGCGTCCGACGTTTCGGAAGAACGTGTCACCTTCACCTTCAGCGTCGAAGAGTAATCAGAGTAAGGAACCGGCATAGCCTGGCTCTGCCTCTCACGCGTTTTCACGCTGATTTCGACCCTGAATTTGGAAGCGACAAATTCCTGTGAAACGTCGGTTTGCCTTAAACGAAATGGACGCCGTTACAACTCAGAAGTAGCCACCGCTGCGAGAACTCAGATCTTGCACAGAGTTCGTCCTTGCTTCGTCCTTGCGCAACTTGCCAAGAACTTACGGGATCATGAGGCTTGAGTTTTCCATAGCTTTGAAGATTCATTTATACCCCACTGGCTTGTCTTCAGGACAGAATTTGTGTTCTTCTGAAACGATGGCACCCACGCCTACCAGACTGTACGAACGGTATCACAACCCAGGCAAAGTTAGGGTTTTACGTGTCGTTTCCCTGATCTGTGGGACATCAAGCAGAATACGGGAACGTCATTGACAGGAAGGACTCATGCCTGAAGCATTTTCTGTGTGGGACCTAACGGCATATGAACCCAGTAACATTTGTTATTGATGGAAATCTTCCCTTACTCGCTTACACCTTGACTCCACACGAACCCTGTCTCCTCGAGAGCTGCGTTTTCTTCTCTGTTCTTTGCATTTAGCATCGACCTCTTCAATTTGTGCTCTATAAATCATTCTGTCTACAACGTCCAGCCATATCGATCATGGCCCTCCCAATTTTCTTCAAACATCTAGGTTACTTTTAAAAAAAGTTTTCTTAGCCGCTGCTGTTTGAGCCACTTTAATTATATGGCTCAAATGCGCTAACCTCATTCTCAGATCTGTTACCAGATTTCTCAGTCCTTTGTTCTTATTTTCAAAAACCTTTCCTCAGATACTTGTTTTTCAAAATTTTCCTATACCACATATATAACATAACTTTATTTTCCTGGTTCATAACTTTCTTTCACATCCAAATTTCACAGCTTGTTTTGGCATGGTTTCGTATTTATATTGTAACGTATAGACCGGTTTCTAGGCAACAATCGCGAAGCAAACAAGATAACAGCCGTTGCTAGACACCAGATTCTTAACAGGCAACAGTCGAACTGCAACAACAGAGAAACTGTTGGAAAAGGTGTTTTCTACGCGATCCGTGCCAGGGGGTATAAGTGGGACGAAGTTGAGGTGTGGGACATGTGCCAGAAAGTAAGGATGTAAGTGGACAGTGTTAAAATCTGTTACCAGGAAGGGACTAATGAAGAGTGAGAAGACTTTACGAGTGCTGGTGATATTTGGATTGTGTAATTTAGTGAGTCTGTGAAGAGAAAACAAGGCGGTTCCTGTGAGTTGGCCGCCAGCTTGGGACTTGCAGAGCTGCGGTTCAGCTGCTAGGAGCTGGTAGCTGAAGCACGGGGATAGTTCGGGAACCCAGAGTAAGGGGAATGTTCACCGTTGAAAGCCGCTACTAGGCAACGACTAGTGGAGACAGTAATATGCTGAGGACACTAGTCTCTGTAGGTCTGCAAAGGCGGACACGAGTCGCGAACGCATAAGGGGTCAATAAGTTCAATCTCCAACCCAAACCCCCGTCGAGAGTCACTCTAACACGTGATAGTATTGCACCTGGTAGCGTAGTTGATTTATACGTGCTATGCTACAAGCGGAAAGTTGCGAGTTCGGTTCCCGATGAGGTCATTGGATTTTCAATTGATCTAATTCTTCCAGCTGCAATATGGCCCTAGGGTCGTCCCAGTCTCTAACAGAAATGACTACCTGGAATCTTCCTGGGTGTAAAGGGCGGCCGGCGCGTAAGGCTGACAAACTCACTGCCATCTGTGAGCCGATTGTCTAGAAAATGTGGAGACCTCGACGTCTTACAACCTTATGGGCCTCCACGGCCTGTTACAGGGAGAATTATTTGGTATTTTTATTTCTTGCATTCTGTTATGTTATTCCATCACGGCACTGGGGCAGTCGACACGAAACGAAGCAAATCAATTTCAATAAAATATCTTAAAAAAGTATCAATGCTTTAATTAATTAACCAATAAACAAACAAAGTAGTAGTAGTGATTTACAGGGTTAAATAGATCCATTTTTACAAATAAAATGTCGCAATAAATTGTTTGCTTTAAGTGATAAATTATAAAAAGTAAGTAAGTAATTAAGTAAGTAAAGCTATCCCCGTAACAGGCCGTGGAGGCCCATAGAGTTGTGAGATGTTGAGGTTCCCACATTTTCTACACAATCAGTTCATAGATGGCGGCAAGGTTGTCAGCCCTACGCACCGGCCGCCCTTTACCCCCGAGAATATTCCTGGTTCTCATTTCTGTTAGAGGCTGAGCGAACCCGAGGACCATAGTGCGGCCGAAAGGATTAGGTCAATTGAAAATAATCCAGTGACCTCATAGGGACTTGAACCCGCAACCTTCGGGCTTGTAGCATAGTGTCTCTTATCAGTTACGTATATTAATTTCCTTAAATTGTTAAAGACGTTAAAACAGGGAGGTGATATTACAGTGCGGCAGGAAGGGTATATATATATATATATATATATAGACCTGAGTAACGAGAATTGCGAAATCTATTGATGTAATATTTTATTTTTTAAACGTTACGGATGGACCTGTATTCCTTTGGAAGCTCGTTGACTTAGTGACTGTACTGGTGTGTATGAGGTATGTTATGCTGTGCGCAGGTACAGACTTGTTGGTGTCTGGGCGACGCAATGCATCCTGGTCGTGTGGTGCAGTGTAAGTGGTGTTGTTGTTGTTGTTGTTGTTGGTGGTGGTGGTTAAGAGTCCGAACTATGAGGTGAGTCGTTGCCAGGCGTGACGTGTCCGGAATTTCGAGTGATTCGAGGTAAATTTCCCTTCTTTGCACATTTTAATATCCGACATTCAGCTCTAGATCTGAACACGTGCTGTAGGCTACAGTAACATCGGCTGCCCGCAGAAGTTCTCGTTTCCGGGTCTCTAATCCCACGGAGCTGAGCCCTTGCCGCAAGTTGTGCAGCTGCCAGGAATTTCCCAACATCCCGAAAGTCCATTTCCTTATTCACAAAACCCGTTTTCCTTAGCTCAGTTCATTTATCCAAATAGTTCTTAGTCACACGCTCCACCCACCAAGTTGGAGGACCACCCCCTGTCGGCTGTCCGAGACTGCTTATTCAATATATTCCTAACCACCCTACACAACTGGAGGCCGCCTTCTCCATCCGCAACCTGAGGACGCGCCACGCCGTGCTGACAAGACACCCACTTAACATGTCTCAGTTCTTCGGCCCTTTTAGCCTTTCCCTATCAGCGGACATACGTACGCAGAAAGTCCTGCCGCCTTTGCAGCCAACCTTCGCGTTTGCCCTCCAAATGACTGCCGCCCAAGTAGTGCCAAGGTGGGGGGGGGGATGCAGCACTGAAACCCGCTCACAAATTTGCGTTTAAAGCGATTAAGGCCTACTTTCGTTTGATAAGTCGCGAACCGCATCGAAAAGAAACAGAGAAGGGGCTACACAGAGACAGACAAGCAGCTGATCTCATATCTATTTCACAAATAGGCTAAAATACTTCCTTCTAGGAGTCGGGATAGCTCAGTTGATATAGTGACCGGATACGGGCGTGATGACCCGGAGGTAAAGCGGCCGGAGTGTGAGTCTGACCACCTCAATCTGGTGCCGAGGTCGATAAAGGCGGAGTTACGCCTCCACGCTCCCATGCGTCTTCGTGGCATACTGCTTAAGTGATTAAGCACAGGGACAACTTTACCTGTTCAGTTTGCTGCTTCAGTCAATTATTGATTAATTAGAAAAAAAAAACGGGGTTTGATGTTGACTCTCTCTGTCCATGTTCCTGTAGACTGTACAGCGGGTCTCCCCCGACGTCTGCCTCCCTGCATTGCTTTCAGTTTCCATCCCTTTTGTTTCCAACCACTGCAGCATTACCTTGAAAATACGACATCTGATCAATTGACAGTTTTGTCTAAGTGTACAACGTGTAATTTCCTCCACCAAGCAGAATGAATTTGTCTCTAGTAAAGCTAATCAAGTTACTATGAGAACCATTGTTCCAGGCACCCTGTACAATTCCTCCTGCTTCTCACTTGCCCATGTATTTGTGGGGTCTGAGGCTTGTCAAGAAAACACAATGGCCGGTCTAGAACCGCCGTCGAGACTGCACAAGAGTAGTGCCCCTCTGTACTTTCAGGGATTATCAGGAGGGGCGGTTGTTGCTGTAACCTATACCTACCCTCGCTAATCTCGTATGTAAGGGAGGGCTATACCCAATCTGACCCCAGCACGCATTCAGTGTAACACCAAAGAAACACGCTCTTTAACAGCACACAACGATTCTTAATTGCATGCAACAGGCAACTGTCAATGACATTCGAAACGTCGAAAATTATATTAACGTTCTAACTCTAAAGTCTGTGATGATGGTACATTAGTATAATATTATGTTTCTGACCATTACCCATTGTCCTGTCTTTATCTCAAACATCGCCTTAAGGCAGTTCAGTTATTTATCAGCCTCTAAGCTAGAAAGCCTGTATTTATGGCATGGAAGATCCGTGTACGGGCACGAAGAAACTATGGCGGCGTTTGTGTTGCGGACGTTGCGTGGAAGTTGGTCTATGTGTCACAACATATTGCATGCTTTCTCCTCGATTTGGAATTGAAAATTTACTCAATCCTTTGAGTATTTTGAAGTCAAATCTTTCTCATTAATTAAGATTTTATTATCGTCACCTTAGAGTGTTGGGCTCGGACTAACATGCTGGTGAATATAATTTCAGTCGATCAAATGAGCTTTAAGGAAATATTTCATTCTAGAGTCGAGTTCTTATATTGGGCCTATATGTCACATAAATCATATCGAATTGATGAATAATATTAGGCTGAATTTTACACAATGTAAAGACCACACGGAGCTATTAAACCATATGATTAGTAGGAGATGTGCAATTCACAGTGAAATAACTAACGTTAGGGGCACGCGGTAGCGTCGTGGGTTGAGGCACTATTCTACAGCCGGAAGGTTCTGGGTTCGAGTTCCGTTTAGGTGGATTATTTTCAATTTACGTGCCTGATACCTGCAGCTGCACTATGGCCCTGTGGTCTACTCAGCCCCTAACAGACACACTTACCAGGAATTTTCATGGAGTGTGAAGGGCGGCCGGTGCCTAAGGCTCACATTTTCATGAAGCGTCGAGGCTCCGACATATTCTAGGCAGTCGGCTCACAGATGGCTTTCAGGTTGTTAGTCTTCTGCGCCGGCTGCCTTTATCCCTACGAAGTTTCATTGTACTTATTTCTGTTACATGCTGAGTCGAACCCAAGGAAATAGCGCGGCTGCAAGCTGTAGGTCCCTGTAAAGTTTTATTGACGTCATCGGGATTATAACCCGCACAGGAAGATTCATGGCACTCATTCCTGTTAGAGGCTCAGTCAATCCCGGGACCATATCGTAGCTGGAAGGGCTGGAAACATAAAAAAAATCCGTCCCATCGGTACTCGAACCCGTGTCCTTCCGGATTGTAGTATAGTGCCTCAACCAACTACTCCACCGCGTCCCCCCCCCCCCCTTGATATTTTCGTCTATTGGAATTAAGAGATTTATTTGTGGTCATTAGTTCTGTAAATCAGTGAAATATAATCGAAATATTTTTGGAAACTGTATTTTGTGACAGAGAACCAACTGAATGCCTACTTTTGGATCCCGTTACATTTACGTTGTTTGTCACGAAGTTATTATTTGGGCCTATTTTCCCCTTTTGTTGGTTAAAATTTATTCAAAATTTGCCAAGCAATTTTAGAGAAAGTTGACATTGTGCTCGGGGGTCTCAGCGGGTCGTGCGTTCTCTTTCAGAAGACAGATCCAAGTAATTTTGTTCAGGGACATTGTCTCCATAAAGTCTCTAAATGCAACTGAACTCGTTATAGCCATTTTCGAGAAAATCGCAATTTTATATTGGGGCTCATTTGGGAAGGGCCTCAGCTTTTGGAGCTAGGATCTTCATTTTCGCTGAACATCGACGTATAATTTATAAACTCACATTCATTCATTCATCAGTAATCTGTCAGACGACAGGTCCACAGTCTCTTCCAAAACAGTTCCTCCATTTAATGCGATCTCAAGCTTTCTCCTTCAAATGAGAATATCCTCTTCTGTCCCCAAGATCATCGAGCATCTTCTTACGTCTTCTTCCTCGTCTTCTGGGCACTTCTATCCGCCCTTCTGGTTTGTTTTGTCTCCAGAGGAAACATCTCGCATACATGGTATCTCTGTTTTTGGAAAGAGACTATCCAGGAAAAGTGATAATGTGGTAGTTTTTCCATTTGCTTTCCACATCGCAGTACAACAGCCGTTCACATATCGAATAAAAATAAAATTCATCTCGCCATTCAAGCAATAGCGAAGTGCACGCGCGTGCGTGCGTGCATACAAACATATGAACATACATGACAAACAAACGATATTTAAAAAATCACTTGTTAGTGTTTAAACGTTAAACGCTTCAATATTTCAAGATCATTTTCAGGATAAAACACTTCCTCGCCTAAATTATGGTTCCACGTTATGCAGCATGCATTTATGGGGCAGATTCAAACTCTGCAGCCCCCTCCGCAACGTCCCACAATGCTTAAGCCTACTATTTAACATGAATTAACAAGTATTTTCCTGAGCTCTGCTTAGGTCCTGGATGAATTCTATACTCGAAAATGACGCACTAACAGATGGCTTGGTATGTCTCCTCGAGCTCCTTTTTGTCCTCAAAAGTTACATTTTTATATGGGTCTAGAAAACCGAGATTAACGCCTGTCGGGAACCGTTGCGCTGACCACGCAACGCCTTCTACCCGCAAAAGTTGGCACTAACTTCGCCGACAAGCGGCGGTCGCTCGGTCGGTATAGTTCTCTTGCTTAATACAGGCCACGGAGTTTTAATAGATTTCTTGGGTAGCTGCAGATTTGGCTTCTCCTTAAGAAGGGCTCAGCTCCATAAGCAAGTGAGAGGTTTGAAAACAATGTCATCGCCATGCTTTTCAGTGTAGTTAGTCGTAACGGTTCTCAAGCTTTCTGATTCATTAGAATAACTCGTCTGCTGTTGGCCTTTAATCCATTGTTGTAGCGCTTCATTCCCCTAACAGTAACAATTCATGAAGACATTTCATTTGTACTTATTCTCTGGCAGCCCCTGACAAGCTGACAGATCTGCTTCGAAACCTAAACATAAGTTGAATTTCACGGGCGCTAAGAGCGCGAACAAACAAATACGAACTTCTGCCCACTTTGAGCCGTCCAACATATTCTTGGCGACACTGACTCAGAGGCGAGGCGTTGAAACCTTTCCCAATTTCTGGTTGTCAGCAGATTCAGCCACTGTCCTGTCGATCGGGCCCTGAGGACGGAGACATGATCCAGTTTCCGAAACAGGACGCTGTTATAGACAGAAGCGTGACGGTGGATGATGTCCATAAATATCGTAATATTTGTAGTATATTAACGCTGCTGGGTATGAGGTTATCACGGCTCTAACTATGAAGAGTACTTTCTTCTGAGTTGTGACGCCGTGCAGTCTAATGGAAGTTTACTCTTTTCTGAGTAACAGTCAGTCTCCATTCGAGGGTCGGGAAGTCTAAGCAAAGTGACCAGCAAGGACGGATGAAGCTGCTCGTGGCAAATTTGTTTCAAATTGAGCTCCTTAAAATAGCTTGATTTCCGTACTCATGGACACTGAAGATGGAGGCTGTACCCTTCTGCCAGATCACACGAAGCCACGCCCCAGAAGATTATTTTCCTTTTTGTATTGTAGCGTATAGAGCCGTTGCTATGCAAAGACAGCGAGATGGGCGGATATACCGGGGCCGTATCTGGGCATCGGCTCTGTAAACACGTTCCCGCAGCAACGAATCGACGCGCAACAATAGAAGTACTGTTGGAAACGGGGTGTCTACGTAGTCCGTGACGAGGAGTTATCTTGAAGATAATTGGGGCGACCCAGTCACTTCTGTACGGGAGTCTGTGAAGAGAGGACTTGAGCTCGGAGGCAGAAGAATAACCAATGTTGGAGCCGTTACCAGGAAACGTCTAATAACAGACCGAGAACACTAGACTGTATGCTCTAGTGAATTGTAAAGTGTGAAAATCGGAGATAACACTACAGTTAGTTGTAGTTGCGATCTGTAAATGTTCAATAAATCCATTCAGCATTCCAACCCCCATCTACAGTCACACATAACACGTCACAGCTTGTGTAAGAAGTGGGAGTATTAACGAGAGAGCAGTAATCAACGGTTTAGACGCTCTTAACGGAAGTTTAAAAATGAGACTCTTGCCTTTGCCATGGCCTGTTCAGTGCCGAGCAACCGGGTTGAAGCGGCTAAGCTTCTGGTTTCCATACGGGGGGGGGGCACCGCCTTGAATCTCGGCCCCGAAGTTCACTATTGTGACTGTGATACGGCGTCGATAAATAAACTGCAAAGAGAGAAGGGAACAAACAAAGGTAGCGAAACAGCGCAAGAATGCACCCCTTATCTCGGACGTGTCTCTGTGCGTGTTCATCTAACCACATGCGAATATCAAGAAGACCATAAACGCACTCCGTGGCCAAAACGCAGAGTTTCGAAATGCTGAAGCAGGTAAATAAAATGTAAAGCTGTACCTGTAACAGGGCATCGAGGCCCGTAGGGTTGTGAGACGTCGAGGCTGCCACATTTTCCAGACAATCGGCTCACAGATGGCGGTGAGGTCAGCCTTACGTACCGGCCGCCCTTTACCTCCAGGAAGATTCCTGGTACTCATTTCTCTTAGAGACTGAGTCGACCCTACGGCCATAGTGCGGCTGGAAGGATTACGTCAATAGAAAAATCCATGCTCTCATCGGGATTCGAAAATGCGACCTGCTGGCTTGTAGCATAGTGCTACCGCGTGCCCCATGCTGAAGCTGGTAGCACCTGTAGAGAATTTCTGCAAAGCGGCTAAACAGCACAGAAGAGGGTTAGTGACAAAATACAGATTTCGGAATTTGTTTTCGCACATCTATTTATCCGCTGAGATCTGTAGTTGTTATGATATCCCCCCGGTCCCTTTCAATTAAGTTACGGACCTGTGAACGTTCCTGCCATGAAGCAGAGTGAAGAGAAACAAATTTTACGTGTTAATTAGAAGCAAAGTTGAGAAACCGTACAGACTAACTTTAAGCTTCAAGTTGCGAAGAAATTTATTAAAACAGATGCTCGAATAATGTGAAATCAATGAAGAGAAAATACGATGAGTAAAGACGGGCTAAAAGTTTATAATTAAACTCACTAATTAAGCTAATTAAGCTCGTTATATGAAACAGTAAAGATTCCTTATTAGCTTTTAACTCTTGAGATCAAAGGAAAATGAACAGAAAGACGTTTACGCTCTCTCTTTAAATGTCATCAGATATACAAAACAAGGCGAGCGATTTTTCAGTATAAAAACAGGCTCAAAGCATCTTTCCTTAACTGCGTAGAGGGGGGGGCTGCGTTGAAACGGGGCACAGGTACCATCTTTTGTGACATAAAGACAAATGTGGCTAGCAGAAGTAAGCTCCTTTCAGAGTCTCGGGTTCAATGCCGCGTGACTTCATATCAGGCCCTCCGTGGGCAAAGGAACACTGAAACACGCTGTTTTCCGTGTTCCTTGTGTATCGTTGTTGCGTTATTGCTTCGTACCGAACTATTATTGCCCCTGATGTGTAATATAACCCCCCTGAAGCAGCACATTGTCCCACTCTCGCTCTCTGAGATTTAGGTACCGTTTGTGTGGCCCGGAGCTTGGCTGGTCACACAGCACGACTAAGATAGTTTGAAGACACAGAGAACAATCGAAAAATAAAAGCAGTTGTTGAACCAGCGTTTCTCTGTAGAGTTAAAAACTTGCAGAATGGCCAAACGGTACCTGTCAATCATTAGATTTCTATTTGATGGTGATGATTCATGAACATTTAGATCTATCTATCTATCTTACTATCTATCTACCTACCTACCTATCTATCTATCTATCTATCTTACTATCTATCTACCTACCTACCTATCTATCTATCTATCTATCTTACTATCTATCTTTCTATCTATCTATCTACCTACCTACCTATCTATCTATCTATCTATCTTACTATCTATCTATCTATCTATCTATCTATCTATCTATCTATCTATCTATCTACGTATATATCAGAAATATAAATATCCTCGTTCCTACAGTGGGCAAAATTGAGAACACACAAAGATATGCAATTTGCTTTGTACACTTGCTAATAAGACAAGCGGTAGCGAAGTTAGTTGCGGCGCTATGCTACAAACCGAAAGGTCGCGTTTTCGATTTCCTATGAGACCATTGAACTTTTTCAATTGACCAAATACTTCCAGCCGCACTATGGCCCTGGGGTCTACTCAACCTGTAAGAGAAATGAGTAACAGGAATCTTCCCGGGGGTAAAGGGCGGCCGGCGCGTAAGGCTGACAACCTCACCGCCTTATGTGAGCCGATTGTCTAGCTAATGTTGGAACCTCGACGTCTCACACACCTATGGACCTCCACGGCCTGTTACAGGGATAGCTTTCTACTCTTGCCAATATGCACGGTTATCAGGGCTGTTGACTCGACAGACGGCAGATTTTTAATGTGATTCGAGTATTCATTCCTCACCTCTCTTTAATTGCTTGAATAAATCCAGATCTTTCAATTTCAGTGCTATTTTTCCTTTGAAGTTGTAGCGATGTTGACAACGTGAGGAATCACAACTCGAATGAAGAACTGCACCAGTAAGTGCGTGTTTCTGCAAGTGCCTTCCCTCATACGAACAGCTGTTTACGTGTATTTTGTATCGCAAAGAAAAGACTACGCCGTGAGTCTAAATGTTACGAAGCGCGAATTCGTACCTCACAGGGAAACTGGCATGTTCGGTACAAAGTCTTCACGGAAATAATCGCTGTTTATTCTGAGAATCGAAAGAGAACACACGTAAGTCCGCTCTGTGGACAGAATGTAAAGTCTGCTACCCTTACAGCAGGCGGTACACCTTGCCACGCGTATGTGTGACTACAGGGGGGTTTTGGATTGATGATTGGATTTGTTGGACTCATACACACATACACACAGACTAGTGGCCACAAGTCAGGTCTTTGCTATCCGTTGCTCGGTAGCTGCTTCCAACAGGGGACGTTCCCCTTCCTCTGGGTTCCCGAACTGTCCCCCGCCTCAGCTACCAGCTTCTCACAGCAACGGTTCACAACGACTGAACAGCAGCGGTTATGTAACTCACTGCAACTCACTCCACTTAACTAATTGGACTGAACTCCCCACTAACCGTCCTGCTTACATTTCGGCACAGACCTCACAGAAAACACCGTTCCTCTGTTGCTGATTACGGGTCGTTGCATAGTAAAGGCTGTTGTCTAGTTGTTTGTTTCCCTGTCGTTTCCTAGTAACGGGTCTACATGCCATGATATAATTACCATTATGGTTTAAAGGACCCGGTTCATCGAATGTTTTCTTTCTACCCCTGACACGTAACAGGTCTTCAGTAGTTGCATTATGTAACATGGATGCCTACGTCGAATGAAAACCGTAAGTTTCTCATAATCTCTGCTCCGCGTGGTAACATGGCGGTCTCGAATTGTTCCCGGATTTCTTCTGTTCCGTTCTCTCAATCTCAGGATCTGTGTTGCATTAAGTTCGATATTCCGACATCCTGGGTTAGTCTTTTCATTGTCATCGACTCTATTATATCTTGTTGGCCCTACATGGAGTTCAGATCACATTCTGGTGGCTGAAAGAGTTCGCAGAAAAGACTCTCGCCTTTTGAGGAAGGTTCTGCACCTGACGACCAGCCCCAGCGGCTCTGTGTTGATGACAGTAGTGGCCGTAGCTTGCACTACAAATCTGTAAACTTCATCGTTTAAGTATTATTAACGCGTACTACTGCCTGCTTTCACAATGAAACCAAAAGTTCTGGGAAGAAGTAATCGCCTATTTTCTTTGATATGACAAGGACCTCATAGAAAACGAAGCGTCCAGCAATTCATCTATTGTTGTGTGGGAATTCGTTGCCGCGGTAACGCTTTCACCGAGCCGTTGCCTAGCAACGATAGAGGGTTACACACAGACTAATAGGAGCGATTTTTTTTAGCATGCCGTTGAGGTGGACGCAGGTGCCGTAATATATACATACATATTGAGTTTCATAAAGATGGGTTCAACCATTCAAAAATTGATAGGGGGATACACAGACACAGACAGCATGGTCATCGCATAAGCCTGCTTTTATTTTTGTTTTCAAAATAATGAAAGTAGGCTGAAATCTCTGCACCTTCCCACAAAGACTGTATTGCCACGTGTATGAGTGACTATAGACGGGGTTTGGATAGATAATTGGATTTACTGAACACTTAGAGAACATAAGAACATGTAACTACAGGGCTGTCTGCTGTTCACTACAGCACGCACTACGTCTCCTCAGTCTGCCTTCCACTTGCTCCCATGCTGGTTTCTTCTATAGCGTATTCTTCACCCCTGATGATGGAGGCGATATATTCCTCCGAAACATCTATTAACTTTCAACGGACTACACATCGTTATATCCCAGGAGATAGAAATGCTCGTAACTACTGCGGTGATCACTTCAAATCCTTCATATTAAGTATCATTTACATAAATTTGCAAATTCGGATGCCTGCTGCTTGCTACTTCTGCGGGCCCCTTTATCTGTAACTGTTATCACAAGCAATTTGTGACGTAGAGACACGGACCTACGCTGTACGTTTCCATCAAAGCGTAGGAATTGACGGCAAAAATCAATTGATCTTTTAGCCTCGACACTACATGGAGGTGAGTGACTAGCTTCGCCTTCCGACCGTTTTACCCGCATACGGCCTCCGTTGCTCCCCAAACTCCGCTGTAACCTCGCAGTTGCATCTTGCCGTGAGCTTCTCCACAACGATCTTCATTTCATGGCAGGGCAATGAAGCCTGTTCCGACCTCACCTATGAATTCAGTTTTCTCCGAGTTTCAGTAACATATTAGCAGTCATTCTGTCCGAATGGTTCGTGCAGTTTTGTGTGTTCATCTGTTCTGGTTTGTGCTCATTATACGTGTATGTATGTATGTGTATATCAAATGGTATGTGAAATCCCAAAGCTAAATAGCCTCAGTATTGACAGCATCATTAAATAAACAAGTGAAAAATAGCCGCACTATGGCCCTGGGTTCGACTCAGACTCTAACAGAAATGAGTACCAGGAACCTTCCTGGGGTAAAAGGTGGCCTGCCGGCGCGTAAGCCTGTCAACCTCACCGCCATCTGTGAGCCGATTGTCTAGAGAAAATGTGGGAGGCTCGGCATCTCACAACCCTATGGGCCTCCACGGGCTGTTACAGGGGTAGCTTTACTTTTTTTATCTTTTTATCCTTTTAGTATCAGTCTTAAAAACGTCTTATGGAGTTTCCGTACTTAGTGTCAGTGAACCCGCGTTTGAAACACGAATTTGCTTCGGGTTTGTTCTTCTTTTGCACTTTACTGATCGCGGCAATGTTATCAGCAAGGTCGTGATGCCAAGAAGAACCAGTTGTCCGAACTAGTAAGGGTACACTCTGACTGCTTGATGGTAGCCCACAGAACGGTAGGTACTGGGCGTTATTTTTATAGCAAGATAACTTTCCTGGGTTGAAATTGTTAGGCATTTGGTACATGCAAGTCAACCTCATCCTAATCCATGTAGTGGCTACTACAGACAGCCAATAAAATTTTGTTTTAAAGCAATAGAAGATATACTTTAACGTATTGTAGCGTATAAACCCATTGCTGCGTATAGATTCTTAATACATGGCTTTATGAAACCCGTTTCTGGACAGCAGCTCTGTAAACATGTCTCCGCGGAAACAAGTACGCAAACAACAATAGAAGAACGGTGTTTTCTATGTGGTCCATGCCTAGAACTTATAACCAGGACAGTTGGTGCAATGAGTTCAGTTGAATCGCATGTGGAGGCGGGTTCGAATACCTCCACCGTAAACCTGCGAGACGCAGGAGGCGGCAAAAAGGGAACCCAGTGCCTGGGGGTATAACTGGGCCACCCGATTCTTGGGGGATTTAAGTACGGGAACCTCGCGCTCCAGGTTGGGGAGTCTTGAATCTGAAACAGTGAAATATTGTCACGAGTCCCTCTGCACTCAGACCAGAGAATGACTACGCTGGCGAGGACCAGTAACAATTGTAAACGGCAGACTCACCCTCTCTCCAGAGAGGATGTTACATAAGGACTATAACCGCAATTGTTCACTTGAAAAAAACACTGGTCGTGGGTCTCAAGGGGTCTGTCGCCAAGAAGAACTGATTGGCGTAAACCGCCAATCGTAAAGTGACTCTGACTGACTCTGAGTCACTTGAGTTCTGCAAGGGAGGCTGCGAAGATGGCGCTATGAGTTCAGGTGGGGAGCGTTAACCAGCGGACAGCGGCGTGACCACTGAAGCTGAAGAATCTGCATTGTTAAGATCCGTTACCAAGCAACGACTAGTGAAGACACTGCAGGCTGGAGAAGACGTAGAGTGTAGTGATCTCTAAAGTTTGGAATTCAGAGATAGTGTTATGCTTGTAGTTACTTGTAATTAAGATCTGTAAGTGGTCAATAAATCTATTCACCAATCCACACCGAGTCTGTAGCCACACATGCACTTCTTTAACCAGAAGCGAACACTGAAAGAGTTGAGCACTTGGTGAATTCGTGGTTAAGTTACCTTAATCTATGTAAAGCGCATCACAGTGCTAACTAAACAGTGCGTCGTTAAACGATAATGACATCCAGTGGGCGGGGCGTGTACGGAGCAATAATTATACAGACGAGTGGACTGCGTTAGTAAATATGTAAAGAAGGGAGCAAACAGCATTTGTATATGCTCAGAGCTAGTTACATAAATACAGACTATTTTGTTAGCATGATGAAAACCTAATTCGTGTAGAGCGTGTTGTAATATTTCAGTTTTAATTGTAGTATTGCATAAGAACCAGATGCACACATCAGAACGTAACGCCCGTCAGTTACAGGACAGGACACGCTCAGGAAGAAACAGTGTCTGGATTCTTTAACCGACAAAACAGACGCTGTTTGTGTTCTGAACGTACTTTGTTAACATTGTTAATGAACATTGTTGTAAACTGCTTTAATGAATATGCATTGTTGTCACAACATTTTTATTTCGTTTATTACCGAAGCAAACTAAACCCTTACACGCTAATTATTTTGTTTACTTTTGGATATTTGTTAGTAAAGTTTTCGAAATTAGTGAGTGCAACTCCGTTCAGTGTAGATTGTGTTTCTATGTTGGTACATACAGAGAACTTATCTGTTTAGTGAAGACTTCTCCTCCAATAGTACTCTCATTTTAAAACAATAGCCGTGAAATAGTGTGTATGTGTAGGTGCTAGGCCTCATGTGTGGGATTTTTTAAATTAGTTCAATGTTTGTTTTAACTCTCGCAGAAGACTTGGTTTCCTCAGTTGTCTTCCATAAAACTCCTAGGCACGAACCACGTAGAAAACACCTTTCAGTCTCGTATGCTAACCGTTTCCGCGGGAATGGGTTCGTGCCACCCAGCAACGGGCATTATTTCGCGACCGTTACCCATCAACGGATCTACACGCTACAAGATTAAGTATCATAAAAGCAAGTCGCATGTACATGTAGTCTGTTCTGTTGACCACTAATTCCTTCTTAACTGGTCAGTTTTCAGTTTTTGTATATACACGTAGAGGTCGAATTGAGATAATGACGTCACGAGCGGTAACCGTTAACTGCAGATGCTCTCGTAAATTTCAGGTGCAATATTTGTGCATGAGATGCTTCCAGTACCACGTCTTTGCTGAGCATCTTCTACATTAAACTGGAGGCAGACCCAAAGCAGCAGTCATAGTCGGAGTTACTTTACTGGCGGTTTACTGCCAATCAGTTCGTCTTGGTGCCAAGCCCCTTGAGACTCACGATCAGAACGCTTGTGGTCGTAGTCCCTATGTAACATCCTCTCTGACGAGAAGATGGGTCTGTCTCTTATGAATATGCTTGGCCTTTCGTCAAGTGTACGTAAGGCACATACAGTGTGTTATTGGAAATACTGCACTGCATACAAGCCCTCTGTCGGTACAGGCTTTACAGAGCAGATCATGCCTATCTTACGTATCTTATGCTACAACGGTAGCTTAGTCACTTGAACGGTCGTAAGCTTTACCGCTACCAAGTTTAAGCCCCATCTCCGACTGTCTTTTTTATTTTATCTCGGCGCAGACCACATAGAAACCGCGATTCCTCTATTGGTGCGTGCGTATTCTTTGGCGCGGAAACATTTTTACCGTGCTGTTACCCAGAAACGACCGTTGTTTATTCAACTCTCGGCCATTGCATAGCAACGGTTGTACACGCTACAATATGAAACAACAATACGGCTTTCATGCGAAATTCGTACTTATCTTCCGCTTTGACAGTTCCAAGGAAAGAAGTGTAGGAAGCAGACATGGCTACCTGCATGTCAGGTTTTGCAAGCCTATGGAGATCGCAAACTTGCACACAAATTGTGTACGAAAAAAATTATTTTATTAGTTAACAGTTTCAGAGTTGGCTGTTACCGCTCTTCTTCAGGGAAATCTAGGTTGAAGATTCCGTAAAGCTTTTGGAAATCGAGAAGGTAAAGCGACGGTGAGTAAACTTTGTTATGAAGTGAAGAGAGGCATCTGATTAGGACCTTTAATGAATTTCATCGGAATTCTGATATTAACGTTGCAAGGGAGGGGGTGTTGCATTAAGGTGAAACTCTTAATTTGATTTTAGAATGGCTATACTAGGACGAAATTTTGGTGTTAACATTGTAAGTTGGGAACAGAAACTATTGCTTCTCTCATTTCTATCTCATCAGGCCCCCAAAGCGTTGAATTACAACAGTGATTTCTATTTTAATGGGAGGTTGAAGGAAACTGCATAATGAGGAGCTTCAGAACTTGTACTATTCGTAAAGTACCATTGGAATGACCAAGTCAAGGTGGATGAGATCGGCAAGGCATGTAGCACGAATGGGGGAAGAGGAATGCATATAGGTTATCCGTGGGGAAGCCGGAAGGAAAGAGACCACTAAGAAGACCAAGGCGTAGGTGGGTGTACAATATTAAAATGGATATTAGAGAGATAGAATGGGATGATATGAACTGGATTGATCTGGCTAAGGATAGGGATCAGTGGAGGGCTCTTGTGAACATTGTAATGAACATTCGTGTTCAATAAAATGCTGGGAAGTTCTTGAGAAGTCGCACAACTGTCAGATTCTCAATAAGGGCTCAGCTCTATGACTGAATGAACTGTAACCGTTTTCAGTTTTCACTTATTCGTAACGCGGTCCTTAATGAGTTTTATAGAAGTGTAATCCACGGTTGGAAAGGGTGTGGATACTGCCCCCCCCCCGCTTCTGGAAATGTTTTCGGCACGGAATGTGACCGACACATCGCAGAGCCCACCTATCCAATCAGTTTCGCTTTACAGCGCTTTCAAGTGCCCCAATATTGAAGTGCAGCTTGGTCCGGTGTGTGGTTCGGAACTGGTGGAGGGGATTAACCACCTGAGCATGATGCGAGCTGACGTCTGCGCTTATTGGCTGGGACCAGTCACGGCCCAAAAGATTGCCGCGCAGTGCATTTCACATGATCATATTAGCAAAGTTCTTTGTCATCCTGCCTCTAGGCTTGTTTGATCTCACTAATATCGACCTTTCATTACACTGCTTATTTCTTTTGAATGTAGAGTTTGAAACTGATCATCCGGGAAAGCACCATTTTCCATGATGTATTACGTGAAACGCACGAGTTTGAAAAGAAAGAATTTGCAGTTCTTTATATATCGGAGTTCTGTGTCTTGTCAATGAAATATCCAATTGAACGCAGCAGATGTTTAGCTGCCTCACTTTTAAGCAGACGTTCGAAAGGGAGCAAGTCTGCATTTCGTATTTTTGTGTCGGGGGCGATAGAATGATTTCTGTATGAACTTTGTGCCCACTAACATGTACGTTAGCCACTTGTACGTGGCTGGAATGAACCAGATGCAGCTAAAGTGAAAAAATTTGGGCCGCTGTGGTGGACTCTTATGAAGCACATAAACACCGGCAAAGCGTGCAACCGTAAGGGCCTGTATACATCAAGTATGTTGAAAACCCGAAGGAAGGAGATCTCTTGGAAGACCTAGACCTAGATGGATGTCAAAGAAATTGGGCTGGATTCGTTTGGTTCAGAACGGGGACCATTGGCAGGCCGTTGTAAATGCTGTAATGGATTTTCGAGGTCCCTAAAATCCGGGGAAACGGTTGACTAGATGAACAGCTGTTGCAGTCCCCGGAATAACTGTGCTTCTTAGGGATAAAGCAACGTATGCGTGGAAACCTGTCTCAGAGTTAGGGCAGGTCTGCCTGTATCCGGTAGCTGACAGTGCTGTCGCATTTTATGTGAACATGCCTTCCTGAAAACCTCGCATAACTGAACACAAGCTTTCTCATAGTTTTGAAACACGTAACGTGTTTCTTTCCGAATTTTTAGGAATTCGCATTATTTCCCACTTTCCGCATAAAGTGAGACTTTATTAGCATTATATGTATATTATTTCAAATTCGCATAACATGTGACCGCCCCGTATCACGGTGTCTGAGAGCCAGTACCATAATACCAGCGGATAAGCGCTTGTTTCTTAACGCGGAGCCACGGGTTCAGTCCCGTGTAACATCATTGAGGATCCATGGGGGGCGAAATGACATTGGAGCAGGTTCCTCTCAGAGTTTATTCGGTTTCGCCTAGAAATTATCATTCTGCCATTGCTGCTTACTCGTCTGTCACCGCCTGACCAGGTGGTTAGGGCCGCAGGCAGACACGGAGGTACAGCGGCGCTGTCAGTGCAAGCAGCTCTGTTCGACAGAACCTGCCTACGCAAGCCTCAACTAGGGTGACGCACATGAATAACCCCATACGTGTCAGGATGTTTTTAAGAGGTGGAGTAAAGGTAAAAGGTAAGGTAAAGCTATCCCTGTAACAGGCCATGAGATCCATAGGGTTGTGAGACGTCGAGGCTCCCATATTCTCTAGACAATCGGCTCACAGATGGCGGTGAGGTTGTGTGCCTCTATTTGCCACAGAATTCTGATAGATCCTGCAGGCCTGGTTTCCCATTACGTTTATACAGAGTGTCTCTGGAGGAAAGATCAGTATTCTGGGAGGTCATTCTAAGCAAATAGTGTATATGTACATGTGTCCTGTTCCGAACGGTTTCCGAGATAGAACTAGTTCACTGTGCAGTTCCAGAACTGTTGATAAGAAAGAAATATTACGTACTGTTTCTAATGCCGGTATATACTGTTCAAGTGACAAAGTTGGTACAATTTACCTAGTATAATAAATTTCCGAAAATTCCACCGTCAACTTCAATGCACTTTGCAACTCGTGTGAGGACATGGCGTGTTGCCCGTCTGTACAGTGTATAGTCTACTGCACAGTGAAATAGCTCTATCTCGGTGCAACTCGTGCGAGGACATGGCGTGTTGCTCGTCTGTACAGTGTACAGTGTAACTGCGCAGTGAAATAGCTCTATCTCGGTGCAACTAGTGCGAGGACATGGCGTGTTGCTCGTCTCTACAGTGTACAGTGTACTGTGTACTGCAGTGAAATAGCTCTATCTCGGAAACCGTTCGGAATAAGACACAAGTACATACACACTTTTTGCTTAGAACGACCGATACTGTGGGCTCCGAGAATATCGGGATTTTCTCCAGGGACACTCTGTGTATGCATTCATCCTCTTGGCCGTTTATTTATTTCGAATGATGTGGGAAGAAGCCCCACAAACCCACGAGCAGAGCATGTTACAAGTTGACATTACCGCCCTGCGGACGGCAGGATCACCATCGAAGACTTCTGCTAATCCGGTTAAACCCTGCCCCACCGCACACTTTCTGTGCGGGCAGGATGCTGGCGTTTGCGGGTCTGTTTGCCCACTGCGGTCTGCATGGCCCCTTCGCTGTGGGCAGTCCGGCCAACATGATCGCCTTTCGGAAAGTGCGGCCGTGCGTGCCCAAAGGTAAGTGTTGGGGCAGCGCGCCTCTCTCTGAATTTCGCCGAAATCTTCCCCGTCTGACAGCCTTCCGCCCTACTGCACGCATTGTCAGGTTGCCGAGACGGGCCCGGCCTGGTGGGCGCACTGCACTGAGCGCTGAGATAATTGTGTTCCTTGATCTGACGTCATGTAGATTTATATTTAGATATTAGCGTTACGGAGCAGCCCCTGCGGGGTCAGATTGGGGTGCGCACGCGTTAGTGCATGGGTACACTAACATCCATACTAGCCACGTCGAGAGATGCTGAGGCACTGCAATGGATTCCACATCTTAACAAATATTTCATTAAATTTTAATGGCTAAGAACAAACAATTATTTAAAATTAATAGCACGTTTGCATGTGATATGTAATTTGACACGCAGTGAAACAATTCCAGCAAGAAGACATGTACATAGATAGGGCACTAAGGAGAGGAAACAGAAAGTTACGTTGAGAGAGTTATATATATATATATATACGTAATATTGTTTAAAGTAATGCAACAGGACGCTTAGGTAAAATATTAGAAAATATGTAGGCCTAAATATGTATTTGGCCATCGTATTATCTTTACTTTATATGGGACCATCCATTTGATATTTGTCACGTGTAGTGGTGACTATAGAGGGGATTTGGGATTGAATTTGTTGACACCTTCACACAACTCGGGATTACACGTAATTACAGCGCTATTGCTGATCTACATAATACAGTCCACCGCTGCAGACACACTAGGGTTCTCAGCTTTCACTAGTCGTGTCCTGGCAACGGGTTTATGACAGTCTCACTGTCACTTCAGATCACGCATGAAGTCTTCTTTTCACAGACTAACTACTTTCTTGGCCGCGCCATAGCTCAAGCGGTTAGTCGCTGGCTTCCCACCGCGGCGGCCCGGGTTCGATCCCGGGTCTGGTCAAGTGGGATTTGTGGTGGACAAAGTGGCGCTGGAGCAGGGTTTCTCCGGGTACTTCGGTTTCCTTTGCCAATCTTCATTCAACCAATTGCTCCACAATCACCCTCACCTATCATCTGGGGCTGGTACACTAGGCCAGAAGTGGCCGCAGTACAAGGGACTGAGTCCCACCCCACTAGCAATAAAAAAACTACTTTCTTGCCAATATTCTGCAGCTGTCATCTCAGTTCATTTCCTGTGCTCCGAAGCTCATATCCTGGCAGGCTGACGTCTCGAAACTCGAGTCAATTCTTCTCAGCTGAACTCTTCTTTATAACCAATTTGTACGGACTACGCAGAAAACACGGCCTCTATTGTTAAGGAGGTGTGCTTACTGATCCGTTGCCCAGCAATAGGCGTCTTATTTTTGCGAGCGTTGGCTCCAGCGATGGTGTGTTTACCGAGTCGTTGCCTAGTAATTGGTATACATATCACAGTATTATTATGTATTAAACTTGCGGCCTCACATATTGACATGACCTCTCTATCACGCGTTTGTTTCATGTGCTTGCTGCAAGGAGCATGTAAAATTATAAGTGCCCCAATATCCATTTCTCCAAGCTCCCGTGGAAAATTTTGAATGACGGTTCTTATGTGTTCTCTGCGCTGCGTGGATCGAATGAACGCGTAACTGGGATGTAATCGTCTCACTAGCACGTCATATCCACGTCGCAAACATGTGTCGGAAACAGTTCTGACTTTCGCAACCTCAAATCTCACTTGCTCCCATATTGATCTATACAAAGAGACAGACGCCTGCTGTTTAGGCTACATTCAGCACACGCAAACACATTGCTGCTGTAGGCTATAGGACTGTTGCTATTTTCATTCTTATTTTGTCCTGTTACTGAATTAGCTTGTCACTTACGGATTCTGCACACTTTAAATTTGTCTGCTATATCGTCAGGAACTTCCCATCGCTCATTGGCACTGCTTGTGGCAATGATTTCCGAACCTCGTGTTATGGCGGGCCCATCGCTTAGCAGAGACTGCGTCGCGCTCCACTCTACTTAACTTCGTGTATCTATAAAAAAGATAATTTTACAGTTTCTCAGTTTTGTAGTCACAATGGCTTTTACGAATTATAACATTTATAAAGATTTTACAAATTTTGCAACCGTTTCTAAGCAACGACAGCAAGATAAGCAAATAAATAGCAACCGTTTCTAGGAAACGGCTTGATAAACACATTCCCTCGGCAATGAATGCCACACGAAACAACAGAAGAGCTGCGTTTTCTATGTGGTCCGTGCTGAGGAGTTATTTTGAAAACAATCGGGGCGACCCTATTAGTTGAGAGAACATTCTGCAAGGGAGACTGTGATGATAGAACCTGAGCGCGTGAAGCTGAAGAATCTCCACTGTTAGAAGCCGTTGTCAGGGAACGGCTATTGTAGAAACAGAAGGCTGTAAGAGGCTTAGCGGTTGCTGTGGTGATTTGTGAACTGTGGAGATTAGCGGTGGCGCTGTAATTGCTTGTAGTTCCGAGTCGTGTGTATAAGTGGTCGGTATATCTAATCACCAATGCAAACTCCACCTATAGTTTATTAATAATAACAATAAAATTAATTTTGTTTTCTGTTAAAATTTTTCGTGCGTGTAATTACCAAGTTCCGTATAATATTTCATACGTAATGTGTAACCATATTTATGATCTTACTATGCATCCAATCTCACACGCCTGGATCCCATGTTTCGTCAGCAGTCGGCATGAAACCGGAAGTGAAAGAAGCTTTTTGCATGATCGCCATGTTTGTATTTTACAGCCTACAAAAAAATACCTTAAATGTTCGGACACTTTTCTGATGCCTATTGTCATACGTCATTTAAGGACAGTAAATTAAATGTCGCGATTTTTGCTCCCACCTCAAATGTTCGCCTTTCCTTCCCGTTATCACTGATATTGTGCCTGTAATGGTATAACGTTGATATAAACTATCGTGAAAATCGATCTTCTGGCTCAGAAGGCTAAATCATGGGACACACAGAATCTACAGACGCGTACAGAGAACATGATGACGTCATGAGCCTAGTAGGCTCCTAGCTGCACACTTCTTGTTATTTGCTTGCTCGTCTTACTCTTCCGCCCTGAAGAAGGAGGCAGTGCGTTCTTTGGAAACGTCGGTGAACTGCACAACATTGCATCTTATGAGAGCATATGTCTAATACATGCGCCCCCTATTTTCGTAACAAATTCCACGGAAACTAGGAACTCACTCGGAGAGGCAGTTGTGGAGTCCAGGATACAGTTGTATGTGGAACTCATTAACAAAAATGTGGCGTGGGGAGTTCGTGAGCAAGTCGAATGATGGGAAATTCTTTCTGGCGTTGCAGCTGCTTGCTGACAAATGAAACTTGTTGGCCTATGCGCATTTAGGATCGCAATTGGTACGGAATGCACGTAATGGCAAAAAATAGCCAGGAGCAATTAATTTTTGAAAAATATAAGGGTTCATTGTAATTAACTTCCGCCCCCGGCTCCACTCTATGTTGTCACAGCCAGAACCTCATATTTTTTAATTAGTTGCTTCAGGTTTGAAAACTGCGATAAAAAATGAAATTCACGTAGAAAATTTCAGTAATCTTAAAAATCGTTACGCGGTTTATGAATTTTTGTGTATGTTGTGACTTTGGGTTTCGTGTCAATACACAATTCAGAGAGGCCAGGTAGCTTAATATATTAGCCATCTGCGTTTTAGGTTAACAACTCTACTATGCAGAGTGGAAGTAACCTCGAGAATATTATGTAATAAGAAGAAGAATAACAAATATAATTTAAAATAAGTATTTATTTATATGCTGGATTAATAGCATTTATGCCAGTTACAAAGAGAGCACGAGAAAAGGAAGAAATACAACAACAAATCAAGGCAATTTGTATAATTTGTTATAATAATAATAATAATCCCATTAAAACAAATGCAACTTGTCGCTAAGAAGCAAGAGAAAGCAAGTGTAGTAAGTCAGTTCTTGTTTATGTGCGTGAAAACTTAACAGCCCGAACGCCAATTACGACATTGGCGAGTACAAGAAGAAATAAACACACAACTACACGAACAGAATGCAAAATAAGGCAGTATATATGGTTATAATAATAATAATAAATAAAAACTCACAAATTACGGAACGAGGCAGTTTTTGTGTCAGCAATAGCAGTAGTAACAACAAAAGCAGTAAAGTAAAAGTAAGTAAGTAAAGCTGTCCCTTGTACCAGACCGTGAAGGCCCATAGGGTTGTGAGGTTTTCAGCCCTATGCGCCGGCCGCGCTTTACTCCCCAGGAAAATTATTTAATTCATTCCTGGTACTCGTTTCTGTTAGAGGTTGAGTCGACCCCAGGGCCATAGTGCGGCTGGAAGGATTAGGTCAATTGGAAACAATCCAATGACCTCATCGCGACTACGCTACCGCGTGGCCCCCAGTAAGGGCAGCAGCAGTAGCAGTAGTAATAATGTATCAGTATTAGTAGTAGTAGTAGTAGTGGTAGTGGTTGTGGTAGTAGCAGTAGTAATTCCATTAACAAAACTCAAAGTTACTATTAAGACGTGAGAAAAATAACATACAGACATTTACACTGGTTCAAATTACTGATTTTATGATTGAAAAGTAAGTAGATATAAAATAGAACTATAACAGCAGGAATAATTTCACTTTTAATTATATAAATATGCAATAATATTAATTAATCAGGTCTATATATATTTACGTGCTTACACGTTAAATACAAAATTCAAAATTTCAAAAGCGCCAGCAATTATATGTGGGAGAAATATTTTATTCTCCATACGCTCTTTATTAAAAAAAATCTCCGTGGCTTGTAGTCCGCAAGCGAACTATACCGACCGAGCGACCGCCGCTTGTCGGCGAAGTTAGTGCCAACTTTTGTGGATATAGGGTGTCACATGGTCAGCGCAACGGATTCCCACGGCCGTTGATCTCGGTTTTCTAGACCGGAGTCGGTACTAGCTCCTGAATTATCCTCAGGGGGCTGAGTGGACCCCATTCCAGACCTACTACTTCTCCGAAAGTCTGGTAGCGCTGGGAATCGAACCCGGGACCACTCGATCTGTAGCTAGGAACTGTGACCACTAGACGCTCTGTATAGATAAGAATAAATGTATTTACATGTCCCTATTACAATGCATGTTGTGGGGGTAAAGAAGGGCTGAGAAAGATAAGCTACCTACAAATGAGTCCACTTGACGGCTTATCCCTGTATCCACGACGCTACCCAAGAACTTGCTCTAACAGATTTTGCCATCACTATTATCGGTATAATAAATAAGGCGTACTACATAATGTAGGAGCCGGGATAGCTCAGTGTGTGTAAAAGAGGGTTACGTGCAGGATGGCCGAGGAACCGGGGCTCGATTTCCAGCAGGTCCATGATATTTCTCTATTCTCCACACAGCCCAGAACAAATCTGGGATCCATCTTGTCTTCTATATAATGAACAAAGAGGTATGTTTCCTAAGGGAAAAAGCGGACGGGGCGTGAAGTTAGCCATTCATCTGCATGTAGTGCAGGACTTAAGAATATATGGAAGTATACTCCTACTTTGTGCCTATCACAGTAGAATGAACTGTCTTCTCTTGCTCACACACTGGGATCTTGGGTTCAAATCCCACTCAAGACATGGATGTTGTACTGCGCTTTTATTCTGTGTTTGTGTTGTTCTGTGTGTAGGTAAGGGTTTCACAATGGGCTGATGCCCCGTCGAAGGAGTCTTACCGAATTTGTATAGGATCAAGAAACTGAAAATCGCCAAGAGCCATAATAATAATACTTTCCATACATCTTCATGACATGGCGTTCAATTAATTAAGCACGCGGACAGCTTTATCGGCCATTTGTAAAACTCTCTGCTGCTCTGCCCCTCGAAACTGGAAACGGCTGCTTAGAGCAAGACACAAGAGGGACGTGTTCTGTGCTACTTTCGCAGCGAAAGCGGCGGGCACATGGACGTGCTAATCCTGGCAGCTAACTGTGCGATTATGGGAGCTGGGGCACCTAGAGGCACCAGAAAACTAAGTAATTACATCATCCAATGCCGGCGAAGGGGAAAAACAGACAGGTAGGGAAACCCCGGGGAGAATGTCTATTTCATTAGCTTAGGTGATGTAAGTGCAGAGGGATGTTTTTCTGATGTTAGAAAGGCCTGGATTTGTTTCTGTGGGGAGCACAAGTTGCGAGTGTAGATTGTAGAGGCGTGTGACAGACTTAGCAGGCCCTGCGCGAAGCATAAGCTTAACGCAGCTTAGAGACCCTGATACCATATATAATTTTTTCCGCTGTGTTTTTGCACTGCCTGGAGCTACCGACGCGAAACGTGTCTCTGTCTCGCTCACAAAGTATTCCACGTTTATACAGGCTTCTTGGCTTTTTAGTTTGCTTGTGTTGGCGACAGAGGGTGCTGTAATACCTAGTGTGTAAAAAAAAAAAAAAGGGAGCTTTGCTGTGAACTGTGGACCTCAGTGATGTGAGAGCATTGTTCATTATACACGCAGCCCCCAAATCTTGGCTTACTGAGGTTTTGTACGAAACGACTGTTATGAAGTTGGATACGTTTTCATTTGTGTGTGCGACCAATGTTCTGTTCGTGGGGGATTGTCACTTCTAAGCATGAACATCGTCTAAATGTTTGAAAGTCAGTTTGTACCTGAAGGAAAGCTCCCTCTGTCGCCATTACAGAGAGCAGTTGCGAATGCTGTTTAGGGAAGCGTCTGTTGTCAGAAAGCAGAAAAACACATGCAAGTGCTCTGTCACACAAATGTAGAAGTCTGAATGTTAACATTGCTAAGAAATGTTTGATGCTGCTCATCCACTCACTCACTCATGGAGCTGAGCCCTTCCTACCATTTTATGGAACTCGAATGTTCAATTTCGGTGGTCATAAGAGCCCTCCACTGGTCACTATCCTGAGCCAGATCAATCCAATCCTTCCCATCCAGTCCTATCTCTCTAAGATCCATTTTAATATTGTCCACCCACCTATGTCTTGGTCTTCCTAGAGGTCTCTTTCCTTCTGACTTTCCCACCAATATCCTACATACATCCATCTTCCCCTATTCGTCCTACATGTCCTGTCCATCCCATCCTCCTTGACTTGACCATTCTAATTACACTTGGAGAAGAGTACAAGTTATGAAGCTCCTCACTGTGCAGTTTTCTCCAACCTCCTGTCACTTCATCTCTCTTTGGACCAAATATTCTCCTGAGCACCCTGTTCTCAAACACCTTCAGTCTGTGTTCCTCCCTTAATGTCAGAGACCAAGTGTTACACCCATACAGAACCACAGCAAAATTATAGCTTTGTATATTCCAATTTTTATGTTTTTGGGCAGCAGACGAGAAGACAAGAGGTTCTGGACTGAATGGTAGCAAGCATTACCCGAGTTCAATCTCCTCTTACTTTCCTCCTGAATCAGGTTCTGAGTTGTTATGATCGTTCCCAAATATCTGAACTCTGCCACATTTTCAAAACATCTGTTTCCTATCTCTATGTCATGATCATATTTAATACGTACTGCTACAAATATTAATAAATAGAGAAATAATTTATTTTACTGAAACCATAAATGGAATCTGGATAGCTCAGTCGGTATAGTGACTTTTTATGGATTGAACAACCGAGAGGTCGGCGTTCGAGTCCCGGTAGGGTCAAGAATTTTTCTTCTCTTTCCCCAGACCATTTTGGGGGCCCACCGAGCGTCATATCGAGTGGGTACAGGAGGTAAAGCGGCCGGAGTTCGAAAGTGACCACTCACCTCCAACTAGTGCTGAGGTAAAGAAAATGTGGATCTATACATCCACTCCCCAATACGCTTTCAAGATATAATTTTTAGTTAGTTAATCACAGTAACAATTTTACCCTTTTTAGGAAATATTCACAGATGTGAGTCTTTTCCTCTTCTCCTCAGGGCTCAGACCCACTTTGATGTTGATCCCCGTCCTCTATCCGCATGAGGGTAAGGCGGGGCGGATCGTGAAGCTGACTATTCACTTCCATTCTGTGTCCAGCAATGCCTTAAGCCGTACCTCCACTCCCCTATACATTTTCATGGTTTAGTTCTTCTTTTGTTTGGAGGACAATTCTCGTAGTCGCCGCCAAGTACTCCAAATGCTGCTGGTCCATTTTCTTAGGTCCCTTCTAAGAGCCCTGACCCTAATGGCAGGGCCAGATCCATCCTGCTACCTGGCGAAATATTCGCATTGCATAATGCTTATCTGAGCTCAGGGCCAAGTCTTCATTTTTACTATTACGTGTTACTGCGTACAAAGAGGTGTATGGATCGCGGGCCGCAGACTGCACATGTCTTGTGTGGAGGGTTATTGTTATTGGAGTGACTGCAGTTGGGTGGAAAATAGAAATTACTGGAAGTGGCATGCTCCACCGCCTTCTGTTTGACATGTTGGCTGAAGCAACGTAAAACGAGGCTGTGGGGATATTTTGACTTATTGACTTTGAAATCCCAGAACAGGAAGTTTTACAAGTTGGAATCAACAGAAGCTGTGAACATTTCACGCATTCTTTGTGCTCTTGTGGTGTTTAGGGTGTCACCTGGCAGCTTGCCTGTCTGTTGCCTGACAACCCGCCCAGCCTTGCCACTCGGCATGGTTCCACTTATCTCTCACGCTAAAGGTTATTTCCCTTGCGCCGAATGTCCGGGGTTCGATTCACGGCAGAGACAGGGATTTCTCTTTTACCGACAGATCGATACTGCCCCTAAGACCAGCCCAGCACGTGAGTCCGGTTTGAGGTTGGTGCAGTTCTGGAAAGTACAGTTTCACAGCCGTTCTGATCATTGTAAAAGCGATAAAGAATAATCCCAGTACGCATCAGATCACTGTCTTCCACAAATGACGTCATGCAATGTGGTAAATACATAGGAACTTTTCGAAGAAGCTTACTGTCTCATTCTTCGGAGAATTGGCACTGTTCCTCAGAAACGCCGGCAAGGGACTGTCAGATAGCGCGTCCTGCCGTCCCACAATACAACGGAGCTGAGCCCTTCTTGAGTAGTCGCCAGTTATGCAGCTACTCAAGAATTTCCCAGCATTTTATGGAACCCGAAGGTTCATTACCGTGTTCACAAAAGACCTCCACTGGTCCATATCCTAAGCCAGATCAAAAAACCCACACGAGTCCATTCCACCTCTCTATGATCCATTTTAATAATATCCACCCACCTACGCCTTGATCTTCCCAGTGATCTCTTTCCTTCTGGCTTTCCCACCAATATCCTATATGCATTCATCTCCCCCATTCGTGCAACATGCCCTGCCCATCTGATCCACCTTGACTTGATCATTCCAATTATACTTGGAGAAGAGTACAAATTATGAAGCTCCTCATTATGCAGTTTTCTCCAACCTCCTGTCACTTCATTTCTCTTCAGTCCAAATATTCTCCTCAACACCCTGTTCTCAAACACCCTCAGTTTATGTTCCTCCCTTAATGTCAGAGACCAAGTTTCACACGCATACAGAACCACAGCAAAATTATAGTTTCGTATATTCTAATTTTGATGTTTTTAGACATCAGAAGAGAAGACAAAAGATTCTGGCGTGAATGGTAGCAAGCATTACCCGAATTCAGTCTCCTCTTAATTTCCTCCTGAATCTAATTTTGATTTGTTACTGCCGTTCACAAATGTCTGAATTGTGCCACATTTTCATAACATCTGTTTCCTATGTTTATGTCCTGATATTGCCCTGCATTCTGGTGACGAGACAGTAACAGATAATTAGATTTCTCTGTGGTTACTTCTAGAACAACCTCCTTAATATCGTCAATTACAGTGTGTGTTTCTCTTTACGGTATCTACATTATCAGCCAGTAGAGTCACGTGATCAACATAGACCAGCATCTGACGTGTCCCATTTAATTTCCGTTCATCCCGATTTCTCAGACAGTCCTAATGGCATATTCTGAATCAAAGTTTAAAAGCAATGGCGGTAAAGCATCTCCTTGTTGTAGACCATTCTGGATAGACAAAATATCTGACAAATATTTACCTATAAGGACTTGACTATACGTTTCGTTTATGTACATTTTAATCAGCCTGACTAGTCCCATGGGTACCCCAACCTCTAAGAGAACACTGTGCAACACTGCCCTCCTAACCTAACCCAGAGCACACCGTTCGAGTCTATTCCAGTACACGTCTGAGGAGGTTACATTTCGGAAGGATTGTCAGTTCGTTTTATAGACAATGAAACAGAGCATCGAGCACGCACGCACGCACGCATGCACAGTGTAATGTGAGAGCTGCCGAATTGTCTGTCTTGCATTCGGGAACAGTGAACTGGTTATCCTTCAGTGTCATCTTCTTCCAATGGCGCATTTACTGCAGAGCTGATTGCTCATCACAGAGCGAGAGAGAGAGAGGAAGGGATGAGGCACTTGGAAAGGGGGACCCGTTGTGGCCTATTTGAATGTAATATATTCATACTTTATAATCGCCCTCTCTATACAATAAGTTCTGGGAAGAGCTAATCGCGTACTTTCCCTGATGCGGTACGGGCCCCATACAAAGCGACGCGTCCAAGAATTTTGCTAATGCTGTATGTGTATCCGTAATATATTTACCGAGCCGTTGCCTAGAAATGTTAGAGGGATACAGACACACAGACTGATGGGAGAGCTTTATGTGGTACGCCGTTGACATGGGTTCAGGTTCCATGAAGAACATACCAAGTTTTATGAAGCCTGGTTCAGGCATTCAAAAGTCGATGGGTGCTTACACATACACACAGACAGCATGATTATCTCATAAGCCTACTCTCATTTTTAAACGAAGAAAGTAGACTAATAAACAAGTTATGTCAGCGAGAGAATTGTGATAATCATTAAGCATTATCGGGTTGCCATAGCAACGAATTGCCGATGGTTAACATACCGTTAGTCACAAGGAGCGAGCAGGCTTCGGTTTCAGTGTATCGGGTCTATGTTGTGCGTAACTGTGGATGCGTGAAGCGCGTTATATTACGGTATGAAAGAAGCAGACTGTCGGATAAAGACAGGACATTTTATAATTCTGCGACTAAAATTTAATAATTGGCGACCGTTTAATTTCTGTGGCCCTGGGATTTTGATGGGTTTTTCGGACTTTTCCCAACTTCCGGTACTCCAAAAGACTATAGAACATAACTTTTCGGATGATGGATCTGTTTACTTCCTCAGGTGAATAGGGAGACAACTACTCTATTGGGTTTCCTTTAGAAAGAACTAACCACAGTCACTGGACAAAAAATCAGTAATTCCGAAAGTCAGAACCCTTTGTATATCCCTGTTTTAAGTTTAGTTAGGCAGAACAAGCTAATACTCGATTATTTGGTTTCACACCCACTTCTCAAACTGAGGACGACAGTTGGCCTGAAAGCATAAAACTAACAAGTGAGGATCAGCTGCTGGTCCTTCACGTTACTTTGACTTGAAACTGGATGTCACATGATCCCCGAACCCAACTTGGGGCAGTGGGTCCGCTGCACTCTTCTTGCTGCGCGACCGAAGGCTGGTTATGTCATCTCCAGTGAAATGGACGTCACGCAGCGTACATTAACCTTTGAATCCTGAATTTCTTCTAAATACAGCTCAAACGCGCATCTCACGCAAGACATCTCACTTTTGTTACAAAGATCAGTCGGGCGGGTTGGCATAGCGGTAATGTTTATATTTGTATTCCGGAGGTGTTTCGTTCGAATCTAGACCCACATACGCGTTATCGTGGTTTTCTGCAGTCCCTTCAAGAAAATACCTATTCATTATCTGTACTAGGAAACTACCGCCTCCTTCCAAATCCTTTCCAATTCCTCATTCATCTCCCTACTATTCGACATAATATTGTCACGTGATTGAGTGACTATAGACAGGGTTTGAATTGGTAATTGGGCTTAATGAACTCTTACAGATCCGTGACTACAAGTAATTATATTCCTTTCACTAATTCACACACTATGCAGTTCACTAGAGCACACATTTAAGTCTTCTCAGCCTGCCGTGAATTCACCAGTCGTTGTCTGGTAACGGCTTCAACAGCGTATTTTCCCCTTATTCCCGGTTCCCGAAATGTCCCCGTACCTCAGCTATAGCAACTCTCGACTTAGTAACACAGCCACTCACCAACCGACTCACTGATCTTAACTAAATCCACTGACTGTCCTACTTATAATATCTCGGCACGGACCGCACAGAAAACATCGTTCTTCTGCTGCTTGATTGTCATGTGGTGGCATGACATATTCTGCTGTTGGCAGCCATTGGCATGGACCGAGCAGAAAACACAATTCTTTTTTTTTTGCTGTTGACGGGTCGTTGCTTAGTAACAACTGTTGTATAGTTGTTTGTTTCGCTGTAGTAGCCTAGCAGCATATCACAATATAGTCTACTTACCGGTACAATAGTAAAATATGCCAGAAAAGAAAATTACGAAGACCAAATTATTAATTGTCTAGGAAGATAATCATTGTTTATTACGAGAATAAACAGAAACATATACAAGCACATTTTGGTAAGGACGAGATGCCCTTCAAATGGTAAGCAGGCGGTACGTATAGCAACCACTGTGCCATACAAATAAAGGGATAACCGTCTCGTAAGACGAACATCGTGGCCGATTTGCCATTATCCTGTTCCTGTCTGGAAAGTACAGGTACATTTCCCGGCAAGGAGGCTAAATTTCAGTGGTTTTCCTCAGTCCCTGTAAGCAACTTGCGGGGCCACACCTCAGAATTTGGCCACAATCACTTCCTTCCACGCAGTTTCCAATTCGTCACTTCGTAATCACCAAACCCATCAACAGTGTTTCGTCTCGGCAACAAATTTCCCTCAAACTGCCATGCAAATATTTGTTCCTGAGCCGTGGGCTGTCTCACCTTGTGGCTAGACTGCCTCGGTACATCAGACTATTTGTGCATGTTATTCGTGGTAGATGGCATTAAACATCGGCCTAGACGCGTCTTTCGATGACATGTCAGGCTGGAAAAAATACGAGATTACATGTGTAATCCTTCGCTTTGAGACACGGAACGTGCCCTCCGGTACTATTAAACGGAACACGCATACCACAAGAGGAATCTATCAAATACCTAGGCCTTCACCTGGACCGGCGGTTGACCTGGCGCACAAATATTCTGGCCAAAAGAAAACAAGTGGACATCAAATTTAGTCAGATGCATTGGCTAATTGGCAGGAAGTCAGAACTGTCTACCGAAAATAAACTCCTAGTTTACAAGACAATACTGAAGTCTATTTGGACTTACGGCGCACCATTATGGGGAACTGCAAGTACATCCAATATAGAAATGTTACAGAGATTCCAAAACAAAGCACTTCGCGCTATAGGCAATGCACCGTGGTACGTCCCAAACAGGTTGCTACACGCCGATCTAGGCATACCCACAGTACGGGAAGAAACCACAAACATCAGCCGCAAATACAAACACAAGATAACAGCACATCCAAATGAACTGGCAACCGCACTACTAAACGATGCAGACGAACTCAGAAGACTGAAAAGGCATAAACCAAACGACCTAACGACGCGCTTCATATAAATGCAATACACAAAATAACGTCACACCCGAAATAGATCCGTAGATAATGCTCACTGGAGCATTACTCTCCCCGACATGTTCTCTCTTAGTATTTAAGCTTTAGATTAAGTCTCAGATAAGATGTACTTATAGCCCACAATGGACTGATTGTACAAATATATGGAGATACAAAAAAAATATGTGTAATGATTTTTGGAATGTAACGCCGTGTAGTCCGGTAATGTTTCGGAGGAACATACTGCAACAGGGTACGCTTGGTTTAGTCTTCAACCGTCAAAAATGGAGGCAGTACATTACTCCGAAACGTCTGTAAACGTCTAACGGAACAGACGGCGTCACCGCTCTGAGATCCTCAAACCTCATGTAGGCCCATTGTATGTCTCTTTTTGAAATTAGTAAAATTATTTTGTTTTGTGTGTGGCTGTTAGTCGCATACACGCGGAGCTCTGTACAAACGGCATGGCCGTACAAATATTGAGTTGGAGTGCTAATTTATTGAACAATTGACTGTGTTTGATGATGACGAGGTTCTATAGGAAATGACCAAATGTCAGTGTTTGAATACGCGGGTTGACGTCGTGGGGCCGGCCGAGGGGCGGAGACCTCTAATGTAGCTAAGCAGAATACCATTAAGGATTATGTTTCAGCTGGCGTTAATGGCTTTAAATTGGTAAACACTTTAGACATAGCCTGAGAGGAGAGGAGACGGAGGTGGGGTATAGCCTGCACACCACGGTGAAGTTTTGGGTCTGAGGTTCTCACGGACGTCAGTGTGAAGAGCTGGGGGAAAGATAGACGTTTCGAAGGAATTTATGGTCTCAATCTTCAGGATCAAAGAGTAAGTCAAGCAAAAAACAAGCAGTAACGGGGGTTAGGTCATCATATATTTGTCCGAAACGTCGGTCTCTCTCTCTCCGAACTGAGCAGTGTTGCAATCCAAAAGGGCACTTGTGAGAAGCTGGTAACTGAGTTCGGGGGACAGTTCGGTACCACAAAGGAAGGGGGACCATCTTCCGCTGGCAGCCGCTACCAAGCAACGGTTGGTGAAGAGTGTAACAGATTGAGGAGACAGTGATTTATGAATCCTGTAGAACAGTGACAACATAACCATTACTTTGAGTTATGAGTCGTAAGCGTTCCATAAATCCGGTTACCAATCGAAACACTTCATATAGCCACACTAAAATCGTAATAATATTTATGAGCCCTAGATCTACGTGCCTCGATATTTTAAAACTTTGAAGCGTGAAGCTCATCTAATAACAAATAAAAGATCCGTAATTTTCTCACTAAAAACGCGGCGTCTCATCGTTATAATGCCCAGCCGGTTAATGCTGTTTAGGGAAATAATCGTTGCTTATTGTGACAATTATACGGAACAGGTAAGTACACTCTGTGAGGCAGAATGTGAAACCTTCTGGTAAGAGGTAAAGCTAACCCTGTAACAGGCCTTGGCGGCCCACAGGGTTGTGAGACGTCGAGGCTCCCACATTTTCTAGACAGTCGGCTCGCAGGTGGCGGTGAGGTTGTCAGCCTTACCCTCAGGAAAATCCCTGGTACTCATTTCTGTTAGAGGCTGAGTCGACCCCAGGGCCATAGTGTTGCTGGTATGATTAGGTCAATTGAAAATCACAATTACGTCATCGGAATTCGAACCCATGACCTTTCGATTTGTGGCATTGTGCTTCAACCAACTACGTCACCGCGTGCTCTTCTGATAAGAGAGTAATTTGACATCGTTACTTGTGTGTTAGAAGAGTTTTCTGTTAGCCCATTCGGACCACCGCACCATACCTCGCGGGCCCCATCCAACATCAAGGTAACGCGCCCTCAGCGATTTGCCATCCAAATGTAATTCCCTTTTCGGCGTTTTCGTCGAAATACACCTTCTTGTTGTGTTACAGTAGTTCCGTGGAAATATGTGCTTCATATTGCTGTCCGAGGTTCTCGGTACTGATACACTGTAGAAGGAAGTAGTGTGTCCCTCCGAAACGTTGGTACCCATCTACAAAACCACACGGTATCAAAGCGCAGTTAGCTCCTGCAGCTTCTGTTTTCTTGTTTGCTTCACTCTTCAGTCCTGAAGACAGAGACAACATGTTCTTCCGAACCAGCCGACTCTCTCCATACTCATATCACATTTTTCTCGTGACACCTGTTTATAATTTGAAGCTTGTCTAGTTTTGGTCCTTATTTTAATGTTAGTCAATTTTTAGACTCATTCCCACGCTTGCAGAACGATTATTAAGTTCCCTCTGTCCGTCCGCATGAAAAATCTGAAGAACTACTGAATGGATTTTAATTAAATTTCGTACTGGAGAATTTTACGAACCATTGTGGAGTAATTTCAACTTTAATTTAAATGGCAAACATCTACGGGAAGGATATACGCGCCTCTGTAAGTATCCTGAACGTAATTCTGTTCGTGTGCATTGGAAGAACGCTTATTGAGAAAGCAGCGCGAAGGAAGCAAGCAACAATATAAATAGGTCACAAATGTATGTAAATGTCAAATGTGTGATATTCGCACATATATTTCTCGGCATATTCTCCACCAACATTGGTACACCTGTCCAGTTGATTTACCAATGCGTCGAAACGTGCAGCATAGAAGTCTTTTGGCTGTCGCCTCAGGCATTTCCGCATCCGGTCGGACATCATCAGCGACTTTCGAACGCCCTTGAGAGAATTTCTCGACGCAGTTGTGAACCGCTGGACGCTATAGACATTTCCCACTCTAAACAGGCAACATTTCTTTATTAATATCCTTTTTGCACGCAGTCAGTTTTGTCCACAAAAACGCAAAACAGAACGGTGCTCTTAGGTGGTATACCCCTCAAGCACGGTCGCCATTTTTACTACTGAAACCAGCCTCTGAAGGTGCACCTGCGCGTCTGCTACCTAGGCTATCATGAAGCTGGAGTGTGCTGCTACCTAGTGATATACACAGAAAACCTATTACATCAATTACAGCTGTTTTACTTCCGTTTGTGACCCATTTACTGACTCTCCTTCGTGTCACGCGATCCGAACTGTTTTCTCTGAGTAGTGCGGATTTCGCCGTAACGAAGCGCGTTTTCTGTGCGTGGTCCGCTTCCGAACTTGCATATCCGGCACTCAACAACGAACTCAAGGACAGAGTCGCAACTTGACAAGTGCGTAATATGTTACCATGTGATAAAGTAAGATTTGGATTTATATTATTACTATTTCAAAATGGTGCTCAGTTACAGCCTGACTATGAAGCAACTTTATAAAGTGAAGCCTCAGATTTATTTTTTATTTGTTCATTGCAGATAAGCGTATATTGATAACTTCTCGCCACTTTGAGCAAATTTCAACTGACAGTGAAGTGTTGTAAACTATATGAATATTGTCACTTGAGGGAGTGACTATAGACGGGGTTTGGTTTTGTAACTGGATTCATTGACCACTTACACACACCACTCGGAACTACAGCCTTAGTAGCATCCCTTGTTTACCCAAAGACAGTAGTGCTCTCAGTCTGTTACAGTCTCCACTAGTCGTTGCCTGGTAACGGATCCTGCCATATATCTGGTATTGTTTTCATAAATATATACTACAAGTTACAACACAAAAGATTTCTTTATTAACTGGAGGAAGACAAAATATTTTTTTTCGCTGAAAACATTAGCCATTTGGTGATGCGTGCCGGTGCGCTTGCGCATGGCAATAACGTGATGGAACAGTTGCTGTAATGACAGTTTTTTTTTTTGCACCGGCGGCTCCAGGTAGTGTCTGGGACAAATATCGTTATAGTATAGCATGTAGACCCGTTGCTAAGAAATGATTATATAAACAACACCTATTGCTAGACAACGGGTTCTAAACACGCCCCAATGAACTAACTTGAAAGAAGTGTTCTCTACGCGTCCGTGCGACAGCTGCGTGACGCAACAGTGTAACTGCCAGTGATACAATCCATTTGAGAAATTTCAACTGCAGGGATCACGGGGAGATCAAAAGGAAAATGGGAGAATAACCCGCTAATAAAACAGACCTAAAAGCGAGAGAGAGAGAGTCTGAGGATGTGGATTGGATTAATCTGGTTCAGGACATGGATCGGTGGCTGGTTCCTATGAACAGAATGGTGAACATTCAGGCCCCAGAGAAGGTGGATAGATTCGTAACAAGCTGAGTGACTATTAGCTTCTGAAGAAGATTTTTTCTCTGGTGTTTTAGTTGTAGCAATATTTTATAGGAAGAATTGTATGGGGAATGTTGGTATTCTTGATCGTAGCCTGTCTAATGCTTGAGGTACACTCCACGGTACGTGGCTGCGTGTCTTCTGATCCATCCTTATGGTTAAGCGCACGGAAAAGGCGGAGCGCAGCTGCTAATTGTGTACATAGAACCACTGCTGTCCTACCCGTCCTCCTGCAAGGGGTCTCATGCTCTCCCGTCGTGTTTTGATTTAATCATCACAGGAACAAAGTGCTGCCTTCCCAGTTAGATTCCGGCATTTCGGAAGAAGGTATCGCTTCCATTTTCAGGACTGAAGAATAGTTTTTATCTTGCTGGGGTGGAGTGCAACTGAGACCACTTGGTGCGTCGGACACTGATTAGCCTATTGTACCCGCCCCAGATGACAGAAGATAATGGACAGTTTGGTGGTATGAGAATTGGCAAGGGAAAGAGAAGTGCTACTACAAATCTCATATGACGTGACCTGGGGTCGAATCCGGGGCCTAAGCGCCTGAGCTGTGGCACGGCCCAAGACCAGAAGCAGTGTTTAGGGTAAGGTTGGGAAAGTGACCCTTTAGGGTGCTCGGATTGTGGGCCTAAGTGCAAAGAGTCAGGGACACAAAAGTGAAATTCAAACTTCTGTATTTATTTTAACTTTTAACGGCTACGTTTCGAGCTCATATTACTATTTGGAATAGTAGAATGCCTTTAAAGAAAAATAAATTTTAATGGATGCGAACGAAAATGGTATTGGCCTAATTTGAAGTATTAAGATAAAATTGATAAGAAATGTCCCGAGAATGTGAAGCTGCAGATGGTGCTTGGGGACTGCCAGGGGGTGGGGGGTTGAAGGCAATCTGTGATGGAGTAGACCAGGAAGGACAGGAAGAATTCCAGTGGAAGGCGAGAGAATAGAGACAGTTGGGAATTACATGTGTGCCTCGTGTCTAGCAGACCACAGCTTCTTCCAGCTTCAGTGGAACGGAAAACGTGGTTTTCTTCATTGGCATTAGAGGACGCACACGTTCTGTCTTCACGGCTCCCTTACAGAGCTCTCGACGCCTTGGTCTGGGCGTGTGGTTCGAGAGGAAGTGACGGCTGGTTTGAACCGTTGCTCTAAATTAAATCCCTCTGGTTGCGTTTATTCTGCTGCTCATAATCTATTGACAATTTCCTTTCGTTTCTTCGCAACCTTTCCAATTTTAAATTTTCTTAATTGGAATTTCTGCTTTCTGTGTTGCGAGGCGCCATGCGAAACTCTCGGCAGCGAAGGCGCGCGGTGTGTTTATTAATAAGAATCTCTCCAGCTGCACGGGAAGCCCGTCAAGCATCCACTTGATACAATATTGTAGCTACAATAACGCCTGCAGACATCTTGGAAAGAGGGAAAAGAATTGTATATGGAAATATCAAGAGGGAAGACATTTTATCGAACAGCGAAGGAAATAGGGTAGGGTGGGGATGACTGATCTACTTCAATAATAAGAAATACCGGGAAGAATTTATGACGCCTACTCTCCTTCTCGTGAGGCCACAGATATCCACAAATCAATCTTCTTCTCTTCATTAGGACATGGGTAATGATGCCTGTTCCGACCTCAAAATATCACTCAAAATTGTATTAATGTATTTCCTCATATATCTTTATTCCTGATATTAAATTTAAAAGCTGTTTTGGGGGACAGATCCCTCTTCAATTTTTGTACATGTTGAAACCACTTCAGCAGATGAGTTCAGTTAGCACAGCGACTACGCTACGGGCCGGGCTTCGCTTCCAAGCGCGGGAAAGAAATTATTCTCTTCCCCGTAGAGGCCAAACCGGCCCTAAGAGGTCAGGATGTAAACTGACCACTTTCCATCATTCATTGCCCAAGTTAAGAATGCGTGCCCTCACTTGCGTCACCATGGTATCAGCACAGGGACATATCAATATATTCTTTAAATTTATTTCTGGTTTGTTTAACGACGCTGTCAACAACTCCGGTTGTGTAGCGTCAAAGGATAAATTGACTGAATGGAATGGTGAAGAAAGCGACTGTGGCCTGATTTGAGGAAATATCCAGGTATTTGCCTGGCCGGACTGAGGAGAATAACAAAATTCCTCCGTCAGTAATAGCCGCCGCCCAGAAGGAGACTTCAGTCTGGCACAGAACGTACGAGGGCAAGTCAGTAAATATGTCATAAATGGAAGTAGAACATCTGTAATGGACATAATAGTGTTTCTATGTGTATCACTAGGTAGCAGCACATTTCCAGCTTCATAACAGTCTAGGTAACAGACGAGCATACGCATGTTCAGAGGCTGGTTTCAGTAGTCAAAATGGTGACCGTGCTTTAGGAATGTACTACCGTAGATCAGCGTCCTGTTATGCGTTTTCTTTTGTGGGCAAAGAACTCAATGCAAAAGATATTCGTAAAAAATGTTCCCTCTTTACGGTGGGAAGTGTTTGTCGCGTAAAGCGGTTCGCAATTGGGCGAGAAATTCTCTCAAAAACTTTCGGAAGTCACAGACGATGCGTGCCAGGTGCGGAAGTGGCTGAGACTTCTATGCTGCGGGTTTCGACGCACTGGTAAAGCGATGGGACAAGTGTAAGAATGTTGATGAAGAAATAAATATAAATACAAACCACCCCGTCCAATGTGACATATAAGTTTTTACTACGTTAAAACTTATCCCCCTTACATGTTTCGGTCCTTACGGGCCATCTTCAGAGGAAACATCATTACAAACTGGAAACTACCTTCACAATAGGTGTTTTGATTTAAAATACATACACTTATATCCTATAATGCACAGTACGCATAAAGTCGAACGTTTCACAATCACAGCCGCTTCCTGGTGTTGTAAAGTTTTTAAAAGTTTCTAGATGTTATTTAAAAAACCTTTATTGTCAATAGTTAAAATTCTTTAAACCACGTAGGTTCGTGTCCGTACTCCTATCGTCCTTCTTGTATGGGGCAGATTTTGTGCCGCCTGTCTATCTTGATGAGGAGGTTCTTGACGTCGTCCAGGGTTTGTTCGTGGCTTGCTGTGTTGTTTTCACATTCTCAACTCAGTGGTCATAATTTGTCTTAAATTCCACTTCAAGTCTTAGCCCGTCGCCATGAATATAATTGCTGTGGTTATGTTGCAGTCTACGTCTAATTGTTAGTTATTTATTGAAATGAAACATATAGCTAAATAAATGTCGATCGTAAACCACGTAAATAATTTAAATTTTTGCGAAAGTGTCTGAAAATAACACGTATTTTCTGTCTAAACATGTTTGAGGTTACGTCATATCTTGAGTAGCCAACCTTATGGAAGCAAATTCTCTCTTATTCAACGAAATGTATGTTTCTTTTCATGTGCTAGAAATGGAACCTACTCCTAATAAATTTCTAATGATGATGTCATTATCTGATGATGCCGTAACCACGAATAAGTTTTAGCCACAGTACAGAAATATACACGTATTTTTCGATCACGTGTTGCCACACATGAACGGTCGCCATACTGCTGTTGCCGATGGCAGGAAATTAAGGAAGTCCAGGCGGCCTCTGGTAATACGTCCATACCATAATCCTCTCATTCTTTTTGTGGTAAGGAAATTGGGCTTTGATTCATCGTCTGTAAATCTCGAAGAAGCAGTTTGATTTATGTGTACGGTCAGTGTGAATATGCAGTAGTCTCTCTAGCTAAAGAAGTTCGCGACATGGAGCGAACACTGTGGAAACTAATTTTGACAAAAATGCCTAATCACGTGGCGAATTTATGGAGAGTCGTACCCCCAAGTAATGTCGGTCCATATAACAAGTGAATATGTTCCCACTTTTCCCTGATTTGTCAGCTTTCCAGAAGCGCACCCCGCACATTTACAGAGCAGGCGGTAGCGTGGTTGGTTGAGGCATTATGCTACAAGGCGGAAGGTCGCGGGTTTGATTTATGATTAGGTCATTGGATTTTTCAACTGACCTAATCCTTCCAGACACACTATGACCCTTAGGTCGAGTCAGCTTCTAACAAAAATCAGTACCAGGATCCTTCCTGGGGGTAAAGGGCGCCAAGCAAATAAGGCTGACAACCTCACCGCCATGGGTGATCCAGTTATTGTACAAAATATGAAAGCCTCGACGTCTCACAACCCTATTGGCCTCCAAGGCCTGTTACAGGGATAGCTTTGCATTTTTTAACATCTCTTTAGCTGGAATCTCTTGACGTTCCCTTTTAATTTAATGACTTCAGTCAGTTAAACCTTCAAGGTAGATCGGTTACTATATGTACCATTTTTTATAACGTACTGTATATAAACTCCATTTGCCGCACTGTTTGTTGACCTGTCATGATCCTCATAATAATCTGATTTTTTTGACATCATTGAAACATAGTCTTTGTCATAGAGAAGCAGTGTGTTTTCTGTGAGGCAGAAACATTCAGTTGGTTAGACAAATATCGGGTTATGGAGGGTTAAAGTAACGCCATATTCTTAGCATTGGCCGTAGGAAATACCATTCCTCTATTATGAGTCTTATGTGAACATTGTGACCCTTGGTAGCGCTTGGAGAACTTCGGTGTCTATAACCAGTCTGTTCTACGTAAGCCCATTCATGATTGGTCTGCATTGGCATTTGCATGGGGCTATGAAAAGCAAGCGAGGGTGTTTAGTTTCGTTCCCGGTTTAACAATTAAATCTTTTAATTTTGAATTGCACTTGTTTCGGGTTGGTCTCAGCTTTCGAGAGAGAAGACTTTAATGGGTTCGGTATGAATTAAATGCCTGGTCATTTAACGAATATAAACAATTCAAATATACAAAACTTTCACATTAATTCCTTGCTCACACTTGACGGGGCTCTGGTGAGAATTCCTCGCACTGCCGAGCAACACAACAAAAGAAAAATTCTCCCGGTCTACACAGAACCCATTGTTAGAGCACTGTTCTCGCATTTGTATTTCACGTCAGGCACTCCTGATTCGCGTTTGTAAATGACTTCCGGAAACTGAATTTGTAACCCTCAATCGGCATACAGCACCCGAAATTGTTAGTTCACACAAATAGTGCTGTCATTTGTGTGGGGTGACTATAGACGGGGTTTCGGATTGCATGATTGGATTTATAGCATCTTATGCGTACATTCACACAATTCTGGACTACAGGTAGCACAGCGCTTTCGCTATTCTACGCACTTTCCAGTTCACCATTACACACGCACTATGATTCTCAATCTTCACTAGTCGTATCCTGGCAACGGATTTATAACAGTCTCACTGTAACTTCAAATCACACCTGAAGTCTTCTTGCACAGCATAATTCCCATCTTGCCAATATTCTGCTGCTGCCAACTCAGTTCAGTTCCTCTGCTCCTAAGCTCATGTCCTGTTAGGCTGGCGTCCCGAAATTCGGCTCTCTCCTCGACTCTACTACTGTTCTATATTCCTGAACACTTCCTCATGACCACTTTGCACCGACCACTCAGAAAACACAACCTCTATTGTTAAGCAGTGTTAACTGTTCCGTTACCTAGCAATGGACGTCCTATTGTTGCGCTCGTACACTTGCGCGGAAATGTATTTACCGAATCGTTGCCTAGCAGTGGGTCTATGCAACACAATACCAAAGCCCACCACTGGTACAAAGTCTGAGCCAGTTCTATCCATCTCCCATCCTCGACAATCCATTTCCCATAGATGCATCTCACTAATTAACTGTCTGTTAGCAGAGCCCAAAGGTTGGGCACCGGAGATAGTAAACGACGACCCTAACTTCTTTTGGGAATTCTACATTTTAATCATTCGGCAAAACGAAGAGCTAGGAGCTGGAAGGGCTGGCTTCAATTGTCGGCAGTGCAAAAATTTATCTTTTCCACAGCTTCCAGACCGAAACTTGGGCCCACCCAGCCTCCTATCCAATAAGAGCTCGGGGTTCTTTCCCGGTAGTTAGGCGATAGGGGCTTGAAGCTGACCACTCACCTCCAGCTAGTGCTGAGGTCAAGAAAATGTGGATCTATACATCCACTCCCTCATATGCCTTCATGGTGTAGTGCNATTAATCACAGGTATAACTTCACATCTAGATATCTCATAAAAGAGCTGTTTTAATTGTGGAAATGGATCAGTTTACTTGCAGTCTCATGAACACATATTCCTATGTAATCATAAAACCACCTAAGGATGACCAATTGATCTAAACTTATCGTGGTGAGAGCGGTGGTACAGTTAATGTTTCTAAATTTATATTAAATTGTGCTGTATAGACGAATCTCGACACCATACAAAAGCGTGCAAAGGGTCGAGCTGTGCTCCTAAGATCCATCTTTCTAATTAACTAACCCTCTGGCAGCAGAACGTGAAAATTCAGCATTGCTACCAACAAATCCCGGCTTGAGTTCCACCTGCCTGCCATCACCACCTTCATCAACAGCACTCGTGCATCTCTGTCTCGGTTTCGCGTGTGTGAGTGCCTATAGACGGGGTTTCGGATTGGATTTATTACCCACTTTAGCACACAACCCAGAATTCCACTTAATTGCACACAAAAGTTATCCTCTAAATTTGACACATCTTGTGCTTACTTTCATCAGTTCTCCATTGAAGGCCCCATTAAATACTACTACTACTACTACTACTACTACTACTACTGCTTACTACCACTACTACTACTGCTGCTACTACTACTACTACTACTACCTACTACTACTACTACTACTACCTACTACTACTACTACCTACTACTACTACTACTACTGCTGCTACTACTACTACTAGTACCACTAGTAGTGGTAGTAGTGGTAGTAGTAATAACAACAACAATAATAATAATATAATGCTGTCCCTGTAACAGACCGTGGAGAACCGTAGGGTTCTGAGGCTTTGAGGTTCCCACATTTTCTAGACAATCGGCTCGCAGGTGGCGGTGTTGTCAGATTTACGTGCCGGCCACCCTTTACATACAGGAAGATTCCTGGTACTCATTTCTGTTAGAGGCTGAGTGGACCCCAGACCATAGTGCAGCTGAAAGGATTAGGACAATTGAAAAATTAAATGACCTTATCGGTGATTGAACCCGCGACCTTCCGGCTTGTAGTATTGTGCCTCAACCAACTACGCCACTGCGTTCTCCTTAATAATATTAATAACAGTAATAATAATAATAATAATAATAATAATAATAATAATAATAGTGTTACGTGTATAGGGTACGCGTGACGAAATAATTGTGGATTCTAGTTTGAATTATTGTATTTATTAGCTCCTTGTTTACAAGTTCTCCTAATTACAATTGATACAGCGCTATCGCTTATTTATGCAACTTCCAGTTCACCGTTGCACATGCACTAGGACTCTCAGTTCTCACTAGTCGTCTCCTGGCAACGGATCTTAACACAGACACTAGCACTTCAAAATCACTATGAAGTCTTCTTGTTATTTCGCCTTCAGTCACTCTGTACTCCTCTGTCCTCATCTTCTCAACTAAACTCCACAATTCACCAAGGATACGCTCCACTCTAGTCCTTGTGCTCTCAACCGCCTTGCAGTTTTTGCTGCTACAAACGAACTTCGTTGTCCCCTGTCAACCTTCGGCACGGACCACGCACAGAAAACACAGCCCCTCTATTGTGTGACGTCACTACCTACGCAGAAATGTGTTTACTGAGTCGTTGCCTAACAATGAACGGGTTTTGTTGTCACGCGCTTAAGCGAGGTTTTTATCGCGCCGTTGCCTAGCTATACACCTTACATTAGTATAATGAGGTGTGGCATGACATTGGGTAAGTTTCCCCTTCCTACGAAAGGTATCAGTCCGCGGTGTAATGTAACCAAGAAAATTTTAATGTGTCACGTGACAAGCGGACACTCCTCCATTGTATTAATTTAGTCCAGATATGGCGTTTCTGTGTTCACGCACGCGGTATCAGGGAAAACATTTCTGCCAATCGATTTGTGCGTTGGCAGCACTGTAAATATTTAATCTGTGGATCGGGTTTTGTTACAGCTATTGTCAGAATCACCTGCAATATTCGCAAACAATAGGCCTGAAAACAATAGAATTTTAAATCGAGGGCTAAAGCATTTATTTATATGGGATGATAGTTGAAAATAAAGGACTAATTATCGGGTGTTCTGTTTAATTTCTGTCATTTGTGTGCAAATGATATTTTTGTCACCTTTAACTCGTAATCATTCCTGTGGGTAAGCTCAGGCTGTTCTGTGACTGAAGTTGGTTTCGTTGTGCTTGTGGAGCTCCACTGTGTGACTGTGAACTGATGTTACGCCGTGCAGTCTGGTAGATTGCTACCGATTTATCACCGAGCATGTTCCTGTTAAGCGATAACACTTTTGGCATGCATTAGAGAGGTGCTGGTTTCGAATCTCACCCGGATATCGACTGTACACTTTTAAATCTGTTCGCTGCTTTCTTCAGTCTCTTGAGTAAATTGCAGAGATATTGCCTGAGTTCGGCCATGGCCGTCTCGTTCCTCAACTTTCCAGTTCAGTGTTTAATTTCGACAAATCACTTTACGCTATAAACGCGTAGTCTGTTTTCCTGAGAGCATCGTTAAATAAACAACAGATACTACTGTCGGCCTGTCGGAAGCACAGAATATTTTTCTCTTCTGAAACTTCGATAACGATCTACCAGACTGCACGGCGTCACATCCCAGACGACATTGGTCTTCAAGTTTAACAGCAGTTCCGAAGTTAAAATTGATTTTTATTTCGTTACATGTTTAATATTTTCTAAAACAAATCCTAAAAAACAAGTAAGGAATAATAAGTCTTCTGAGATGTGACGCCCCGTTACTTGTTGCATAGTTACCGACGTTTCAGAAGTACCTGCCACCTCCATCTTCCATGTACAAAGACTTATGTTTCTATCATGATGATGGAGCATCATATTCCTCCGAAACATTGTTTTGCTCAAGGCTTCTGTCCCTATACCCGTCCATTTACTCTGCTCTGTGTTTATGCTTCTACCCTGAAGATGGAATCAGTATGTGCAACGTGGAACATCGCTCAACACGTGCCAGACTAAGCTGTCTCTTTCCCCCGAAGGCAGTTCGCTTCATGAGAGCAATGGAAGATTTGTAGCGCTGGAATTCTATCTGGTAGGAAAGTAGTCTTTGTGAATTCCATCCCCAACTCCATGTTTTCCCATGTAGGATCGCTGTTTAAATATAAAATTGCGCCTTATAAATATAAACATTCCCAGTAAGAATGTTAGCTCGAAGGGCGAAGTCTGTTCACAAACATATGCAATCTCATTTGAACAAGACGCTGCCGTGAAGCCGTACAAAACGAATTCAATTACGATCCGTGAGTGTTCTGTGGCTTAAGGGGACCGGCACCAGACGGCTCTCTCCGCAACTTGCATCACATTCAGGAACTGGTCCTAGCAACACTTCCGAAAGCTGTGTGAGGAGCAGCCGGGAGGGGGGGGGGCAGGACGGTAGGTGAGCGTAGGTGAGCATGGCTCTCCACTAGCAGCAACTGATATTTTTGCCGTCTTTGCAACGGAAAAATTAAGAAATTCGCCATATTTGTTGTGAACAGCTCAACGGATTTTCGTTCAATTTTATTTAAACTAAATTTGGTTAAAATCCGGTATGAGTTATAATTTGTATGAAGGCCTACACCCCTTTTCTATCCTCAGTCCAGTCCATACCACTCCATCCTATATCTCTAAGATCCATCTTAATATTATCCACCCACCTATGTCGTGGTCTTCCTAGTGGTCTCTTTCCTTCTGGCTTTCCCACCATTATCGTCTATGTATTCCACTTCACCCCATTCGTGCTACAGGCCCTGTCCAGTAATGGAAGCATGAGTAGGAAGTTTCTATCTAATGGGGGACTCCACTTACTCTTGTAGAAGTTTTGAGAGGTTTCAGAAGAACATAATTCCTCTATTTTGCTCTGCTTCCTATGTTCACTTTCGCTTCGAAGATGGAGGCAATACGTTGGCAAAATTATACCAGACTACGCGTTGTCACACCCCAGAAAATATTCGCCATTATAAGGATTTCATATCCCACCAGTATGTTACAACACAGAGCATGGACATATATGCTACGGGCATGCGCAGTGATTATTCTGTTATCGCAGCTCTTTGGACGAGCTAAGGGACCCATGGAATTACATTTGCAACCTGAGCTCCTCTGTGACGTTTCACATTTCTGGCTTCTTGTTTCTTTCCTGATGCTGGAAGGTGGACGCTCCTTCCTCCCTTCAGAGTTAATGCATGACTCAACAGGCGTCTGAAACCGTTCCTTTGTGCAAGCAACCAACACGGGCTTTGGTTCTGTATGGGTGTGAAACCTGGTCTCACCAATTGTCCTGCTTACGATATCTCGGCACTGTCCGCACAGAAAGCACCGTTTCTCGGTTGCTGTTCAATTGTTTGTTAGCGAACCGCACAGAAAACACCGCTTCCCACTTAGTCCATCGGTGCATTTTAAGAATATGTTGCCTAGCAATGGACGTTGTTTACAGAGTCTTTTCTTAGCAACGGGTTTACACGCTACAATATCTTGTAATGTGTCGGACAGCGAAGTCTGGTAGAATTTCAGCGACGTTTCGAAGGAACGTACTGCATCCATCTCTAGTTTCAAGTAGCAAGCCAATGAAACAACATCGAGAAGCCTGCAACAATCAGAAATCTTCTTGTTGTTGCCTCTTGCTGATCTCTTGCTTGGCTTATGCCTTCTTCGAAACTGCCGTGAATTTCTACCGGGTTTCACGGCGTTGTATCGTTCTTCAGAATGTGAACACATTCCCACGTTGCGGGGCCCCCAGTAAAGCTGCCCCCGCATTGTATGGTCCCCATTTTTACCAGTTTCCAAAAACAATGTACCTGAACCCAAGCATAAAGTGTCAGACTCACGGGGAAGGGAGCTGACATTCCATACATTAGCAACTTCTGTACCAAATGGATGAGAGGTCTGGCCATTTTACTCCCTACAAAAGTAGCTCTCTACGCATTCAGTAAGAAACTAGGTGGATCTCAGGCTCAGTGAGAACGACGTGAAGAAGAGAGGAGCTGTTCCCTCTCCTGGTAATAGAATTATGTTCGTCCAGTTCTAGTCGGTCACTTGAATGACTCAGATATGGCAGCTCAGAAGTAACAGTGAACCGACGTCAAGAGTTCTGAAAAATTTGTGCACAAGGAAACGTCTGGATTTAATTATTAGCGCTGGAAAATTGTAAAATACGAACGTCACGGTTATTTTTATAGCAATTCAACTTCATTTTCTACAGGTCTGACCTTCAAAATTCTATCCGATAATCGGTTATTCTGGTAGGTTTCTTCGTAATTTTTTTCAATCCTCCAAGGGGTGTGCCTCAAATAAACCACGACCGCTTCCTCCCACATCATTCATTAAGCTCAATCATGCAATAATTCTATGGTATATAGTCTCAGCTATTGACAGTGTCGTTAAATAAACAATCAATAAAATATATAAATAAGTAGTCCTACGTAAACACAACTGACTATCGTTATACGCGTTTTCTTTATCCACGGTTTTATTGCAGTGATATGAGTTGCGTGAATGTCTTAACCGCGGCCATAGCAGACGTAAGGCGCATGTCCAGTGAGTTGCGCGCAGTTCCCCTGACTTGCCCCCAAATTCTGACTCTGTCGTTTCGATTCTTGCTCTTTCTCCAGTGTGCTCAGTGCTTCGGTCTCTGTCTTTCCCTTTTTATGCGTTCTCTATAGACGCTGGCGATTTCCAGGAGCCAATCAGCTAGCATAATGAGTGGCCTATGCCGATGTAATGAACAGAGATGAAATTTAGAAGAAGATGGGCCGTGGAAGTTTAGTCAAGTGAATTCACCCAAATGGGGACCGACACAAAACACCACTTCCTTATAACGACCCTGGAACAAACCAAGTTTTCATTCTGCACCTAAGCGTCGTCGGTATAGCGACTCGTTGCGGGGAATGGGGATTGCTGGATTTCAGTTGCGCGATATTCGCCGGACAGGACCTGAGCCCGGAAATCTGAAGGATCTCCACTGTTAAAATCCATTACCAGGAAACGGCTGTTGAAGACACTGAGCCCTGGAGAAGACTTAGTGTTTGCAGCAGTAACGACGGCGCTATAATTACTTGTAGTTCCGAGTTGTGCCAATAAATCCAATACCCAATCCTTACCCCGTCTATTGTCACGCCCCACTTCGCGGCAATATACTTTTTTAAATTTAGAAAAAATTAGACTACTGAACTTTTCATTATTTATCATTTTATTTATTAGAGATGTTCCTACGTATGTACTTTTTATGTGAAATTCTTTTTATAGTTTCCTTGAAACAAGTTCTGCTTGCATTAGGAAGCGGATGTTGACACATAGGCCACTGCTGCAGGGATCTGCAACAGCGGGTTTAAAACAAACAGTCTAGTACGTAACCCGCTTGACTCTGGCTGGAGCTCACAATAACACAATCCCCTATTGCTGCGCGCCGTATATATATACATCCAGTATTAATGTTTTAATTAGCAATCATCGACTAAAGTCATACTACACGCGAACCAGTTATTATTCCAGCAAAGGGGCGGTGGGGGGGGGGGCTGCTGTATAATGTATTAAAAAGACGGGCAGTGTCGGGTCAGAAGTTGCGCTGTGTGTATTCAAATGGCTGTAGGAAATTTGGTACCCATGAACGAACAGGGGTCCGCTGTGTAAACGAACGGACGAAATAAAAATTGACTGGTCGAGTCAATGATTTCTGACGGTTCACATAGAGGCGTAATTACAGCCAGAGGTTTAGAGCGCCAGGGCGCCATTGTCTCATTCTCGTCCTTCCCGATCCCTTATTGGCCGATCTTGCTGTCATCAAACCCTATACAAGCGCTGCCGGGGCTGCTGAGATGCCCTTATGTGAGGTACACAAATTAAGTAATTTATGAGAACAATAAATAATAAGGAATTATATTAGGGTTGAAAGGGGCCGCGCCATAGCTCAAGCGGTTAGTCGCTGGCTTCCCACCGCGGCGGCCCGGGTTCGATCCCGAGTCTGGTCAAGTGGGATTTGTGGTGGACAAAGTGGAGCTGGGGCAAGTTTTCTCCGAGTACTTCGGTTTCCCCTGTCAATCTTCATTCCACCAATTGCTTCACAATCACCCTCACCTATCATCTGGGGCTGGTACAATAGGCCAGAAGTTGCCGCAGTACAAGGGACTTACTCCCACCCCACTAGCAATAAAGAAAAATTAGGGTTTAAATTCTCACGGCTGTCAATATTGAGTGTGTTATTTTTTAGCTTTGGCCCCATGTACTCTGCTAGAAATTTACAGATGTTTCGGCTAAGCGCAATAACTCCATCTTCAAGGTAGAAAAAAGTCAAACAAGCCACCAGCAAGAAGGAATCAGGACAAGACTAAGTCAGTAAGTATCACCGAAACGTCGGTGGAATTGTATCTGAGTACATGGGGAAGTAATCAATAAGAAAGTAACATTGTGACTATATGTAGCGGAGCTGTCTGTAGTTGCATCATCGAATGGTAGGACGGACAGTGAGCAATGAATGGGAGAAGACGTGGAAGGAAAAGGCCGTGACCTATCATACCTTTCAACAAATTTAATGTAGACAAATCTGTGCTTAAGTTATACGTCCTTCTTCCAAAATAATATAATGTGGCATGTAGACCCGTTACTATGCAGCAACCGTGAAATAAGCAACGATACAACAGCCGTTGCTGAGTTAATGTTCCGCAAATAAGCATATATCCACTGCAAAAATAGCATTGCAACAGAGGAACGGTGTTTTCTACGCGGTCCGTGCCGAGATGTTATACGTAGGGCCAGTTGTAGATGGTTAGTTGATGAGTCAGTGAGTTACATAACCGCTGCAGTTCAGTCCTTGTGAGCTGTTGCTGTGAGAAGCTGGTAGCTGAGGCTGGGGACAGTTCCGGAACCCAGAGGAAGTGGAACGCCGCCGTTGGAAGCCGCTATCAAACAACAGCAGTGTAGACGTGACTATTGACACTATGCTATATGTAATAGTGAATTGTTAAGTATAGTCACGCAATGTGTCTAAGAGTCCCATATATCCGATCATCAATCCAAACCTCGTCTATAATCACTAAAACCACGTGACAGTAAGAGTAGTATATACCTCAGTATATACTCTAGTATAGTAGAGTATACCTCAGTCGGTATAGTGACGGGCTATGTGACCGAGGAGTCTGGCTTCGATTCCTAGTAGGGTCAAGAGAACTTTCTCTTCTCCACAGGGTCCAGATCGGTTCTGGGGCCCACGGTCTCCTATCCAATGGGTACCGGGGGCTCTTTGCTCGGAGTTAAAGTGACAGGGGCGTGAAACTGACCACACACTTCAATCTAATCCCGAGGTCAAGAATGGCGGAGCTACAAACACGCTCCCCTCTAAGCATTCATGGCAGAATGTTTAGTTAATGTAGCATAGGGACATATTTACGTTGATCTGTACGCCTAGAAATGTATGAAATATGAAGGTAGGCTGCATGTTCGGCCCTGCTTGTATTTCGCCTTTGCTGTCGGCTTTACATAGTAAACTAGGGTAAGCATTAACTTGGTCACACGAGACCTGATCTTCTCTAAAGGCTTATGTTCCAGTAGGTTCTAAAGTGTCCTGACACTCGGATTGCTGGGGTTTTGGCCTTTGTACACAGTCTGATATTCTGAAAACTCAAAGAACACAACATTTCAGAAACTGCATTTTTTCATCATCAAGTGAGGGGGTGAGGGACACCCGTTCTCTTGGGTCCGTTAGAAAGAGCTAACCTCAATCACTGCGTCCACTGATTGAGGTTAACTCTTTTTTACGGACACAACGCAGTAGATGTCTCAATCAACGGACGAAGTGGTTGAGGCTAGCTCTTTCCAACGGACCCAGCAGAGTGGGTGTTTCCCACCAACCCTGACTAGCTCCTTCTAATCTTACATCCCAGCAGGATTAATCCCCACCCCCTTAGACCTGCCTACAGGAAGCAAAGCCAGCTTCTAGAATTCTGTGTACATTAAACAAAGGCTTACCCAATAAGGTTGACAGTGTCCAACATAATATTCTGACTTATAGACCCATTATTAAGCGATGACTCTGTAAACAGTGGTCATTGTTATCCATTGCACGCAACAACAGAAGAACTGTGCTTTCTATGCGATCCATGCTGTGATGTTATAACCGGGAGGTTTGCAGCTTAGTCAGTTGTGAGTATCCCGTATGAAGGTGGGGTCGAATACCTCCACCGTGACCCTGCGAGTAGTAGGAGGCGACGAAAAGGGAAGTCTCAAATCTGAGACATTAAAATATGGTCGCGAGTACCTCGGGACTCGGACCCGAGAATGACTGCCCTGGCGAGGACCAGCAGCAATTGTAAACGACAGACATTATCGCTATTGACCCTTTGCCTTGCAACGGCTGTTGTTTGCAGGGACATTGTTTTGCAGCGGCTGTTATATAGTTTTATTTCGCGGTCGTTGCCTGGCAGTGGGTCTACATGCTACAGTGCATTAAATGCCGTTTGATATGGGAATTGAAATTTGACATATGAAGTTGAAAGTGTTTGGGTCACTGGCCAATTTTCACCCGCCGAGATGGCGCATTTTCAGTGCTGTGAGTACTCGATTTGTAACTCAGCCATAACACAGGCTATACTGACTGAGTTTTTCGCGGTTTCCTTCAGTTCCTCCAGGAAAGTGCCGCGATAGTACCTCTATTAATCCATAGCAGGATCCTTCCAGATAATTCAACAAGTATCCTGCCCTAGATCTTAACAACGACCTAAAATATCCCACAAAAGAAATCCTCGCAAATTTTCCCCTTTGATACTGGAACTGAAGTCAGGCACATGCAGTTGGAACGGCTCCGGATCGCTTTCCTACGCTGATGAAATACTTTGTCACGCTTTTGTCTATTGTCTCTTGAACATTCGAGGCTTCCCAAATGCAAACCATATTCACCGATTTTATTTTACTTTCAAAAGATTTTATAGAAGTGACCTATAGAGCTCATAGTACAAAGAAACCCCACGAAATCCATTCCCCGAATAATGCGTCTTTCCTTCTGAAATCCACGTATCCCTCTGAGTGTAAAAGCGAGGTCTCGACACACACGACTTAATCTAGAGCTTGTTTACAGCTCCATTCAGTCCCGTATTTACGTTTCCAATGGCTTTCACCTCTTCGAAGCCCCAAATGAGCCTAAGTATTATTTAAAACGTTGGTTCCAACGTCACAGAAAAACATTGTCTGTTGAATTTGAGATGTTCTCTTCACTGACTATGAGGATACTGCCTATTGGGTTATAACGCCGTATAGTTCGGAGGAAACGCGATGTTTCGCATAAATATATCGCCTCCTTCTTCAGGGTATTAGCTGCTGTCAGCTATCTACCCACTTACGCTAATTTCTTCCTTGACTTCGATCCAGAAAATGGAGATTGTTTCATTTAGACCCATTGCCATGTAACGGCTATATAAAGAGATGACAGAACACCCTTTGGTAGGGAACGGCTTTTGGGACACGTTTCCCCGGCAACGAGAGAACACACAATAAAGGAAGCGGTGTTTTCTGTGCCTTCCGTGCCGGTACTATATAACGAGAACCACCTGCCATCACGTGTGGAGGATGGGTCGAGTACCTCCACCGTAGCCCTGCGTGTCGCAGAAGGCGACGAAAAAGGAACCCAGTGCCTGGGGGTGTAACTGGGTCACCCTGTTCCTGGAGCATATAAAATACGGGGACCTGTTCCTCCGAGTTGGAGGAGCCTGGAATGTCAGACAGCAGAATATAGTCATGAGTCCCGAGGGACATGGACCTGAGAATGACTGTGCTGACGAGGACCATCAGCAGTTGTAGACGACAGACCCATCTTATCGTTAGAGAGGACGTTACATAAGGACTATAACCGCAAGTATTCAGTTGGAGAAATAAAATTACTGGTCGTGATTCTCAAAGAGCTTGTCGCCAAGATGAACTGATGGGCGGTAAAGTAAAATAATTCTGACTCTGATGCACGGGGCAGTCCTTAGGCAACAGTTAGAATTGTAAGAGGCTGGTGTGAGATGGCCGCCAGCTCTGGAGCAGAGGAATGCCCACTGTTGGAAGCCGCTACGAAGCAACGGCTTGTGAATACGTGCCTGAGAACACTAGTCTTTGTGTGATAGTGATCCGTGAAGTGTAGTCACAGGTTGTTCAAGGGTTAAAAAAATCCGATTACCAATCCAAACCCAGCCTATAGTGACTCGATCACGTGACAGTAGATTCCTCTGAAACGTCAGGCATTACAACTCAGAAAACAATACTCCTCACTCTGTAAGTATCAATCTGTTAACGCTGTTTACAAAATAATCATTGTTTGTTGTGAGATCATAGGAAATGCACAAACACACTGAGTGTGTGAAATGCAAAATGAATTTTTGGGTGCATGTAGCAACCAATGAGTTTTAAAGGCTAAAATATATAACAAACTAAGCGCTTCTGTTCTGCGGTTGTGTGCGGGGGCAGGAGAGGTGAGGGGGGAATTTTGCAGATGGACGTACTGAACCGACGGCGTTGGGGTGCAGGGGACGCACGCCTTTGTTCGATAATGACGCTGTGTCGCTCTCTTTTTGTTGAATTAATTGGCGGATGGAGCATCGCACTGTGCAAATGGAACACGCGCTTTGTGTCCGTGAACACGGGTGAACAGATTCCGGACCGGCGGACACCGAGGAACTTATGATTTGTGTTATGACCTGTGCAAATTGATTGCAGCGGTGAGCAAGGCACTTTGCGTCCTAGGATTCATTTCTCACTCAGGCCAATTATCCTGATGGGGTTTTATTTCTTGTCTCATAAAATTATATATAGGATAATTATTTGTAAGTTTGGTTGTTATTTTCCTCCAAATATCACAAAATTCTACATTTCTAAAATATCTAAAAAAATTGTCCTTTGAGAAAAATGTGATTTATACCCACTATGCTACAAGCCGGAAGGTCGCGGGTTCTATTCCCGACGAGGTCATTGGATTTTTCAATTGACATAATTCTTCCAGCCGCACTATTGCCCTGGGGTCGACTCAGCCTTTATCAGAAATTAGTACGAGGGATGTTCCTGGGGGTGAAGGGCGGCCTGCGCGTAAGGCTGACAATCTCACCGCCATCTGTGAGCCGATTGTTTAGAAAATGTGGGAGCCTCGACGTCTCGCATCCCTGTGGGCCTCCACGGACTGTTACAGGGATAGCTTTACTTAACCTGGCCGCCATCTGTGAGCTGATTGCCTAGAAAATGTGGGAGTCTCGACGTCTCGCAGCCCTATGGGCCTTAGAATGACCGATACTATTACCTCCAGTAATACTGAACTTTTCTCCTGGGACACCCTGTATAAGCTGTGCAATATCATAGTTCTCTCTCGCCAACAAAAAGCACTGACGGAGAAAGAGGAGTGAGCAGGTATTTTTAAATTCATGGTAAATTTATATGTGAACTTGTTTAGGTTTCACAGGGTTAAATAAAACCGTGGTAATCTTTTATTACGTGCCGTTTATACATCTAATATGTGAAGCAAATTTTGGAAAATGAAATACTGGCTCGATTGAAAGAGCTTACAATATCCGCTTCTGTGTAAGCGAGACTGCTAAGGGTAGGAATGCTTCTAACTGCTAGTCTATAATTACTTGCATCAGACCCAACGCTGATTTAATTTTTAAAGGGTTTCCTTCATCCCCATATACATCCCCCCACCACATGTTGCGTGGGGCACAATGGGGAAGGGTTTAGGAAACCCAGTCTCTTCATTTGTACACTTCAGGACCAAATAACATTCAAGACTATTCTAACACGATTAGTAAGGCACCGAGGCGCACAAGAATGTGACACGATTATCTGCCTTCCGCTTAATCACAAATAATCCTATTACAGTCAACAGCACTCCTCATTACAACACTGGGATTTAGTTTCAGCTTAATTTATAGCACAGTGGTTATTATACCGCCCGAATTAACATAAACATTTCGCAGTAATATAGTCCTCCGAAAATGAAAATAAATATCACTGAAATGGAGTTCTAAAACCTTTATAATGTGACATGTCTGCTAAAAGACATAATTGTGAAGCTAAAAGAGACAGCCGTTGCTAGGCAATGGCTCAGTAGCCGTCAAGTGATTCTGTTCCCATGTCCCTCAGATTATCTCAGAGCCCACATCCGTCTGCTTAGTTTCAGCCGCCGAGGGCCAGATACACCCAACATTATTTTCACGAGATTTACATCACCTTTTGAATGTCGATTGAAATTTTATTAGTTCGGAGACGCATCACACACAGAATGTTCCAGGTTTAAAGGTCGTAGTATCGGTCATTCTAAGCAAAGAGTGTGTATGTATTTGTGTCTTATTCCGAACGGTTTCCGAGATAGAGCTATTTCACTGTACAGTTTCGGTATTTATTGTTAAAGTGACAAAGTTTGTACAGTTTACCTAGTGTAATTCTATGCCTCCCAGAATATTGACATTTCCGCCTGGGACATCCTGTATGCATATTAATTTTATCATCGAAATAATCGTTTGTGGCACTTTACGTATTTTATCGTTGATCTCGTGGCCGTTGACCCTTTGCCTATTTGCCATTTGCAGTATTGATGCTTCCATTTTGTATGCATGTAGACTGACGTTGATGTTTTATTTATTTAGCGATGATACCACAAATGCTGACTCTTTGTGATTTTACCGTCGATATGTGATGGACGTTGGCACTCTAAGTGCTTTAGCGCCGTTCTGAGCGACTCTTGGCACTTCATGTACTTCGACGCCGACGCCGACGCCGACGCCTGTACTTAGTCTGGCTATGCTCGACACTTGCACCTTGTGTACTTCTCCGCCGATCTGCTAAAAGCCTGGGCTTTGTGTCTGCATGCGCGTGAAGTGTGTTCCGAAATTATTTCATATATTTTTACATAGGTTACTAATTGCTCCATAATCCGTAATGAGGTTTAACTTCAAATTGTAAACTTACCGTGGTACTAAAATTGTAATATACGTACATAATCAAGAAAGTTAGTAGGTTTGTTGTTTTAATTGATGAAATAATTATTCAGTTTACAGTAACAAATCAAACATGTATTTATATTAACACTGTTGACTTACATATATCACTTTTAAAGAAGAATATAACATCAGTTCAGAGGAAGGTATAGACATTTAGTTTATCTGTTTGTTGGAACATTTTTCGTAATAGATTATTACACAAAGAGTGACTGAACTCCTTCCATTATAAACTATATACAGGCTATACACACATGCAGAGTAAGGAGACAAGGTCACAAGACGGAACATGAAAATCGATTTACGTTAACAAGATCGTCGATATCTCGAAGTGAAGATGCAGCTCCGAATTACCGTGATCTGGCTGTAGTCACATCTCTAGCTTTGAGATATCTCAAGTTCTCCGATAGCGAGCACTGCGCTTGAGAACACAGGAGCCTGGAGATCCTCTGGTTGCCTCACACAAGAAAGGAAGATCTGATACATACATCTCATGGGGCTGTCTTATGTAATTGCGTCACACTACTCTACTGGAAATTATTTACTCCAAAAATTCTCCCCCTTTCTAGATGAGTGGGTTTGGGAAATGTCAGGAAACGAGAAGACGTAGGAGAAGACCGAGAAAAATATTATAATTTATATTTAAATGAAATAGACAAATGGGTCGACCAAGAATAAGATGGTTTAGCCAAGTGCTGGGAGACATTAAGAAAAGAGAAAAGAGTTGATAGGAAACTCAAAAAGAAATCAAGTAAATAAAAGTAGATAAAGTAGATCAAGTAGATAAAACAGGAGTTCTGCTATTTTTAACCGTTCTTTCCTCACGATTACAGGTGGAACTGCTGGCGAAGGGAATATATTTGTTATCAGAGTTTTTAATTCAATGAGTTGAAGGAATTTTTCTTGAAATTACAGGCAGTCAAATTGTAGGCACGCGTCCACGAACAGACATTTACGGGATAAATAAAACAGTGCTTACTTCTGTATACATTTAACTAACTTCATGGAGCTGAGCCCTTCTTCAGAAGCATCCAGTTGTGCAGCTACTCAAGAACTTCCCAGCATTTTATGGAACCCGAAGGTTCATCACCGTGTTCACAGGAGCACTCCACCGGTCCCTATCCTGAGCCAGATCAATTCAGTCCATACCACCTCATCCTATTTCGCTAGGATCCATTTAAATATTATTCACAACCTATGTCTTTGTCTTCCTAGTGGTCTCTTTCCTTCTCCAGTAATTGTATGCTCATAGAAACATTTCCATCCTCTTCCTAATGTCATAATTGCTTGGAAGTAAATGGGAGTAGAACAGTTGGACAGACAGACGTTGATACAGAGACTTTCTGTTGTTATCGGTAGAGCCGGACATAGAATTTGTCACAAAACACCGCATCGTCTTCCAAGAGACTGTATCACTTTTGTTCGTGGTCCCTAAATCAGCAAATGGCCTCCATGGGTCCTTCTCAGGGACTAAGCAGTGCTCACAAGGCCTTTTTTTTTCAGAGAAAAATCTATTAATACACGCTAGGTAATATTTGACAGTTGTCTGAGAGGGAGGTTAGAGAACAATAGAAGGAAAATAAATCACTAGGGAAAATCATGGGAGAACTGAGAGATAATTCAGTTCGGAAGGAGTAACGTTAACAAGTTTTCTAAACGTATTTTTCTAAACGTTCAGTTTCTGCGTCTCCATAACAAAGGCAAAATTCTTAATGCTTATTAAGAAATAATCACAGAAACTTACGTAAAATATGATTACACTCAATGGACAAAATGCTAAATTTTTCTTGTTATTAAACCTGGTGGTACTTAAAGTAACCACTGTGCTCTAAAGGGTCCATTATTAAATTTTCGCTTAAGAGTTATTTCCTTTCTGCAGTAATATTTCAAGCATTAAGCGACTGTGACGAATTTGCCTCTTCATCAGCATGTAGGGCTATAAACACGGTTTATTCACGTATATGCAACCTTCATAACTTCTCTATAATTACACAATCCGCTGTCAGTTCAGGTCCAGCGTTTCAAGAATGTCGCATCGTACACAATTGTTCATAACGTCCAGTAGTTACACCCTCAGCACACTTCAGATAAGACTAATGACTTTCCATTATCTGTACAAGTACTAATACAGTAATAAACACAACAAGCTGCAACCGTCTACAAAAGATCACTTGTTCTAACTTCAGTTACTCCAGCTTTTCAGAAATTGTAAAATAAACTTCAGGATATTTAAACTATACTGAGACCACGGAAAGCTGTCCCATTGACCGACCCCCTCCACATCACACTACACCTGTTATACTTCCCCCTCCATGGCGCTTCCTTATGTTCCCCTCCAACCTCTAGTCATTGATGCGTATACCTTCTCTAGCGGGAAACGCTGTGGGCTGACTGACAGAGGACAGGAGAGGCTGGAGGGGAATACGACAATAGGCAGAGAGGTGTTAGCCTCGAGGGGCGCCATCCCCACTACTCATGGGATTCCTTCCCGTAACCTCGGTATAGTCATTTCAATTTCAGTTATAAATAGAGTGTACAGTGTCTAGGCATAATGACTTCACTACATTTTACAAGCTTCAGTAGCTGCAGTTTTAGAGGTTGGAACTATCAACTGTTGAGCCGAGAACAAATATCAACTGATCCATTCTACAGATTGTACAACCATGGAAAAACTTCGATTAGCAGTTGCTGTAACAGTTACGGTTTTATTTGCATGTAACAAATGCCTGTTTCTGCTAATGCTGAAGATGTGCAGTGACGGATGTTTTCATGAGTTGTTCGAATGTGGTCTGTGCTCCAGCCACCATCTGGACCAGAGAGCACTGAAATATTTACCTTGCCCTAGCTCCGCAACTGCTTATTTCTCTAACGGAAGAAATGAACGTACTTCTTTAATAACAAAACCTTCAGTGATTTTTAATACACTCTTGTATTTCTCTTAAAAGAATGCATGCTAGAATGTATTAAGTTTGCACATAAAGAAGTTTTTTTTAACATTCGGTTATTCAATCAAGATAAACTTTATAATTACAATGTGCAGTAGTTTCATTAGAGAGCGAACCTACCAAATTTCGTGACATAAACCCTATTTTATTTCGTGCTACGAAATTTGGTCTTTAATTTGACAATTTTAACAATATTCCGCGGGTCATTCGTAAGAAAACCGTCTATGATGAATTGTCAGAGCTAACTATGGAACACATACATAATTTTATGGCTAATATAAAATATCATACCAATAAATAAAGCATCTTAAGAAATTTATAAAGATTTTTTTAAATGTATTTGCGTCGTTTGTGCTAAGATCTGGGGGTTGAATTGCTGCAGAATTGATTATTTTCTCACAAACTATTGAACGTAATTCTTGTATATAAAGAACTTATGTAGTTGTAAAACAATATAATGTGACATGATGCCCGAAAACCGAAACAGGGAAGTCAGAATAGACGTCCATTTCTAGGCAACGACTCGGCAAAAACATATTTCCGCGACAACAACGAATGCACAAGCAACGATCGATTTACTTCCCGTCGCTATGCAACATCGTCGTAAATACCCCTTCTCAAAAATAGAGAGGTTGAGTTTTCTGCGTGGTCTGTGCAAAGTGGTTATAAAGAACAGGTCAGTTGAAAAGAATTATTCGAGTTTCGAGACGCCAGTCTGCCAGGATATAAGCTGAGGTGCAGATGAACTGAACTGAGTTGGCAGTTGCAGAATGATGACAAGAAAGGAATTAGGTATGTGATCTGAAGTGATAGTTTGTTATAAATCCCTTGCCAGGATACGACTAGTGACAGCTGGGAATCCTAGTGCGTGTGCAGCGGTGACCTGTAGAGTGTGTAGTTCTGAGTACTGTGCATAAAATGTCAAATCCAATGAACGAATCCAGAATCCGTCTATAAGTCACGAGAAACCGGACTTGACTGCACAACAGTTTCCACCCTGCCCCTTTCACTCTGTTGACATACGAAGACTCGATCATCTTTCTCACTTCATTCCTGAATACAGAGGCGGCATGTACCTCCGAAACGTTGGCAACGCTGTTCACATTGACACGGTGTAGAGCAGAAGCAATACAACCAATGAACTGCGTTCATAGCAGAAAAGCATGCATAAGAACAGAGTGAAGAACTTTCTGTGCTGTTCTTAACTATTTTAGTTTCCGCTATTAACCTGCTGTAAACAGAGTGGGAAAACTGGAGCACATGTGGTAACATTATTATGGGATACATATAAAGTGTTTTGCGAGGCTCCATGATACAGATTTTAAATAATTTAGTTTCACATGGGCTCCACTGTATAATAAGAACTAACTATTCTGAAACTACTGCATACTTAACCTTGATAACAAGACACGTTGTATTTAACTCGTTGTATTACTTGTGAGGGCCAAAAGTCGTCTGTCCGTCCCTGTGTATTTAGGATGATTCTATGTCGCAAAAGAAAAAAGTCGAAACAATTTACAAAGTCGACACTAAACGTACGGAAAATTTTCACTGATTTCTTTAAGTATTTATTGTTAAATCCAGGATAAAGTTTGTTTGGGAATCTTAAACAGAGGAAATTGAATGCCAGACGAACGGTTTGAGCTCAGTCTGTGAACTGACGCTGCTCCAAAGCGAACTGCAATAGCATTACGCAACTTCCAGATCAGATGACTCGTCTGCTTCGCTCAGTCGGCGCAGATGTGACGTAACATCCGGGTCCATACTGCAGCCTTCCGCCGGTTTCCTGCTTGCGTGTTCCTCTTGCAACTTCCGGATCCGCTCTTGCTCCTCTCTTTTCTGTTTCCGCCATTTTGCCCTCCGGTTCTTGAACCAGACCTGCGAGACATAGCAACAATTAACACGTTAGTATCTTGAAATAGGCCTCTACCACTTCCTGTTACATCATATTCAATTCATCATCCATTAATCATTTTGCTAGAGGGCGCTGTAGGATATAACCTAAGTTACCGAAAATCTATAACAGGCCGTGGAGGCCCATACGGTAATGAGACGTCGAGGCTCCCACATTTTCTAGACAGTCGGCTCACAGATGGCGGTGAGGTTGCCAGCCTTAAGCTCGGGTAGGGAAGATTCCCGGTGGCGCAGTCGGTTGAGACACTATGCTACAAGCCAGAAGGTCGTGGGCTAGATTCCCAATGAGGTCATTAGATTTTTCAATTGAACCAAATTCTTGCACCCGCATATGGCCTCAGGTCGACTCAGAAATGGGTGTCAGAAAATAACAGGGCTATGGCAATGAAATGATTATAATATTCGGTGCATACAGATTTTGAAAGCAGGCAAAATGGCCGGATGTTGGCGAGTGGTTGTCACCGGTGCATCAAATGTAGGCCCATTTGACGACATGAAACAGCGGGCTTCATGCTCATGCAATTTTAATTAACAACTTTAATGAGTGACCGGGGAAAGAATAACACAACATTCAGCGCCCCCCCCCAATGAGCCCTTCTGCACCCATCCCATTCAACCAGACCAGTACTATCCATTTTTTATTAACATGAATTTATTTATGAAATCAACCAGCCTCTGTCACAGCCACTCAATCAGGCTGCAATTATATATCGGCGGAGGGATATTGGTAGGTGCAATTCTCGTTTCAGTTTTAATTAGTTTGAAAATAAAACAAAACATTATCACCGCTGCTCCTGCTGCAGTTTTGTATGCGGAAATAATTAGGTCGGACCAGCGGTAATTCTGCAGCAATTCCACGGAACACAGGTCAAAGAGAATCGGGGAACAATTCCGCATCACCGAAACCAAAGAACATATTTCAGCACCGACGCTGTATGTCAGGCTTCTCGGAAAGAACTGACAGGGGATTCACCGCTGCCGGGTCACTGTAGCTTCACGCCGTGTGTCCATGTTTATATGCTGGTACAGCAGAGGCGACTAACGGCATTACAAATCGCAAACGATCGCACTGTTTTGTTGCGAAACGTCACTGTGACTAGCTGGAGACACACACGGAGCGGTAAAATGGCAAAGGTATCTCTGTAACAGGCCGTGGAGGCCCATAAGGGTGTGAGACGTCGAGGCTCCCACATCTTCTAGACAATCTGCTCACAGATGGCGGTAAGGTTGTCAGCCTGACGCGCCGGCCGACTGCCCTTTAGGTGGCCCATACACATACGAGTCTTGCTTCCGAGCCCGGCTCGGCGAGGAGCCGGACTCGGATTAATTTCACCACATACGTATGAGCGTGGCGACCCACACACAGACGAGTCTGGCTAATTGGAACCCAAGCCGAGTCGTACTCTCGAGCCAGACTCGTACGTGTATGGGCCCCCTTACCCCCAGGAAGATTCCTGATACTCATTTCTGTTAGGGGCTGAGTTGACGAACCCAGGGCCATAGAACGGCTGGAAGGATTAGGTCAATTGAGAAAATCCACCTCACCGGGAATTGAACCCGCGACCTTCCGGTTTGTAGCATAGTTCCTGAACCAAGTGCACTACCACGTGACCCTGGCATGTGCGGAGAGATTTTAGTCTAAGGGCATCTGACTTACGACCTTAGTGGGACGTTTGACTGTCCGACTTACTTAACTCAGCCAGCCTAGCTCCTACGCCCTTTGAGGGGGATGCATTACTGCCTCTGCAGAAGTTTAGGGTTCCAGGGGTGGGGGGTCCTTTGTGATGACGTGACCTGACTTGAGATGCGTTGAGCCTGTTGCCCCCACCCCTGGAGCCCTAAACTTCTGCAGAGGCAGTAATGCTTGGCTACCATCACGGTCTCTGATGGCGTGGACAGACGGAAGCTCAGTGCCGCGACGTTTCGGTTGTATTGCTTCACGTGTGTCAGCCAAGTCAGGGGGGAGAACCGATTGCCGAACTGCTGCCGGGTGTATGTAAGTACGTACATACGTGAGTTCGGTTTATTTCATGTCGAGGGAATGATTCCTTCTCTGATACAAGGCAAGGGTGAGCTTACACACCTGATCGGCCCAATTGGAGTGCCCTAGGACGATTTTATTTGTTGTAACTCAAGTTCATTTCTTTCTTGTATTTTGCTTGTGCGTTGCTTTTCTGCAAGCTCTACCTAAATGTACTCTTGTTCCTTAGCAGCGAGCAGGCTACCCACAGAAACGCTTATCTTACTGTATCATTAGCTAGCCGCGCGGTCTCACGCACGAAACGTCTTCTCCCGCTCAAACACTGGGATCTCGGGTTCGAATCCAACTTCAGCCATGGATGTCTGTGTGCGTTTATTCTGTTTGCCCTGTCCTGTGCGCAGGTAGCGGCCTTGCGATGGGCTGATCCCCAGTCCAAAGAACATTCCCGACAATGTAAAAAGGTCAAGAAACTGAAAAGGCGGCAGGGGTCCCACAAAGGGCTGTAGAGCCATACATAGAGAGACACACAGATATCAGTATTTAAATAACATCAGTGTACGTCAGTTTCCTCTTCTTATTCAAGACCAGTAAACACTTCGGCTCTTTGTTTTGAAGTGGTCGTACTATTTAATAATATTGGGCCTTCATGAGTCTGTTCTTAGGTGCCTATTGTAACTACTTTCCTTGTGTTGCACTTACCGATTTTGCATTTGTGTTCGTTAATCGTTAACCCGCGTAACGTTATGTCTTGTTACTTGTTTACTCACCCTCGCTACGTGCAGCAAGAGTGTCACTGTTTCCGGCTAAGTTTTCTGCAGGGGTTTGAACCTAGTGTGTTAGCAGACGCGCACACATTATCCGCCTTCTCTAGCTTCTAGATTTTGAAGAAGACATTTAGAGGGTGTTCAGAGTGTGGAGACTCCTACATCACCATACTGCAGTCCTAAGTTTGTTCGATATTTCATATAACTCTCGTAAATAACACGTGAGCCCTTGCTGCAATCACAGCCATGCACTGCTTGAGCATAATTCACTTCTTACTGAAGCGCCTCGGAGATAGGAAACTGAGATGCCGTTATCACGGGATTTTGAAGCTTATCACAGAGTTGGGAATCCTTCGCACTGAAATGTGTAGTACTGTTGCTATGCAACAATCGCGAGATGAAACATGAGTTGCTTGGTAACGGTCGGTAAACACATCAAAGCTATCGGGCTATCGCGCGGCAACCGCACATAATAACAATAGAAAAATTGATTGAGTCGGTGTTTTCTGTTGCATCCGCCTCGAGGCTATATAGCGAGAACCCAAGGTATAGAAATGATTGAATCCCGTGTGGAGGTGGGGTCGAATACCTCCACCGTGACCATGCGAGTCGTTGGAGGTGACGAAATGGAGAGTCTCGAATCTGAGACAGTAAAATATGGTCGCGAATCCCACGGAACTCGGACCCGAGAATGACTGCGCTGGCGAGGGACAGCAGGAATTATAAACGACAGACCCGTCCTCCCGTTAAAGACTGCGCCCCACATCAACAAGCCCGCAGCTGTCTGACATTAACAGAAATCTGGTCGTAAGCCCCAAATGGGTGCTTTATTCCAAGACAGACTGGCCGACTGACCGTCGGTCGTAAGATAAGACTCAGACTCAGGAAGAATTGAAGCCAAATCCTTCAGAACATTTATTAGAATCTGTTCCCTGTTCAAAAGTGAGCTTTTAAGCGCCAGCATTAAACTAACCCTCCACAAGGCACTGATCAGATCAGTAATGACTTATGCTTGCCCCGCCTATGAATTAGCGGCAGACACCGGCCTCTTGAAATTGCAGCGCCTACAAAACAAGGTTCTGTGCACCAACTGGAAATTTTCCAAGGTGCACACCAGTCCGCGAGATGCCCACGGCTTTCAACCTTCCATGTGGATACTATTATATAACAAAATTGTGCAGGTAACGAGCAGAAATCATACAAAATCATGGGAATGAACATGTTCGCGAAGCCAGACATTGAAAATATAATAGGCTTGAACTTGGTAGCGGTAAAGCTTACGACCGTTCAAGTGACTAGGCTACCGTTGTAGCATAAGATACGTAAGATAGGCATGATCTGCTCTGCAAAGCCTGTACTGACAGAGGGCTTGTATGCAGTGCAGTATTTCCAATAACACGCTGTATGTGCGGTACGTACACTTGACGAAAGGCCAAGCATATTCATAAGAGACAAGCCCATCTTCTCGTCAGAGAGGATGTTACATAGGGACTATTACCGCAAGGGCTCAACAGAAGAAATCTCTGGTCGTGTGTCTCAAGGGGCTTGACGTCAAGATGAACTGATTGGCCGCAAGCCGCCACTCGTAAAGTAATTTTGACTTTGACATTTACTTTGACTCAGTTCAGTTCATTCGCGGAATATTCGCCGGACAGAGGCTGGAGAACCTTTATTGTTAAGATTCGCTTCCAGGAAACGACTGGTAAAAGCAAACTGAAAGAACTTATGGTGTAGTGATTTCTGAAGTGTGGAAGTCAGCGATAACGTTGCAGCTGTTTGTAGTTGGACGTGTAAGCGCTCAGTAAATGTATTCACCAATCCAAACCCCATCTGTAGTCACTCATACACGTCACAATACTAATAAACGTTTCATTGAAACAGAGCACATGATAATGTTGAAGACTGCAGAGACACACATTTCAGGGTTCCGGCTGTACAACTGGACAACGTATTTTGTTTCATTCCGAAATACATTGCAATAAAGTTACTGCAAAATAAAATGTATCGAAGGAAGCGTGCCCTAACGTCAATTTTCCGGGCACTATTTGCAGATTACATGACCTGGTACGGAACTCGGGACGTCATGGCACGAAGCCGGTTATGGCACGCCCTAAATAGACAATACAGAGGATATAGATCAATTAAATTACTTGGAGACAATTAAATTTAATCTAAGATTAAAGTATTTTAATACATTATATTTGCCAGTCTTGCATTTTTCCGAATACAACTAATGTTTTAAATCCTATTTAGAAGCGCGCTAAATTCTACTCGCGTTCACTGCCTCCCGCTACTGCTCTAAGCTCAGACATAGACGCAGCGTGACCGCTATATCGATTGAAGCGAAGAAGCCGGTACAATTATGAACGCGCCCAGAAGCAGTGGCTTGTTTCAGCGGGGGAAATAAATGAATTGAATGGCTGACGACCATGAATAACCTACAGGCAACCGACAAAATGACTTCCGGGCCTAACCTTCAAAGAGAGCGCTTGACAAATAGTACAATGGTAAGAAAATAATGTGTTTCTCTTACTGAATTGACAGCGGTCAGTTAGAAATGGGTCGTAACAGACTAGTTTCAGAACACCGGTGCCATCACATGTGTTCTCTAAGCGCGTTTACTGAAAACTGTGATTCCAATGAATAGACGATAATAACATCGCTTTGTATAGCTGGTGTCTGCATTTGTATTTCTCTCAGATAAGTTCATGAGATCACCACGCTGTGTGTGGGTCTGCCGGCTTCTTAACCAGCTTACCGATTGTCACGGAATTCCACTTGAAGGCTCGCATTTCGTGTGATTTTAATAATTAGCAGCGATTATTTCCTGAACGTTTGTCCTGTCACGCTATTTGTTATCTTGTGACACAGCAAATCAGTTTTTGTAAGAAATGTTTAGATGGATTTCATTCTTCAAAGGGATAAAGCATTGAAGATCGGGAAATTATCTCCTTGACGCGCTCACACAGCGGGTGTACAGTTTAACGCATTTCAGTTGCCTCCCTTCGGAGTGTGTAACCTTCTCACCAAAGTCATTAACAAATCACGGATCACAACATGCCTGCAGGCCCCTCTGTAAATGCCTCAACACCCCAAACCCTCCACGGATCCTATCTCACAGTAATGGATGCTTATTATTGTAGCATCCTCCGTTCCGTTGCAGTGCATCTGAACCCTGGAGTCAACCAGTTGTCTTAGAATGCAAGAAATCTGCAGACATTGTAAGTTGAATTGATTAAAGTGTGCATCCATTGAAACTAAATATTACATTCTGCATGCAAAATGCGGAACTGTTTATCTTATCGTCTGATGTCAAGAAACATAAAAATTAGAATATACAAGACTATAATTTTGCCTGTGGTTCTGTATGGGTATGAAACTTGGTCTCTAACATTAAGGGAGGAACATAGACTGAGGGTGTTTGAGTACAGGGTGCTAAGGAGAATATTTGGACCGAAGAGAGATGAAGTGACGGGAGGTTGGAGAAAACTGCTTAATGAGGAGCTTCATAACTTGAACTCTTCGCAAAGTATAATTAGAATGATCAAGTCAAGGAGGATCAGATGGGCAGGGAATGTAGCACGAATTATGGAGAAGAGTAACGCATATAGAATTTCGGTGGGAAATCCAGAAGAAAAGAGACCAATAGGACGACCAAGACGTAGGTGGATGGATAATATTAATATGGATCTTAAAGTGATGACGTGGTATGGATTGGATTGTTCTGGCCCAGGATACAGACCAGTTTATGGCTGTTGCGAACACGGAAATGAACCTTCGGGTTCCATAAAATATTGCGAAGTTTTTGAGTAGCTGCACAACTAGCGGCTTCTCAAGAAGAACTCAGCTCCATGGAGTTAGTTAATGTGTAAAGTGTCTTCGAGTTCGCATGATGTAGATTCTTCCATCTCCGTTACAAATTGACTGTGCTCTATTTGCAACATGCAATGGGCATTAAGGTCAGCACGCCGGATGTTCCACAAATCACAAATCAGCACAGCACCCGCTAAACCTTTTTCCAGCCTGCTGTGTTTTCATAGCCGTTCAAAAGAAATGGATTCTTCAGCTTCCCGCTCTCACGTCGTTACTGTCCGGCAAATATCCCGCAACTTAACTCACTCAGCGATCCTGGGGTCCTCGCTATATAACCTCTGGGCGGACCCAACAGAAAACCCCGCCCCCCCACAATTATTCAGTTTTTGTTCGGCGCATTTTCCTGGCCATAGTCCGGATACCGTTTCTGTGGGAACGTGTTTTACCGAGACTATGCTCAGAAACGACCGTTTGTCTACCTGCCTATTGCATTTCAAAGGCTGCATTCGTTATCCGTTTCGAGGTCTCTGCCCAGCAGCGGGTCTATACAGCACAGCAGTCACTGCAACTGTGAGGTTAGGGCAGGATTTTTAATTGTTTGCTTGTTTCTAGGAACGTTATTCTATCGACTTACTGGGTTTTCACTTCATTTAAAGCTCTTACGACCGGCCAATGTATACTGTCGCGTGATTGCGCGAGGATGGTGCTTTGATTGGTAATCTGATTTATTGGACACTTAACGCACAACTCCTGACTACATTTTACACATCACTAGCACACACAGACTAGTGTTTTTAGTAGTGGTCTTCATCGCGCTGTTTGGTAGCAGCTGCCAACCGTGGACGTTCCTCTGCTTCCAAGCTCAAGTCCTCGCAGGCTGGCGGCCATCTCACACCAACCTCTTACTATTCTCACTGCCGTCTCTGGACCTCGTTATATAGCTTCGGCACGGACCGCACAGAAAACACCGCTTCCAATATCTCTTCTGTTGTTTCGTGCATGTCTGTTGCAGTCATCACGCTGTTGAACCACTACCTAGCGTGTCTGCAGGGCCGTTCCCTAACAATGGCTGTCTCTGCTGACTCCACAGTTCTGGCTTACAGCAGACATGCCGCAATGACTTATCGTCCTTCTGCACACCAGGATACGTCTCATCAGGAATTCGCGTCTGCACTGAGGAGTAAAAGACTCTACACCACACAAGTGCACCGTCCAGGGATTGGCACCGTATTCAGGAGGATTCGGGTTTACATCTCGACCGGAGAGTGTTTATTCTGACTGAGGTTTTGTGTTATTTTCCCTAGTCCTTCCAGACAGTTGTCATGTGTATGTTGCATGTGCGTGACTCTCGACGGGGTTTGGGATTAGATATTTAATTTATTGACATATTGGCACACAACTCGTAACCACACTTAATTATAGCACAATCGCTGTTCTCCACACTTTGCCGATCACGCTAATTCTTTTCCAGCCCTCAGTGTCTTCACTAGTAGTTGCCTGGTAACGGCTTCTAACAATTGTCATTCCTCTGCTTACGTGTTCAAATCCTTCCTGAATGGCGGCTCCTTTCCAACTGAACTATTCTTGCTTCAGTTGTTCTCCTTATAACCCTTTTGCGCAGACCTAATAGAAGGCACCGTTTCCAACAGTATCTCTATTTTTTCAACATTATCCGTTGCCGCGAGAACGTGTTTAGAGACCCGTTGCCTAGAAACGGCTCTACACGCTACATGGACAGTACTCGTGACCCGTCTGAAGTCACGACCGTGTTCTTTCGCATTTCTTCAGCTCATTATTCACTAATCAGCCATATTGCGTGGACAGATGTAGCTCAGACAGTGTAGTGACTCTGATAAGCGTTGAATGATGGGAGATTCATGGCTTCATTCCTGGTCGGAACAAGAGATCTCTGTTTGTGTTACCGCGTCCAGGCAAGAGGTGACCGGACCCAGAAGCTGACAGTTCATATCCGTCCACAGACGAGACAAAATGCTTCGAGGCACGTCTTCATGTTAAGATGTTCAGCGGAGCAGAGGGACAGTTTCACTTTACATCGTCTGTTTGTATGCAAAACAGTCTGATGTGCTACAGCACATATATACATATATAAACAAACAAATGAATTGTCCTGAAGAAGCAGCTACTCTGCGGCTTTGTCACCAAGGCAAACTGATTGGCGGTAACCCACCGGTCGCAAAGTAACTCTGAGAGTTAGCTGAGAGTTGCTCCTGTGAGAAATGAGAAGCTGGTAGCTGAGACCGAAGAGAGTCCAGGAATCCAGAAGAAGGTAAACGTTTGCCGTTGAAAGCCGCTACAAAGTAACGGCTACTGAGGACTAAGGAGACTTCATGTTTACTGTAGTTACATATATCCTTGGAGTGTGCAACTCAGACTGTCGTAGTAAATTGTTATTACTAGTGTAAGTGTTCAATAAACCCAATTACCAATCCAAACCTTGTCTCTAGACACTCTGTCACGTGACAATATTTTGAATTTGCCACGAAACTGCCTGCATGTCCGTTACAGAGTTAGTTCTGTTACGTCCCCACGCTTGTTTGCATTACGAAGGTTGGGCTCGTGTTATAAGAAAAACATTAAATTTAACAACCATCGTGAACCTGGGTTTTGTCTAGGAATGTCTTGTGCAATGTGACGTACTGTAGTCCGTTGGGCGCTGTTCAACGTTTCGAAAGAATTTAATGCTGCCATCTTCATAATGAGAGGAAGGAAAGGAATTAATACCGAACTGCTGGCCGCTCGCATCTTGCTGGTTGCTTTGCTTATGCTCTCACCCTGAAGATGGAGGCAGTAGATTCCTCTGAAATATCTGTCAATTTCTACCGGACTACACGGCGTTACAGACCTAAATGTAGTAATCTTCATTGTCACCGCTTCGTGAACCTCTAGTCCCGTGTTGTTACAGACTTGTGAAGTTCTGTTGTTGCCACGTGATGCTGGAGAGTTCAGCCGGTAAACCGGCTGGCTACTGGCAGCGTCATGTCAGGACACACCGCCCTCCTGTCAGGTTTGTAGGGACAGCTATCGCCGAATATCGCGGTAGAGAGGTTGGCACTCCTGCTTCATACTGGGGAGGTCCCGGAGTCAAATCTCGACTGGCTATCCCGAAGGAAATTTTTACCCAAACCTTCCAGACAAACACCGAAATAACAGCTCAAGTTCGGCCATGATCACTTCCTTTCACGTCATTTCTAACTCACTCTTCAGCTGACCAGCCTTCGATGTTAATCGTACCTGAGACCAGCGTCGTTAAACAAATTGCATGTGGGCCTAAATGAAATTGCATATTCTTCCAGGTGCTTAGGCGTAGGGGTACACCTTATTATTACAGTTGCTGATACTCAGTGCCTCCTGTTGCCCTAAGTGCTCATTACGTTCCGTCCTGGTAAAGTAAGCGACAGTTAAAGTGAAATGCAATTTTAGCAAATGTGTAGGCCTGCGTATATATGCGCCTTTTGCACGCAGTCAGCAGTAATCTGCAAATGCACTGATCTCTGCAAAAGCAGATTTGTGCGTCTCTTTTTTATTATTTGTTAAAAATTAATGAAGTTCAAAGGAGCAGTGATGTTTGGCTAAACAACGTTAATATTGTCACGTGTATGAGTGACTATAGACGGGGTTGTAGTTCTAAAATTAAATATCCCATGCGGTTTCGTAAGCTATTTTAATGCTGAAGAAAAGGGAATGGCTCATGATGCGAGGCAAGTCTTTTTACTTAACAACACTTTCACACTTTTAACTCTTTGAAGCCCCAATGGTTACAATATATGTACCACTTGCTTTAGCTCTGAATTTATGGGCTCCGCGTGATGCTCATAATAAACAGCGATTATTTCCCTAAACAGCATCAATCGGTTGGTCTTTGTAGTGGAGATGCAGTATGTTTTCTGTGAGGTACGAACGGAATATTTATATACAATTCAGTCTTCAGATAGTTAAATGAGGCACTGCACTAGAAACAAATCACTAAGAGGACACAGTTACGTAGAACGGGTAACGTTTACTTACCAAACACAGTCTCTATGATTTTCTATTGCCATTGTTAAGGAATAATTTCCTGATCATTGGAAGGAGTCTATTGTTGTACCAATTAACAAGAAAGGTGATAAGATTTACAGTAGTAATTATCGTGGGATATCACTGTTATCGCCATTTTGACTACTGAAACCAGCCTATGAAAATGCTCCTGTGTGTCTGCTACGTAGACTGTCATAAAGCTGGACAGTGCTGCTACACACAGAAAACCTATTACGTCCATTATAGCTGTTTTGCTTCTATTTGTGATCTATTTACTGACTTTCCCTCGCACATAGTTGTTGAGCTGGTAAGTCATTCAGTTAGTTAGTTAGTTAGTCAGTCACTCCATGTTCGTTCGGGCAAGGGCCCTCCTCAGCACTTCGCAATCGCGTGTGTTCGATCTGAATATTCCCACCCCAGTGCAGCCTCTGGCCTTTGTCTGGCTTCATCAGATTTCTTGGTGTGGCATTTGAGTGCGCTATCATGATAACATCGCCCGTTAAGAGCTTCTGTTTGTGACACCGTTTCTATTTGTACATCAAGTAAATCAGCGACTCGCTGCGATAATCAGGATGGGCCCTTGTGAGCAAGCTGAGCCGTGTGTCGGGGCTTGAAAAGCCAATTTGTCCTCTCCTTTTGTATAGCAGACTCTGCGCCTTGCTCTCAAGCCTTCTGACTAAGACAGGCTAAACAGCTACCCCTCGGCCTTCTCCTCACGGCAACAGTGGCGTAAAGTACAAGCAGCACAACACAGCAGGAGAGAACGCAACTCACCAACCCAAACGCACATGCGCGTCGTGGGGAATTGCGAGTGTGTGTTACAGTATAAACAACAGAATACCGCAGTTTCCTTGCCCGATAATTTAAACACCTGTTGATGACCACATTAGGAGCCGGATAGCTCAGTCGGTATAGCTACTGGCTAAGGGGTGGACGACTGAGTGGTCGGGGTTCGAGTCCCTGTAGGGTTAAGAATTTTCTGGTCTCCACATGGTCCAGACCGGCTGTGGGGACCACCCAACCGGGGGTAAAGCGGCAGGGGCGTGAAGCTGACCACCCACCTCCAACTAGTACCGAGATCGGGAATATGTGGCTCATCATAACGACAGACAATGAGATTACATTTTTCTGCTGTGTGACAGTGTCTGTTTGTTTCGTATGTACTGTTCATGAGAATGAAAATGAATCATCCACGGATTCTTCTAAAAGTAACCATAAATGTTTCTGATCACACCCAATATAATGCCATTATTAATGTGAGTTAGATCGCTCTTATCCTCAGGACGTCTCGTCGTCTTCTCAGTTTCCTCTGCCGAGCCGCCGAGGGCGGTGATGTGTCAGGCCATCTGCATGAGAATTGCTGTTATAAAGCTCATGTTATGCAGCTGAATGGATCCATATGGACAAGTTTGCAGAATGGAGTAGCCAAACAGGCGGAACAGGGGCGCTGTGAAGTGTTAATAAGCATGAATATGCATGGGTTAAAATATCTCGCCCCATCAAGAAACTCCTTCAGTTTCTTCCAATCTTGAGATGATCGGAATCCACAGTTGAACTAGCATGTCGAACCAACTGCTGAGGATACTGAGTTCCTGGGACATCCACAAAAATCGGACAGCTGCTTTGTAAAAATGCTGATATAAAAATGTCAAAAATGTAAGCGTGTAACTTCCCTGATGTTATATCAGAGAAGTGTCAAGTAGGAAGGTCTGCCTAACTCCGTGGAGAAGAGTACATCTTGAGAAGCTGATAGTCATTCAGCTAACCAAGAATTTACAAGGATTTCGTAGAACCAGGAAGTTCATTTCCGTGTTCACACGAGACCGCCACTGAACCCTACGCTCAGCCTGACACACCCACTGCACACCGTCCAAACTTGTCCCTTCGAGGTATATTCTAATTTTATCCTCATTCTACGTTTACGTCTTCCAAGTGTCCTCTTCCCTTATGGTTTCCCGATTAAAATTTTGTATCTCGGTCTAGAAATTTAAACGGCTTGGTCTCATGTTACTGGATGCCATTGAATTCAAACGACCCCCCCCCCTGGTTTGCTCTTAGCCACAATTTTTGTTCTTTCCCGAACAGATTATTCTCTACCATGAAGATGGAGGCAGCAAAGTCCTCCGGCGCTTTGATAAATATTTTGACATGAAGGCAGAAAATCACACTAGTTCAACGAGAAAAGTTGTCCATTGCAATACAACGGCCGGTGTACACGTTTGAACTGCAACCGAAACGCACTTCAGCTTCAACAAGACCAGGGCCACTGCTAGGCAACAGACCGATTAACACCTCATCCAACAATACAGGAATGCTTGCAAGTGGTGTCTTCCGTGCAGTACGATATATAACTAGGACACCAGCCGAGCCGATAGTCATTTGGTCTGAAAGCTGTAATTCCATGAGGCCCGTGGGACTCGGAACCAGGAATCACTGTGCTGCCGAGGGCCATCAGCAATTTAGCAGCCAGGAGCTCATTCGATAATCATAGGTCGGAAATCAGAGTTGGCGGTTACCAGTCCACAGTCTTGTCTTGCATTATTAAATGCCGCTACCAGGCAACTGCTTAGTGCTTTTAGTGATGGTTTGTAGAGTGTGCAGATGAGTAGTTATAAGCGTCCAGTAACTCAAGTTACCCATCTGAAGTCCTTGTCTAGTGGCTAACACGTGACAGTATCTAGCAGACCACACCCCGCTACAACCAGGAAGACAGTAATTTTCAACGAGTCTCCTTGGCTTAGAACCAGTACTGTGTTAAGAGCTGGGATGTGACACCGTGTAGTTTGTTAGAAGTTTACCAACGTTTCGGAGGAACATACTTCCTTCATCTTCAAGGCTGAGAAGAAAACCACACAGAGTTTACTTGTTGCATGTTTCTTGATAGTTGGTTGTTCGTCTTACTCTTTGATCTTGAAGAAGTAGGCAGCGAATAATTTCGAAACGTTGGTAAATATCTACTAAAGTACACGGCGTCACATTCCGAAGACAGTAACTTTATTTCTCCTCCTTATCTCAGAATTGTACTGTTTGTTCGTATGGATGAAAGTAATACGCCCCTCCAGTGCTTACAAATTCATATGTTTGTACGTTACGGAAAGCCTTTCTTCCGAGCGAAGCTGGAAAATCTGCTGAAACTCCCGCAATCCTTCCTTCTGCTGCCTCGGCAGGAGACCGACCAACCCCCTGAAGACTTCTATGATATATAGACATAAGTGATTACGGCTCCAAGTGGGCAACTCAATTTCCCGCGAGCAAGCTTTATATTATTATAATGCAGCAAGCCCTGTTTCCATCCAAACTGAAACTTCAACGCTGCCATTTCTGCTGCAACGGGGTATAAATCAAACATACTCGGAGACTCCCTCAGGCCCGTTATACACAGATTTTTCCATCAACCAAACCTTGGATATATATATATTGTAGCATGTTTTTAGAAAGGGGAACTCCCCTCTCCAACTGTACAGAACTGCATATGAAGATATCAATCGAGCGCGGTCGGAATGTTCCAATTATTTAATATGCTGGCCACATTTTAGCCTCATTTCCTTTCTAAAGGTAGAAAGCTTATGATATTGTACCGTGTAGAGCCGTTCCTATGTAGCGACAGAGAGATAAGCAAATATACCAGAGCCGTTTCTAAGTAACGACTCGATATACACGCCTCTGCGGCAAGGAATCCAGACGCAAAAATATAGATACTGATGGAAACGGTGTTCGCACTCGGTCCGTGTAAAAGTGTCGTAAAGTAACTCTGATTCTGAAGAAAGTTCAGTTGGAAGGGAGTCGCCGTTCAGAGAGGACTTGAGCACGGAAGCAGAGGAACAGCCATTGTTAGAAGCCGTTATCAGGAAACGTTTTGTGAAGACACTGCATGCTGGAAAAGACTTAGTGTGTGCTGTATCGGTTTGTAAACTGCGGAAATAGCGATAGTGTTATAGTTATTTGTAGTTACGACCTGTAAGCGGTCAGTAAATCCAATTATTCCAAACCCCGTCTATAGTCACACACATACACGTGACAATACTATGCTTTCCGTATGTCTGTGTCCCCATGTACTTATATGATACTTAATAAATTTGACCGAATGGATAGATTTTTGTGGATTCTGTTAGAATAATTAAATTCAAGAACGCCGTAATTTTGTACAACAAGGTACACTAGCCTGTAGAAGCCTGTAGAAACTTCGAGGGGCACATGTCGGCCATGGCAGGAGTTGGGCCGATCACAGGGCCGAGCTGTCCGAGGGTTGTAATGTCTTCTACAGTTCCAACAGTCTGAGACCTTGGTTCAGTATTTGTATTGACTAGCGTAGGTCAGCACCAAAGGAGCCCTGCAGAAGTCTGTAAATTAAGACGCCGAAACCCGAAGAAGGGAAGGCCTTGCCTGCATTGGCCTGTTTTGCCAAACAAGAAAAACTAGAATCTCCTGAGCTATCAATTTCTATGAAATATGCAACATTTTCTCTCATGAAATGATTTTCACCAAATATACAAATTATGTGATGTGGGCGTGCGTGTGCCCGTAGGCACTGTTTGCAGTCGTCCCGACGGCTCAAGCACACCGTCCAACGCTGCTTATTGTTGCAATCTTTTGGTCATATTTATAACTGACATCAATTCAGCTATATTTTGCGAAAACATGATATACGAGTACATAGCGACAGAATATAAAAATTTGGTGTCACCTTCTGGTCCTATTCGTAACTACTTATTAATATTATCTATCAAAGCAAATACGACGAGAGAATATCAAGCTTTCCCCTTACATACAGCGTGTAAGGGCATCCAACTATGAAGTTAGCTCAGTCACTACAGGCGCGGACTATGTGCTGGAAGGCCAGAGTTCCATCCCGGCAGGGACAAAAGATTTCTCTCTCCTTCATTTCGGTCAGACCGGCTCTGGGGCTCACCCAGCCTCCCACCTAATGTGTACCGTGTGTTCTTTCCATGGAGTTAAAACGGCGGGGGCGTGAAGCTGACCATTCACCTCCATCCAGTGCCGTGTTTAAGAGCGGTGGAGTTATACCTTCACTCCCCCAGTCTTCTTCACGAGGTGGTGCTTATTTAATTAAGCATAGGAACAATTATTTAACATTTATACACGGTACACAGAGGCTTCCTGTCAGTGCAGGTTTATGCGGCAACTTATGCAACTACTCCGAACTGCAGTCAGTCAGCTGATCGCCTCCGAGTTTAAGCCTCTGATACTTCCTGTGCATGGCTTCTCCTTGTCTAGTAACACGTGCCTTTGAATTCACATGGTTTAGGCTACTTCTGCCTGTGTCCTGCATAATTCAGTTATGTAGTCATACACGTAAGGAATTCTGAAAGCCAAACCTCAGCACGAACCACATGGAAAACACGGTTCCAATATTTTCTGTATTTTGTATGCGTATCAGTTGATAAGGAGACGGGGTTACCAAGCCAATCGTCACCTCTTCTGTTTCCGCTATTCCGACTTTCAAGCGTCATATCAAAGTGTTTTACATCCGGACGAGCATGCGACAGCTGGTTGAGCCCTGGTTGTGTCCAAGGGCCCACCCACTAGAAGCTCAGTTCTAGAAAAGCCGGTTTAAAAACGTTTATCTCGTGGTCACGGCAGTAACGCAGTTACAGCACGACTGCTCCATCTTGCGGTCTCCATTAATAAATACAATCACTGTTCTGAAATAATTTGAATGTTTGCTTTGTGGCAGGGTGCTTCCCCTTTCAGCTGCCAACCCGTACACCCTCTGAGGGCAGATTATTCTATTACATCGTATCAACATTAGGGAGGGCTAATATTGTTTAGTTTGAAAACATTTCATTGTTCTAGCAAGTGGATCAAAAATTCAACGCAGGGCTAATTACACTGGCATTGATCGTGGGCCCCGAGGGGTTGGGCGGGCGGGCTCAAACTCCCGGGTCGCCTTCTCCCCCTACGTCCTCCGTACTGTTTTATCACCGCTCTCTTCTTCCGTATCTGCATACACGGCGGACGGGGCTTTTCGGGGATACGACCCCGCAGTAAATTCGACTCCAGTTTAAAGTAAATAAACACAGTGAAAAAGAAAAACTAAGGGGCAACGGAATAAAAAAGCAATTCGTTCTGTAGAAGTTTTGCCCTTCAGATATTTTTATTGATTGCGGGTTACGGTTACGGGTTTCTTGCTTGAACTGTTGCAACCTGGGGCTCACTGGGTCACGACTGGCAAAGACACGGTGCGAGCCTCGTCTCGGAACATTTGCTCCTCGCTGTAGTCTAGTTGATGCACCTTTGCTTCCCATTTGACGATGCTCAGCTTGTTCATTGTCGAGTGATCACATGATTACTGAGTTTTAAGAATTGGGAAGTATTTTGTGATTCCTTGGCACTACAGCCCCAGTGGGCCTAGGCTTACCTCCATGAACTTCTCCGTTCACTTCGGTTTTTCTAGATCATACACATTCGGTAAGACTCCTTGGGCGGGTGATCAGCTCGTCGCAAGGCCTCTACCTGTACACAAACACAGGAAAACTAAACATCCATGCCCTGAGTTGGATTCGAACCCACGATCCCGGCTTCCGAGCAAGCGAAGACAGTACATGCCTTAGACCGCTCGGCTACCGTGACCGACTTCGGAAGTAATTCAGGTGACTTAATTTGAGGTAATATGCGAACGCTTTCCCGAAGAGATGAAAAGCCCCCGGGGCGAAATTCGAACCCGGGTCTGTCGAGTACAACGCAGAAATGCAGCCGAGTTAGAACACGAACAGACCAGTAACTTGGGGAATCATGCAAAGCCACTGATTTCATAGCAGATGTTACAGAGTTCGAGGAGCGTGATCACAGTCACTGCAACAAGGAGCCCCTAAGGTAAGTTATGTTAAGTTAGAAGGTCCTAGGCAAATGCGAAGCCCTGATTAGTATTGCTGGAAGACGTAGCCACTGGCTCACGAGAGCTCAAAGTGGGAGCGAGAAAGAAAATACGGTAAACCCTCGATAATTCGAAGTAATTTGGGGGAGAGGTTATCCAGGTTATGCGGTAATCCAGATTAATGAAGCAAAAGATAATGATAAATATCTTAGAACACAAATATATTGAAAACTGGATGTTGTAAATAGTGCTGATGAAAATAGCAAGCAAAAGTATTACTGTGGACTCAGAAGTTGTACGTGATTTTAGTAATAATACAGGTCTGAAGAAACTGTCTCAAGTTTTGTCTGAACAGACAAGTGACTCCTCTGCCTTCCAAAATGACATGTACTCAGATATGAACAGAATTCTTTCATTTTCCATATTTCGATCCGGATTAACTATAACCGAATTAGCGAGGGTTTTCTGTAATAGAGACGAATGGGCGTCTCTCGTAAAGAGGCCACACTCACACGCCACTCCGTCTCTCCAAATCTAAAATAAGCACAGTACAATTTACCGCATTCAGCGTTCCTTTTTTAACGAACTCTCATCTGTGGTTAAGATATATCGCTTTCTGTTTGAGGTCTTAGTTTTCTCTGCGGTCCGTACTGATTACAGAGTATTCTGAATATCGCAGAGCCGTTTTTCGAGAACTTTTTGGTCCAGAGAATTCGTGGCAGCCGGCAGCAGTCGTCAACAATATCAGCTCCTCCTCTTGTCGAAAATGGGGCCCCATTTCAAAACACATATCTTGGAATGAATAAGAAACGTGGTCATGGGAAACGACAGGGCCCGAAACTAAGAATGACTGTGCTGGCGAAGGCCAGCATCAATTAACCGGACCCGAGCCAAGAATCTCCTTCTGCTTCTTACTGTGGGTGTAATATTGTCTCATATATTATGGACTGTAGATGGGGTATGCATTGGTGTATGGAAATACCGGACTCTTACAAAGTGTACCTACAATTAGTTGTAATCCTTTCACTGATTCCCGCACTTCAGGGACCACAGTAGAACCCATCAAGACTTTTCCATCCTCCTGCCTTCACGTGTCATTCCTTGGCAACGGATTTATAACAGTCCCACTGTAACTACAGCACATATGAAGTCGTTTTTGCACAGACTAATTCCTCTTTTTCGCCATTTGTTCTTAATCATCTTCGAATGCCATCTAAAAAGGGACCCCCAAATCTCCTCTCAAAGTCAGAGATATTTACGGGTGGCGGTTGACCGCCAATCAGTTCTTCTTGACGCCAGGCCCTTGAGAAAGGAGACCAGTAATTTTATACTTGCGAGTATAGTCTTTATGTAACATCCTCTCTGACGAGAGGACGGGTCTGTCGTTTAAAATGGCTGTTGGTTCTCGCCAGCGCAATCATTCTCAGGTCAGAGTCCCGCGGGACTCGTGACCACATTTTAGTGTCTCAGATTCGACACTCCCCCGACAGGAGTCATTGCTCGTCAAGGAGACGTTCCTTGCCACAACACCGTATAGTTGTGTGCAGGAAGCTTCAGTACGAGTGCTTCCGCCAGGCGCGTGTACAGTGCGAGCCCCACTGAACTTTGGGGCTGTGAGAGGGGTCCCAGGCGTTCAGCCAGGAGATATTCTGTTGCTTCAGGAAGATCCGATGACAGCGTGAGGACATTTTTACACAAGGATCTAAAATCCATCAGCACAAAATGGCGGAGGTGCAAGAGTTAAGCGATTGTGACGTGGCAAATAGTAGCGTGGTGGCTGAGCGTGTAGTCAGGAGTTTGTCCGGCATACCGTTATCCTTGTGACAGATGGAGCGCGCTTAGTTATCTGGCTTTTTCTAGGAACAGAATTCTCGCTACTGGGCAGAGGAAATATCACAGCCCCTTCACAGCGCATGCGTGACTGTTTGGGGTGGAGCGGCAAACTTCGGACTCACAGACCCTTATTTCTTTGTAGACTAACAAAGACGTAACGAAACTTGTGTCGAAAAAAATGACGTCCAATGTTCATTCATTTTATAAAAATAAATTGAAAAAATAAAATTTCACTGCTTTATATACATGCGAAAAACGTTTCCTTTGACGCACCCATCCGTTTGGGCTTTGTAATATAGAAGCAATGTGTTTTCGGTGACTTGGGGACTTCATTTCTAAATATTTTTAGATTAATTTAATTTGAGGCTAGAAAGAGTATTTTGCATGAACCCAAAATCTGTAAACAAATATTTGCTTTCGGAAAGCAGGCTAAATGTGACGGTGAAACCCTGGCAAACTTCGTCTGTCTCTCTCAGACAGATACGAGAAGTGAAAACGTGTCTGTCTGTTTGTCTGTCTGTCTCTCTGCGCACGTACAGGCTATCAAAACAGAGACCGCTCGATTTGCTAAACCAACTTAACTGCTTTTGCTTTTTATTTATACTAGACCTCCGGGAATTTCGTTCTACAAGCAAAGAGCATATTTCCAAGAATATTGAATGAATTCATAATATCCTAAAACCTCTTTCAGCCCCGATCAGTACAGAGACATAAAAGTTGAAATTCAAATGTGGAAATGTCGAAATTTACCCTCCGTAAGAACGGCGGTTGTAATCGCGCATTAAAGCGTCTCTGTGCCCTTGCGCACAGCTAAGGGACGCCAGCAGCGTCGGTATCTGAAGTAGGGAGCAGGGAATATGAAGAAATATAAGCGTCTAGACGTCGTATAAATGTGGACGCCGACCTCCAGAAAAATCTTTGAAATATGACGCCTATTACAGCTGCGCTCCCCTAATGCAATGCTTTGAGCCATAAACAAATTCAGCGTAAAGGAGAAAGTGGAAGGAAAGGGGTAGAAATGACAGCAAGACTGACAAATAAAAGAGATGGAAAAGGAATTTGGGAGAAATGAGTGAAGGTGATAAGGGTACGTAAGTTTATATAGCAAGCGAAAACTTTCGCGTTGAATATTAAACGAAAATTCGTTACTTGATACACAAAACCAAGTCTATGAAGCCGAAGCTGAACTCGCTAGGATAGCCTGCGGTTACGGGATATTAAGCCTCACAATTGTTGGTCTGTTTTATTTCCTTGGTTTGAGAATTAGTGCTCATTTGCTGCCAATACATTAAACAATTCAAGCCAAAAGTCCTTTATATTATTCCTTACAATAAGCACAATAGAGCATTTAGGTCGCGGTGCAAGGGCCGAGAAGGCCCACCCCTTATACACTCATTCATTCCTTACAATACACATGCAGACGCGTTGCTAAGCGGCGACCGCGAGATATGAGAATGTACAGTGGCCGTTGCTAGGCAGCGGCCTGCAAACAACAGTAATAATGTTTTCTGCGCGGTCCGTGCCGAGATGTTATAAGCTGAACAATTTTGGAGCTGCTGTTTGGATTAACCCGTGTGGAGGCGGGTTCGAATACCTCCACCGTGACCCTGCGAATCGTAGGAGGCGACGAAAAGGGAAGTCTCAAATCTGAGACAGTAAAATATGGTCGTGAGTCCCACGAGACTCGGACCTGAGAAAGACTACACTGCCAAGGGCCAGCACCATATACAAAAGAGAGACCCGTCCTCTTGTCAGAGAGGGCGCCCCACAACAACAAGACCGTAACTGTCAAACAGTAACAAATATCTGGTCATGGGCCCCAGATGGGGTCCGACATCAACCTGACTGACCGACTGACCGACCGTCAGTCGTAATGTGACTTTGACTCTGACTTTCAGCCGCTGTTTATGAGTGGAGCGGGTTTTAGTTGATTTAAGAGTCAACAGCTGTGGGACGGTTGCCAGCCGGTAAGTACGTGAACACAGAAACAGATCATATTGTTGGGGTCAATTAACAGGCAACGACTGGTGAAGACACAGATACACATACCAATCATCCATGTTTTGTGTGGATTTCGAAACCACGATCCCGGCTTCCGAGCGGGCGAAGACTATACATGCTTTAGGCCGCTCGGCTACCGCGACCGGCTCTTCTGATAATGAAGCCTCCGAATTCTTGACATTATAATCAACGTTTCGGAGGAATCGAGTGCCTTCATCTTCAGGGTTCAAAATTAATTTTCGCATGCCACAGTAGCTGCAGATTAGAAAAAGTCTAAGTGAAGATTAAACGTATGGGGGACTATATTTAATTAAAAATTGACCTTTCGTGTTTGTAATTTGATTTTAATTTTCCACAGCTGTGCAGTAATCAGCAAAGCGGCTAACGCAATTAGACAAACAGAGTGCGTAAGTTCGTAAATGCGGGTAAACAGTAGCAAGCCAAGGCTTTCCTTCACTTTTGTTTAATTAGCTCGAAGACCGTAAGACATGAGAAAACAGTGCATTGGAACTAAAATAAAAATGAAAATTGAATGTTTGTTTCATGTTTCTCTATAATGTGTGTTCCTGTTATTTTTGCTTCAATAAATGGTTAGCGAGTTACGCTCGAGATGTGCACATGAAGTGCAAAAATTCTCCATGGGAAATTCCCATTATTTTCGCCCGATTTCGACAAAAATTAGAAACTATGGGGAAAAAAATAATAAAGGTCCTTAATGTAAAAAATCATGAAAATCTTTTCGGCTGCTTTTGGATTGTGACTTGCCGAAACAACTGGACAGACAGACATGGCGAATATGACAAGTGCATTGCGCGAATTTGCTACTGAAACACCCCACAAAAAACAAGACCGTAACTGTCAAACAGTGATAAATATCTGGTCATGAGCCCTAGATGGAGCTCGGCACCAAGACTTACTGATTGACTGACAGCCCGTCAGTCGCAATGTAACTCTTGACTTCCTAGGCTCTGGTCATGAGCCTCAAGGGGCTTGGCGCCAATATAAATTGATTGGCGTTAAATCGCCAGTTGTAAAGTAACGCAGATTTTGACTTTTAGACCTATGCTATGTGTGGGATAAGTACAGTACAGAAGCCTATTCATAAGAGACACCCGTCCTCTCGTCAGAGAGGAGGCTACATAAGGAGTATGACCGCAAGGGTCAAGTTGCAGAAAAAATCTCCGGTCGTGACTCTCAAAGGGCTTGGTGCCAACACGAACTGATTGGCGATAAGCCGCTAGTAGTAACATGACTCTCTAACTCTCTGTTGCATCCAGTTGGTTGGTGAGTGAGTGAGTTAGTGAGTTAGTTAGAGGACTATTGCCGTTCAGTTGTTGTGAGCTGTTGCTGTGAGAAGCTGGTAGCTGAGGCACGGGGACAGTTCGGGAACCCAGAGGAAGGGAGATGTCCTCCTTTGGAAGCCGCTACCAAGCAACGGCTAGTGAAGACTGTAGAGGACTGAGAAGACCTTGTGTGAAGTGTGTACAACAGTGAACGCATAATCCTTACTCGCAGTTACGATCTGTAAGTGTTCAGTAAATCCGATTGCCAATCCAAACCCCTTCTATAGTCACTAAAATCGTAACAGTATATTTTTTTATCGCTAGTAGGGTGGGACTAAGTCCCTTGTACTGCGACCACTTCTGGCCTTGTGTACCAGCCCCAGATGGCAGGTGAGGGTGATTGTGGAGCAATTGGTGGAATGAAGATAGGCAGGGGAAACCGAAGTACTCGGAGAAAACCTGCCCCAACCCCACTTTGTCCACCACAAATCCCACTTGATCAGACCCGGGATCGAACCCGGGCCGCCGCGGTGGGAAGCCAGTGACTAACCGCTTGAGCTATGGCGCGGCCCATCGTAACAATGTGTGTTGCGTACCAGGCAGAGAGTATACCTGGTTGCGGACGGAACAGCATGTGTTCCGGCTTGTGCTGTCTTTACTCACATGTCTTCTGTAACTTGCTGATCTCCCAACAAGTCACGGTATATAAACGTGACAGTTCTACAGTCGTCCCGGCTTTATGCAATGTTTAGTTCCGCTAACGTCCACGCCTTGGGCAACTGTCGCTGCCTATCATGCCCAATCTGTAATGAGTATTGGGGACACTCAGAGTATCTCCATTTTAATTTACTCGTAAAATTGGTTTCTGATGATGTATTTGCAACACTGTAATAAAATTTTCATTTCATGATACAATGTTGATGTAAATTTAATTATTTATTTTGTTTATACATAAATAAATGATAGCGTACTATATGCATTCCATATTAATTGCATCAACGTAAGTTGGATCTAAATTTAATTACTGATTTTGTTTACAAATCATTATAAATTGTTGAGGTCGTTTTAATTGGCCTGTTCAGGAGAAATGAAATTTCTTAAAATGCTTTCTGCAACTTGTTCCCACTGAAATGACAAATGTAAGGGAAACTTTGTACCTTAATAATTACGTTGAGTAGCCTGTTACGGAGGATTCATGCGCACAAGCAAGAGAGGAAACAGAGTTAGAAGGTTCCCAGGCTTCGCCCGCTTGTCCTTCAGATAAGAACAGTGATTGCGGAATTTTTCATTTTTTAAATTAATTTCGAATTTCATAATAGCAAGAGACTTAATTCGTACAGATTTTAACAAGGCGGTCAGAAAGGGAAGGCTGTGATAGTAACTCGTGCTTGTAAACTATCTTTAGTATTTAAGGAATGCCGTCTTGTGGGATGTGGCACCGTGTGGATCTTGTGTGAACAGATATTTCGGAGGAACGTATCGCCTCCATCTTCAGGGTAGAAAAATCCGCGAGCGAGGAGCCAGCTTAAGCAGGCGTTTCGTTGTTTGTTTCTAGGCCGTTGCCCAGCAACGGTTTTACAAGTCACATTATACACCTGGGATTACTAGGCTCTCTCTGATGGACCTTTCACCTGACGACGGAAGCAAACTTATTTCCGGAATTTCATTGTCTTTAGAATACCGAAAAATGAACAAAATGAAGCAATTTAGCAATACCTGCTACTTATTTGTAGTTATTTAACGACGCTGTATCTATCTCAAAGTCTGTAGAGTCGATTGATTAGATAATATTGAAAAAAGGATGTGCAAAGAAATGGTCATGGCCTATTGTACGTTACGATCTTAATATTTGTATGGAGAGCTAGCGAAAAACCACGAGAACCCCTACCCAAGCCAAAGTTCTAAACAGGGACATTCCGAAATAAAGTCAAAAACTTTGTCGCTTGAACCAAATTACTCCGACAAAACACACTAAAATCCGAAATTATTTTGTTATAATTAAGTATTCAATAAATGCAGTTAGAAGTCCGAACCCCGTCTGCAGTCACACCATAAAATCTTGGAAACAATCCGAAGCGCCTCTCGCTTCAGTTTTTACCAGGAACTGCGCTAGTGCATTAAATCAGAGAAGTGAAGTTCCCTCGGGCAAAACTAAACGCCATTATCTTAGGTTATAACGACATTTCATATTCCTGTAAATACATTTCCTTTCATCTCTTTGGCGTAACGACAGGCAATGATTTCGTAATGAAATAAAAATGAAGTGAAGTAAAGGAGGTAAAGTTGCAAGCAAAATGACAGTGAATATTGCATCTCGTAAGTCTAGAGATATCCAGAATATCTGCAGTCAAAGAAAAAGGGATAAAAACTGCAAATAGAATGAAAGCACCTGATGTCGAAACAAAAGTAGCATAAGCGAATTTTATGAAAGGTAAAGCTGTCCCTGTAACAGGCCAAGGATGCACACAGACTAGTAAGACGTCGAGGCTCCCAAATTTTCCAGATAATCAATTCAGAGTTGGCGGTGAGGTTGTCAGGCTTACGCGCCGGCCGCCCTTTACACCACAGGAAGATTTCTGGTACTCATGTCTGTTAGAGGCTGAGTCGACCCCAGGGCCGTAGTGCGGCTGAGAGGATTAGGTCAATTGAAAAATCGAATGACATCGTCGGAAATTGAACCCGCGACCTTCCGTCTTACAGCATAGTGCCTCAACCAACTGCGCTACCGCGTGCCCTCAAGCGAATTTTATATTATTTCATAATTTCCTCATGGGTTTGTACTTCATGACTTTATTGAGGGTGTTCCGGAAGAGGATGCCGGGTAGGATATTTTTATCCGAGATGGAGGTAGTGGAAGAAGCCTGGATAAAACCGCGTATTTGCGAAACTTCGTAACTTACGTTAATGCAGCAAGCGAAGTTAATTCAACGTTTTGGTACGGAAATCTGAAAGACTAAAACTCAGGTAAAGATGGGAAGGTAATATTAAAATGTAACTTAAAGATTTGGGATGGGGAGGTTGTAGACTGACTCAATTTGGTTGAAGGTAGGGTACATTAGTGTTTTTAGAAAGTGTAATGAACCAGTGGCTGGGGAACTCTTGGTTAGCTGAGCAACTATTAGCTTCTCCAAGAGACTCACCTCCTAGGAGGTATGTGACGGTACATAATAACTGTGTGTACAGATGAAACTGCGCTAGAGTTCGAATCCCCGAGGCAGCAATACCGCAAGCATTCTGTAGTGCAGTATGGTAAACTTCAGCAGTGTTTCAGAACAGCCTGCTGCCTCAATCTTCAGTGTACAAATTGGAAGCATCTGGTTGCTCCGAAACGTTTTCAGCGTTGTACCAGACGACACGGTATCAGATCCCAAATACAAACAGTATTCACATTTGAAGCAAATTTTCATCGGCTGTAATTACAGTATATCAGATTGGTGCGACATGTGGCACGCATGGTAGAGATGAGAAAAGATACAAGATTTTAATAAAGAAACCCTGACATGAAGGCTTGGTAAAGCTTAACCTAGAGGGGGATAATATTAAAATGGATATTAAGGAAAAACGTGTAATAATGTAAATTACGTAAATTTAGCTACTTTTGGCCGGTGTTGAATATAGTTTTTTTTAACTTTATCATGGAAGAAGACTAACTGACGCCGTGTAGTCTAGTAGACGTTTACAGGAAGTTTCTTAGTATCGTACTGCCTTGACGAAAGAGTAGGTCCGAGGAAGCAAGCAGCAAGCAGAGAGCACTCTACCAAAGTACACGGCCTCATTTCCCAAGCAGTAGTAACCCTCATGGGTACGGTTGCGTAAATCTCAGATGTTATTCGAATTGTTTAAAATGTACAGAATTTCTTTACTAGGTAAGCTACTATCAGATTCTGAAGAAGTAGCTTGCCGCTTGCACTTAGTTAAATGAAATCAGCTCTCACAGAAATTGTGCAGCTGTGCGGCTGCTGCCTCCAAGAAATTTTGCTGCAAGGTTCACGCATTCACCTCCACCGAGAGAGAAGACTGGAGGCAGTAAATTTCTCCGAAACGTCTAAAAAACTCTACTCTTCTTAGTGAGCTCCGTGTGAACCTCAAATCTCACCTATTGCTGCACATAGCCTTCCCACCCAGGGTATCTGGTTCAAAACCCGGCGAATTTTAGTTGAATTTTTAATATATTTGGGGGACAGGAGCTTGTCCGACGCCGTCAGTATTGTCGTATAGTGTGTGTGTCACTATTGACGGGGTTTGGATTGGTTAATAGATTCATTGACCACTTGCAGATCGTAACTACAAGTAACTACAACACTACCGCTGGTATACACAATTTACACTTTACTAGAGCACACAGTGCAGTGTTCTCAGTCTGTTACTAGACGTTTCCTAGCAACGGCTCTAACAATGATTTTGAATAATATTTACGAATTATACAACATTTTGCAGATCGGAATTGCATTCCTTAGCTTTAAAATATCATTTTCAGCAAGCAAAATTAACTTCGCTTAATGTTAAGAATCAATATGTTATCACGGTATGCTACAAGCCGAATGGTCGCGGGTTCAGTTCTCAATGAGGTCATTGGATTTTTTAATTATCCTGATCCTTCCAGCCGTACTATGATCCTGGGGTTGACTTATCCTCTAACAGAAATGAGTACCAGGAATTAATTAAATAATTTTCCTGGGGAGTAAAGGGCGGCCGGCGCGTAAGGCTGACAACCTCACATCCATCTCTGAGCCGATTGTCTAGATAATGTGGGACCCTCAACAGCTCACAACCCTATGGGCCTTCACGGCCTCTTACAGCGATAGCTTTACTTCTTTATGTTAGCACTGCGGATTGCACTTTGGAAACTGAAATTCTAAATAACAAGAGGGCGCGTCAGTAAAAAGGACGCGGATACGAAACCTAAAACATGTGATAATTGAACCTGGAAAGAAAAACATTTATACCTCGACACAGCCTCCACCAACAGTGATGCACTTGTCCCATCGCTTTACCAGTGCGCCGAAACCCGCAGCATAGAAATCTCTTTTGACTGAGCCACTTGTGCTTCTGTCAAAATCTCAACAGGGTGACCTGGTAGATCATCATCTGAGACTTTGGAACGTCCTTGAGAGAATCTCTAGACCCAGTTGTGAACCGCTTTACGCGATGAACACTTCCCACCATAAACAGAAAAAAATTTATTATGAATATCCTTTGCATTGGGTCCTTTTGCCCACAAAATCACACAACCGAACGTTGCTCTTCGGCAGCACACTCCTCAAACACGGTCGCCATTTTGACTACTGAAACCAGCCTCTGAACATGCGCATGCGTGTCTGCTTACCTAGACTCTCATGAAGCTGGAGTGTGCTGCTACCTAGTGATGCACACAGAAAACCTATTACGGCTACTACAGCTGTTTTACTTCCATATGTGACCTGTTTACTGACTCTCCCTCGCATTTAAAAATTTGTTTCATACCTCAGTTTAGAGACCAAATTTCAGATGCAGTTTAGGTGAAATTGATCTAATAGCAGTTTAATCTAATATTTATTCGGAACATATATATATATATAATTTACATTTCGCCGACAAATGCAGAACGAGGCGGTAAATAAACCGATGTACATTAAAGAGTAAAGTCGACAGAAATTCTCAGTCGAAAATAGACCAATACGAGAATTACGCCTTCAGTGCTTCTAGAGAAGGAAAAGTGAAATGGGTACATGTGCCAGTCTTGCACGCAAAGTGGCGATCACGCGCGAAACAGATGAGACAGTGATGATACAGATATTGTCGTCATGGCTTTTCTTGGAGTTTTATATTATACCTTCCTCAAAGGAAATAAAGCAAGCACGCACGCACGCCGCCTTATCCTACTGCACCCCCTCCCCCTCAGACTCTGCTGTATGCGATATTATGATAGGCCTATTGGCTGTTTGTAAGCCGTGAGCTTTGGAATAAAATAGATAGAGGCGGAGATTTCCGTTGCTAGGAAACGGAATCCGAGCGGGAGTAATATAGTCGAAACTGGAAGGGAATTCCGTGCCGAGACGTCAGGGGTTGGCAGACAAGAAGGAAAATGGATAGATAGAAAATAATATAAACGGCATTGTTATTCTGGGCGATGCAGACTCAGTGTGGCGAAAAGGGCTCCATGTCAAACAGGATCCCCCCCCCCCCGCAGTGGAGCAGAAAACAACAGTTATTGCTTGTGTTGTTAATGGAACATCGACAAAGCCGTAACGATGTCACGTGATGGCGGGATGTACCTGCATCGCGTCGTAATTCTGTACGTTCTTTGTTAGCGGCGCAGAGCTTCGTGTCTCGTCCTAGCACAGAAACAAAGAATTAGGGAGGTTTGTTTCTTAGGCAAAGAGAGGGAAATTCGCGTCCAAATTTGGCTCACGGCCATCGCAGTTCACAGCGAAGTTTGCACGGCGCTGGCCAATCACTTTCACTCTCCAACTTGCAGAGGGACACTCGGAACACGTGTTGTCACGCTATTTGTGTCTGCCGCGGCCCCTCGTGTGAACAGGGCTCCTTCTCACGCAAAGTCACTCGGTTCATGTTTCATGAAATGTACCGAGTTTCTTCTCTATGCAACAAACGTGACCCACTTCGAACAAGCCGATTGATGTAGCCGTAAATTTCTAGACGAGTATTCGAGATCGGGGGGGGGGGGGGTCGTNCAGGATCTCAAACGGAACACCGGATATCGAGGGAAAATATTTCAAGAGTGTCCTCAGTCTCTCCAGGGAGTATGGGCTGTCTGTGAATATGTAACGCATTTTACCATACAAATCTGATTGCAGTAGTGAACAGGGCTGTTGCGGCAGCATAAACAGAGCGCACATTTTCTCACTAAATCTGATATACTGACTGCAAGTCTGACAAGATAAATTCTGCGTGAAGTCACTTGTGTATTTAATTGAGCCCAAATAACGCGTTTAACCACTTGTGTATATTTTCTTACTGTTCTTATAATTTTTATCATAAAATGTGACAAAGTAGTGTTCTGTTACTGAATGCAAGTTTATTCTCATTGAAATAACGTCATTATATTTATTTCCTTGGTAAACAGTGAGTTCACGCATGCGCCTTGCTCACAACAGCGATGACCGGAACTGCACACGTTACAAATTTGTGACTATCGCCTTTTGTAGTCATGGCGCCTGATTTAGTCAGGAACAGTCGACTTCCTATACGTGATCAAAAGAAATGTAGATTTGTTGTGATGTGTTTGTACAAAATATTATAATTTTAATTCATTGTCCGATATTGAGATGGAAGAAACATTACGAAGGCTCACGCTAAAAGTTCACTGCCAAAGAGGCACGCCTGTGGGCGTGTGACATATTCCCTTTTGGCACGTATGCCTAACTGCATGAAGCGGGCTCATTCTTGAGAAGATATTCACATGCAAAAGTCTGTCCCATAAAAACTTTCAACAATTAAACGGATTATTATTATTATTATTATTATTATTATTATTATTATTATTAATACACTGAGTATAAATATTATACCAGTATAGATCATCTCCTTTACATAGCAGAGAAGAACAGTAAATTGCTGCTGGTCCTCGCCAGCAAGGTTATCCTTGGTTTCAGGTTCCGTCGGTACTCGTGACCAAATTTCTGTTCGTTCAAAGATCATTTGAAATGAGGTTTCCTCTTTGAGGAGAGGAGGGGCTGGTCTTTCTGGGCAGACGCCGCAATTTTGCAGCATCATACGGCATCTCCTCCCCTGTAAACCATATTCTTTGTTACGAAAATCACTTCGCTGCTCCGCCAATGCGGACGCTGGCTGGCAGCTAAAGCCATGTGCAAATATTGTGGTACGGCTTTTGACACAATTACAGTCTAATTCAAAGGTATTTCCTTTTAGTCTCATTATATTGTGGCATACAGACCCGTTGCTAGGCAACGACCGCGAGACAGGCAACTGTACAATGGCCATTGCTAGGCAGTGTCCCACAGACAACAGAGGAATTGTGTTTTCTGCGCGGACCGATAAGCAACAAATGGTGGACCACCTCGAGGAGACTAAAGTCCGGAATAAATGTGCTGGCGAAGGCCAGCAGCAATTTGACCGACCGACCGACCGACCGACCGCTGCAAGGCAGTGAGAAGAGTAGGAGATTGGTGTGAGATAGCCGCCAGCCTGGGAGTTAGTGAAGTGGAGTGAGTTAGTTGGTGAGTGAGTGAGTTAGGGGACAGCTGCTGTTCAGTCTTTGTGAACTGTTGCTGTTAGAAGCTGGGGACAGTTCGGGAACCAAGAGTAAGAGGAAGGTCCGACTTTGGTACCCGCTACCAAGCAACGACTGGAGAAAACACAGCAAATTGAGAAGTCATAGTACGTGCTATAATGAACTGCAGTGTGTGAATTAGCGATAGCGATACAGTTATTTGCAGTTACGATCTGTAAGTGTTGAATAATTCAGTTGCCAATCCAACCCCATACACAGTACACGTAGCCTCCGAATATCAACTTAGCAAAGAAGGTAAAACACTTATACACCACGCCACGAAAATGTATGGGGGAGTAGAGGTATATCTCCACAATTATTGACCTTGGAACTCGATGGAGTTGAGTGGTCAGCTTCACGCCACGGCCGCCTTATCCCCCCAAAAGTCGCTAATACACATTGGTTGGAAGGCTACGTGGGCCATAGACCCGACATTAAATCAAAATCTTTAGATTTATTTCATTTTTTCCTTTTCCATTTCTTAAGTAACATTTACAACAAGAATTTTCTGTTCGAGATGCCTTCACCACTGTGTACCGACAGGAGACCTGCGCTTGTTAGGAATCCTCTGTCTGTAGACGAGATCAGACACAGGAGCGCTATGTCGCGCAGTCTGACAGCCGGCAATCTTTTGTAAGCTCAAAACAACGTCATTATAGCGATAAATAACGGAGCTTCAGAGATGATGACGCGTTTCCATGGATACGGCTTGTTTCATGTCTCTCATGCGTGAAGACAGCTGAATATTGCGCAGCGAGATGTGTCACCTTCTCTTGTTTCACAGACGACAAAATGGCGGGGAATTAGTTCAATCTACATTGTACATTGTCATGATAATTCCCCCAGCATCAGGCAACCTATGTTAATTGATCCGTTCCGTGACTTTAGGACTTGGAAATTGGAGCTTGGGACTGTGAATTGCAATCCAATTTGCTTGCACTAATCAGCACTTACAGGACTCTGATTGTGTGTTGCACTAGGTCTGGAACAGACCCTACAGACTAAGCACTATCTTTCTTCTTCTAGGTTAGGCATGTTCCTGGAAATTAGGCTAAGGAGCAGAGTAATAAAAACGTCCCTTCCGTCTCCGGTCGGGACTCAGTTGCTCGAGAATTACCACAGTTATCCGAGCAACTGTCCACCATCTAAGGAACCATAACTGATTTATTGAGCCATTCGCGGATTAACGTACATAGTAACTCGATTTACAGTTCTTATATGAGTCGAAACATGCATCGTAAAGTCCATGCATATATAAATAAACACATGTTCGTTTTCGTCTGATTACGCTCTCTTTCCTTTACGTCTGCGTCCGAACTTGCTCGCCCGTTTCAGCCGTTCACCTTTATTTATACTAACCGCCCTAGATTATTCAGCTTAGACGAATTTTATTTCTGTGTTTGGTCTCTAATGGAAGTAAAACAGCTGTGACGGATGTAATAGCTTTCCTGTGTGTATCACTAGGTGGCAGCACAGCCCAGCCCAGCTTCACAACAGCCTAGGTAGCAGACGAGTAGGTGCACCTTCAGAGGCTGGTTTCAGTAGTAAAAATGGCGACCGTGCTTGAGGGGTATACCACCTAAGAGCACCGTTCTGTTTTGCGTTTTTGTGGACAAAATTGACTCAGTACAAAAAGGATATTAATAAAGAAATGTTTCCTGTTTAGAGTGGGAAGTGTCTATAGCGTCCAGCGGTTCACAACTGCGTCGAGAAATTCTCTCAAGGGCGTTCGAAAGTCGCTGATGATGTCCGACCGAATGCGGAAGTGGCTGAGACAACAGTCAAAAGACTTCTATGCTGCGGGTTTCGACGCGCTGGTAAAGCGATGGGACAAATGTATCAATGATTGTGGAGGATATATCGAGAAATAAATGTTCTTTTTTTCAGTTTCGAATATCACATGTTTTACATTTTGTAAACTATTTACTGACTCTCCAGCCTGTCCGGGGCAGGAGCTGTATTCCTGGCCTGTATCCAGCCCCTAGCGTTACCCATGTTGGTATCTAGACGGCCCGTAATCTACAACAGAGTAGCGGTGTTTTCTGTGTCATCCGTGCCGAGATGTTACAAACAGGACAGTTAGTGGAATCAGTTAGTTAGTAGAAAGATACTGTAGCTGAGGCCGAGGACATTTCGGGAACCCAGAAGGATGGGAATGTTCGCCGTTGGAAGCCGTTACCAGAAAACGGCTTGAGAAAACGAAGCAATTGGGAAGACATACGTGTGTACTTTAGTGAACTGCAAAGTGTGTGAATTAATGAAACGGTTATAATTACTTGTAATTACGACCTGTAAGAGTTCAATAAATCCAATTGCCAATCCAAACCCTGTCTATAGTCAGTCACACACGTGACGGTATGTTAAAGCGTATGGAAAAATATCGGTGGATAAACTCTGTGTTCTGGAATGTGACGCCGTGTAATTTGGCAGGTGAATGCCAAATATTAGACAGAACGTTCTGCCTCCATCTTCAGGGTAGATATTACAAAATATTGTAGGCTAGTATTCAAGTTCACGACCGTGGGGACCTTAAAGTGTCAGTGGACCCTCTGGGCTCACGTCCAGAAGAAATGAAGGAGCTTCAGAGGAACTGGAAACTGAGTCCTCAGGAAAGAAACTCCATGCATAGGCAAACAGTTTCCTGCCATATTCATGCAGAAGTTAAAGTTTCAGAATTGCGTGTATTTACATTGCGCAAACTGCCCGTGTTTATTTTCCATGAGTATGTAATGACTTAAACCATCTTCTGTCTCTGGAAGGTTTTACATTTTTAAATTACCTTCTGATTAAAACTCTTATTGTAATTGCTAAAATAAATTAACCCTCGTAGTCAGTTCGGATATCTCATGAGCTCGTGGTGATACAATAAGCCTCTCACAAGTCCGTGGTGATACCTTTCTGTGGATATAGTCAGTAATCAAAAGTTAAGGAACTTCACGAATTGTCCTTCGTATCAGAGAAATTGTGAAGCCAGTAATTCCGCGAAGCAGGACACATTTCAGCAGCTGGTAGCCTCTGAACTCTGCAGACAATCAGCAACTTTTCTAAACACAGACTTCACAAGAACACGTGAACACAGAACGTGGAAGCAAGCACAAGCTCCTGACCCACACCATACGTCCACGTGTATTTGAGAAAAATGTTGCCCGTGGCAATTGTAACAGGCTGCCTGGAATTATCTCGGGATAATATTGTTTATATAGGAATTGCTGGGCGACCTGAATTTGATTTCCGGTATGGCAAGGTTTTTCTTTTGTTCACAGCGTCCAGACCGACTCTGCCCCTCCAGTGTCCTACACAGCGGGTAACGAGAGAGATTTCCGTGAGGGTAAGACGGCCGAGAAATGAGGCTGACCACTCACCTCCATCTAGAGCAGGGGTCAAGATTACTGGAGCTGCACTCCCCCACACGTCTTGTTCGTGTGGTGCTTAATTATTTAGGCACGGGAAGAAAGTTATCTTACCCTTTTTGCCTCATGAGTTGAGAAGGGACTGCCTTAGAGAGCACAGCTGAAAGTAACAAATAAAAAGAAAATGTATTTGAGGGGCATAGAAACATTGCATGCATTTGAGACGGATGGCAGACAGTAGAATTACGATTTAATAATCAACTGCAAGAAGGGCACGCTGTAGCATAGTTGGTTGAGGCATTATGCTGTAAGCCGGAAGGTCGCGGGTTCGAGTAGGGAAAAGGTGAATTTTTTAATTGACCTAATCCTTCCAGCCGCACTATGGCCCTGAGTTCGACTCAGCCTCTAAGAGGAATGAATACCAGGAATCTTCCTGTGGGGGTAAAGGGCGGCCGACGCTTAAGGCTGACAACCTCACAGCCATCTGTGAGCCAACTGTCTACAAAATGTGAGAGTCTCGACGTCTCACAACCTTATGGGCCTCCACAGCCTGTTACAGGGACGAAGGCCAGGAAAATGCTGGAGGATGACAATGCGTAGAGAGAGGGAAACAGAGAAGGAGGTCTCGGTGACCCAGCTATCAAATGGACCTGTAGCAACTGAGTTCAGCTTCTGTGACTGCAGGCGGGGTATGGGTTGGATGTTGGATTTGTTGCCACTCGGAACTACAAGCACTTACAGCGCCATCGCTAATCTCCACACTATACAAATCACCACAGCACTCGATAAGCCTTATTCCAGCCTGCTGTGTTTACATCAGCCGTTCCCTGGCAACGGCTTCTAACAGTGGAGATTCTTCGGCTTCCCTGCTCTGGTCCTTCCTTCGCCGACTCTTGTTCAGATCTGCCTCCCAGCTGTTACCTCAACTGAACTGGATTTCCGTCTCTTCTCAGCCACCCTTGCAGAGCTCAACTGCACACAGCACCCAACTCTCTCTCTCTCTCTCAATCATCGTCTCAGCTGGCGTGAGGTCCTCATTATTTNCCGGAAAAGGTGGATTTTTTAATTGACCTAATCCTTCCAGCCGCACTGTGGCCCTGAGTTCGACTCAGCCTCTAAGAGGAATGAATACCAGGAATCTTCCTGTGGGGGTAAAGGGCGGCCGACGCTTAAGGCTGACAACCTCACAGCCATCTGTGAGCCAACTGTCTACAAAATGTGAGAGTCTCGACGTCTCACAACCTTATGGGCCTCCACAGCCTGTTACAGGGACGAAGGCCAGGAAAATGCTGGAGGATGACAATGCGTAGAGAGAGGGAAACAGAGAAGGAGGTCTCGGTGACCCAGCTATCAAATGGACCTGTAGCAACTGAGTTCAGCTTCTGTGACTGCAGGCGGGGTATGGGTTGGATGTTGGATTTGTTGCCACTCGGAACTACAAGCACTTACAGCGCCGTCGCTAATCTCCACACTATACAAATCACCACAGCACTCGATAAGCCTTATTCCAGCCTGCTGTGTTTACATCAGCCGTTCCCTGGCAACGGCTTCTAACAGTGGAGATTCTTCGGCTTCCCTGCTCTGGTCCTTCCTTCGCCGACTCTTGTTCAGATCTGCCTCCCAGCTGTTACCTCAACTGAACTGGATTTCCGTCTCTTCTCAGCCACCCTTGCAGAGCTCAACTGCACACAGCACCCAACTCTCTCTCTCTCTCTCAATCATCGTCTCAGCTGGCGTGAGGTCCTCATTATTTAGCTTCGGGGCGGACCCAAAAGAAAATGCCGCTTTCAAACAATTCCTTTGTTGCTTGCATATTCGTTGCCACAGGAACGTGTTTATCGAGTTTTCCCCTAGCAATGGACGTCTCCTCTGACTCCACTATTCCGGCTTTCAGGCGTCATATCACACTATATTAGGTAATAGTACACCTCTGCTAGTGATATTTCGATGTCAAAACTTGCCAGGATGCTGAGTAAATTATTATCACTTCATGATTTAATTTGATGGTGTTCACTAAATTATTTTCAAAAATTGTGTACTGGAACGGAGAAAAATCCAACGTAATAGCAAAGAACGCTGTGTGAGTTTGTCCTCCAGAATGCGCTGCTGACGCACGGCAAGGTTTCGCCGCAACTGATGCAAACATGTACATACGAAAATCAATGTGTCACCATTGAACGCACTGAAACCGTAATAATATATCTCGCTTTTCCTCTGACAGTACGCAGAATATATGCAGAAATTAATGGCCCTGGGGATTCTTGAGCTGACCACGCGATGCCCTCTATCCTCTAAAGTTGGCACTAACTTCGCCGACAAAAGGCGGTCGCTCGGTCGGTATAGTTCGCTTGCGGACTAGAGCCACAGAGTTTGTTTGTGTGCAGAATATGGCGACAGGATAACTGTAGACCAGGGAAGCGGAGAAGAACAGGCACACGAAGGGAACTGAATTTCCTGACAAGGCCTCGCTGGCTCTGTTGCCTACGCAGGTTACTGGCCAAAATAAAATAGCATTAGCTTTGAATTTGAGGTTCTCGCGGTGGTTATTATTTTCTGATGACGCCAATTAGTGTTGTTGATGATTGCCGACGTTTCGGAGGATCATATTCCCTATCAACAAAATAGAAGAGTAAGCCAAGCAGGGAAAACACAGAAAAGTCACGCGGTATATTCCTTCGAAACTTCGGTGAATTTCTACCACACTACACGGAGTCACATCCCATGCGATGCTAAGAGCGTTTTCCTTTCCTACCCAATTTCGTGACATGGTTTGCATCGTGGTGTGACACTCCAAATTCACAGTGACATGAGATAAGTACGCCATGCTTAGTTTCAATACTTCGCAGTGAGTGACTCTTTCACTGCTAAAACTGCCATCTGTTGGGAGCTGCTAAAAGTGCCTAATTCTATGGAGAATTGAAGTCACCGAAATTGAGGAAGCTCTATTCTTGATTTATTTATTAATTCGATTCTGCTATTTAAGTTCCCTACTCTTATATTGCAATGCAGATGTTTCTCCGTTTGGTTCCTGTGCAATCTCATGCAGGGTTTGCTTACTGAGTAGGAATTTCCATGACAAAAACGTCCTTGAGTAGAAGCAAAGTGTTTGGGAGTGATGTGGGTATATTGACAGTGTGTGGTGTGGCATGGCCGTAATCATACCAAGAGTTCAAGATGGCGGAACGGCGTGCCCTCAACACACGTTTCTTAATGCAGACGAAGGCCAGTCGGGGTCCGCGTTCTTCGAAGCAAAGCAGTGAATGGCAGGAATTCGGAATTCTGACGAATATTTCCCGAGATCACTTGAAGACCTACCGATAAACAACTCATTACCGAAACTGTTATGTTTCTGGACCTTAACTACTGCCCTGTTTTCGTATTTAAAACATAAACATTTTGGGAACTGGATTTTGTCTCCGTCTTCAGGTAAAATCCTATTCAGTTCGGCCCACTCGATAGAGCAAGTCCATATCTCCGGACACCTGTACCAACACAAGACAGGGTGTATAGACCAACCACAATATAAAGCATCTGTGAGAGCTGTAAGAGCCAGTTTCCATGGAGACGTATGGGGGAGTGTAGGTACAGCTCCGTGCGCTACACAGTAGGTGCTGGTTAGCTTCACGCACACCACAAAACCCAGATGACCTGACTTGGGCTCGAACTTAGCCAGCTGCGATGGGAAGCAGGCTACTAACCGCCTGAGTTATGGTGCGGCCTTAAAATGGAGACTGCTCAGCATAGCTCAGTTTCTGTCAGCCAAATGCACATCTGCATCCCCTCATATCGGAAAGTCACGGCTGCAGTGACTACTGCGTGTTGTGCTTGTCACCGCATTCCCCCTGTCGCTCCCAGTTACGGAACCACTCAGCTGATAATGATTCGTCAGGTACACCGAGTCGTCAAGGTTACAACTTCTCTAATTATAACACGGTTAAAATAGTGAAGCATTCAAGACTTCTGGGTTTGAGGCTTTCACAGCAGTATCAACAGCACGGTTGTTACACAGCATAGTTCGGTGACAGTCCGACGTTTCGGAGAAAACCATCTTCTCTGTTTTCAGGGTCGAAGATTAAGCTTGCCGCTTGCTACTGCTCGTTTCTTGCTTCACCTAGTCTTCGATTCTGAAGGTAGAAGCAATACGTTCCTCCGAAAGCTCGCTTTGTTTCAGGACTATACGGAGTTATAACACAGAAGGCTGTAGGCTGTGTTGTAATCTGTCAATATTATACAATCCAGGCGTAGCACAGGGAAGTTTTATGCTCTGGAAGGGCAAAACTAAACGTAAATAACACAAAATCCCGTCACTACCCCAGGGAAGAAATCGCAGTTTGTTGTGAGAATCAAATGGAACCGAAACACACGCTCTGTGAGCAGAACGCACAGTTTTGATGCCGCCGGTTTGCACAGCGGCGCACGGTATGGTGAGATGTGACCTGAAAAGGATCCGAAAAGAAGCTGTTGTGGCCTAATCGAGATAAGTACTACTCCGAGATTCACTTGGAAGTGCTGAGTAAAACCATGGAAAACTCTCAGGATAGCCAATATCCCGTCCGAGATTTGAACAAGTTCATCTACCCATTTCGTGCCAAGAGCGTTATTGCACTGCAAACAGTCCGTTCGTAGCATCAAGACAGGCGGTTTATATGCATCCTAATTGTTTTAATGGGTTTCTACGGTAGAGGATAAATAGAGGACTTATATCACTGTTGCTCGCACAGAAATCGCACCATCTCGTGCCTGCCAGTGTTCTGCAGAGCAAACAGATTCCTCGAGTACGACCGCCCAAGAAGTTGCAGGGCCTGGGCCCCGTGTCCCAAGTGAAATCAGCCATGCACCGCGCGGACAAAGAAGGATTTTCTGCCGGCAATGCAGACTCCTGCTCCATATGCAACCTGGATCCAGTGCTACATACATATTTAGACATAGGTAAAAAATGTATTATTGATTAATCTTACATCCGTCGACAGAACAATTTCTTATAAAAATATGGAAATTTAGATTGTATTATAAATAACAGCGAGTACAGCGATGACGACAACGGCAAGCGTAGCGACAACCTAGCCCATAACGGCAACATTGGTGACTGACGCGACAACCTAGCCCATAACGGCAACATTGGTGACTGACGCGACAACCTAGCCCATAACGGCAACATTGGTGACTGACGCGACAACCTAGCCCATAACGGCAACATTGGTGACTGACGCGACAACCTAGCCCATAACGGCAACATTGGTGACTGACGCGACAACCTAGCCCATAACGGCAACATTGGTGACTGACGCGACAACCTAGCCCATAACGGCAACATTGGTGACTGACGCGACAACCTAGCCCATAACGGCAACATTGGTGACTGACGCGACAACCTAGCCCATAACGGCAACATTGGTGACTGACGCGACAACCTAGCCCATAACGGCAACATTGGTGACTGACGCGACAACCTAGCCCATAACGGCAACATTGGTGACTGACGCGACAACCTAGCCCATAACGGCAACATTGGTGACTGACGCGACAACCTAGCCCATAACGGCAACATTGGTGACTGACGCGACAACCTAGCCCATAACGGCAACATTGGTGACTGACGCGACAACCTAGCCCATAACGGCAACATTGGTGACTGACGCGACAACCTAGCCCATAACGGCAACATTGGTGACTGACGCGACAACCTAGCCCATAACGGCAACATTGGTGACTGACGGCGACAACGTAGCTAATAACGGCAACATTGGTGACTGACGCGACAACCATAACAATGAAGATTACAACAATAACGACTCCTTTTGAGATATGCTTATTACTATTTTCGTATTTTATAGGCGTGCTTTGACTAATCCAATTATAACGGGCATTTAACATTTCTTTTGTGTGTTCTGTTCCTTTGTTCCTTTCTTCAGGAACAACGATATGGCAATCTGTCTATAGATCAGCGTGTGCTAGTAGCCTCTACACGGAAACGGAAGTTAAGACGGAACGTAGCGAACCTACCTCCCAGTCTAGTACACTTCGTGCCACTTCTGACAGATGCAATGTAAAGTTCACATTCAGTCACGGGTTAGGTTCTAAAGCATCGCTCTACAGGGCCTGTCAGCGCATCATCAAGGTACTACTTCTCTGCTCAGAACAAATTTACTTAATGCTCCATATTATCGAGAGTGGATTGTAAATATGCTATTAATTAAATAAAAAAGGGTTCTGACGGTGGTGTATAGCACTCAGAATTACTGGGGTTTTGGACTTTGCCCATTTTCCGGTATTCTAGAGACTAGAGAACCCGACGTTTCGGGAACTGGATCTGGTCCAGTGACTGAGGTCAGCTCTCCTAAGGCACGTCAATCAGAGAGCTGGTGTCTGCGGCCGCACCTGAGGACGGAAACAGATCCAGTTTCCGAAACGTTATGTTCTCTGGTTCCTAGAACATCGGACGATGGGCAAGCCCAAAATAAAAGCAGTAATTAAATCGCGCATGTTTCTCTGTTTCCAGTTACTGCTCATTTCACGGCAGTGGAACGCTTTGACATTTCGAAACTTGAAATAGAGGGGGAGGCAAAGGGAAGGGGAAAGAGAGAGAGAGACGTTGTAGTTTACGCGTGGGAAACAAAGCGATTCCAGCTCTGAAGGTCCCCGGACTTCTTCTCCGCGCCGTTCTCGTAAAGGCAAAGTTGTCCCTATGCTTAACTAAGTAAGCACCACGCCATGAAAACGTATTTGTAGATTCACGTATTCTTGACCTTGGAAATATTTCGAGGTGAGTGGTCAGCTTCACTCCTCGACCGCTGTACTTCGGGGAAAGAGCCCCGGTACCCACTGGACAGGAGGCTCCCGTCTGGACGGCCCCTGCTAGCAACTACGTGACGTGCACGTACGCACCTCAACGCGCTCCTCCTTCAGGTCCACCTTGAGGGCAAGCTGTTCGCGCAGCACCACGTCCGGGTAGTGCGTCTTGTCGAACGTGGCCTCCAGCTGCTCCAGCTGCTCCTCCGTGAAGATGGTGCGGTGGCGTCGCTTCCTCTTGGGAGGTGGCGCCGAGTGGTGGTGGTGGTGGTGCAGTCCGTGGTGATGGTGCCCCGGGGCGCCCGACACAGCTACGCTCATGGACGCCGCCGCCGCGGCAGCTGCGCTGACAGCGGCCGCTGCGTGCGACATGTATCCGGCCGCCGGGTAGAAGTTCGGGTAGGCCACGGCTGCAACACGTCAGACGTTAAGTGAATAAATTGTACACTGTGTCTGTAGATTAGCAAGTTACTCTCCAACCGAAACGCTAATAAATGGTACATTCCACATGCTAGAATCTCTCTGACTCTCTTTGAACCCAGGGAATGTAATGTAAAGTAAAGGAACCCAGTTTGTGTCAACAAAAATTAGGAATGCAATTCTACTCACGACTTTCCTCGCCCTCTCTTCTTTGGACGATATTAACAGAAATGTTTGTATACAAACGCGGACGTAAGACGGACTTCAAGATTATTAGCAGAAATACTATACGAAATTTGAGGTTGACAGCTGTAGCTCTCTTCTGTGATATGACGTCTTATAGTCCGAGATATCGTTACCAGCCCTCTGCCCTGTAGAGGCAGAGGGTTCCTCTGAAACGTCAGCAGCTCTCTGCCAGTCTCTGATTTTATATTTATAGATGACAGCTCTTCGCCCGGGATATAGTTCCCTTCCTGGCCCACATTAGCTACGAGAAGCTCTGGGAAAACTGCACGTCCAACAATTCTTCTATTGCTGCGTGTGTATTCGTTGCCGCGTTAACGTTTTTACCAAACAGTTGTTTGGCAACGTTTGGGGATGCGCATACAGACCCAGACCGATGGGAGGGGTTCATGCGGCTGAGGCTGGCTCAGTTGCCATGGTATACATACAAAATTTCGTAAATATTGGTTCCGGCATTCAGAAGTTGATAACGGTGGATGCACAGACACACAGATGGCATGCTGATGTCATAAGCCTGCTGAACATTGCAAATAACCGTGGCACCCGAAAGAGAACATTAAATTCTGCTCATGATTCTGAAAAAAGAAGAGTTTGGAACAAGGACTTGAATCACATCCAGATGTTCACAGCAACCCTTGTACGTCGCTACCGTGCATATTGGTAAGGGAACGGAATACATTTCATAATATCTCTAGATGTTTTCTCTTAGGTCCGCGGAAAATCAGGGAAATGGTAGAAAAGTAAAATTTTACGCACTGAATTTAACTTTTCTGAGGGGGTAGCTACAATCTTTTTCTAATATACATAAGTTTACAGCATTTAAGAATATTTTTGCTGATCGCCCTGGAGTATTAAGGGTAGGAGAATATTCTTTAAACAATTATTTTATTTTCTCAACTGTGATTCTTCCCCCCCCCTCCAAAAAAAGTCGGAGGTGTGGCTAGGCCTGAAGCCGCATGCATGACTGAGGCAGGTGTGAGGTGAAGAGAGCTGAAAGTGAGACGGGAGGGAAGACAAGGCAGGCCAAGGCTCTCACAGGACCCCTCAACCAAGATGTAGGCAGCTCCAAGTGCGTACATGTATGCAAGACGTGAATGGAGGGGGGGGGGGCTGAATGAGGGCTCGGAACCAATGCTTGTTACGAACACCAGGACGCGCACACTGCACACCGACGGTGCATACGTCATCATGCAGACACGAAACAAGAAATGTGAGCCCGACGTTTGCGCCCGGCTGAACTTAATGCTCTTACAGGACCCGGGGCCACGGACAGTGCCTCTGGTGGTGAGGGCGCCCCCCACGCCACGTAATGTAAGGGGATTTGCATGAGGGGAGGACAGTCTCCTGCAATCGTACTGAACACCTGGAAGCACTGCATCGTGTCAAGAAAACGCGACTTCTTAGCTTACATTCCTAAAGTCGGCTTATGTGACCTCAGGGATGTATGTCTGTGTATCCCACTCGAGCGTACTACATCCCTCCCTTCAGTCTGAGTCTGGAACCGTCCTATCGTTGCTAGGCAACAGCTCGGTAAACATGTTCCCGTGGCAGAGATTATACGCAACAATACTAGAATTGTTGGACACGCGTACCTGTGGGTCTCTCTGCCTATTCCCCCACCTTTGCTGGTTAGAAATTCGGTAAATATGTTCCCGCGGAAACGAATAACTTTTTGAGGCGTCCTTTCCTATGCGGTCTGTGGCCTATCAAAGCTGTCAGTATATGGAGTGTGTAGGCTTGGAGTCGAATGAATTGGAGAGGATACGAAAGGAAGCGGTCTAAGCCTAATATTTTCTCAGATTTGCCTGGAGGGACTGAGGAAGACCACTAGAAGCCTCAGTCACGATAGACTATTTGTCGGTTGAGATTCGAACCAAACACCTCCGAAATTCTAGTCTGAAATCGATACCGGAACATCTAACAAACTCGGTGTAGCCTAAATTTGATGATCGTCCATTAATGTTTGTTTATTTAACAACGATTTGTAACTGTGCAGGTTACGTGGCTGTTTATGAAACGAATGTTCACTGCGTGAATTTATGGTCGGCCGGATGGTACAAGCGGCAATTCGCAGTGGCCTGCCGCGCGTCCAAGGCATGAACTGTCCTCGCTCGCTCGAACATTGGGATAGTGGGTTCGAATCCCACTCAAGGCAGGGATGTCTGCGTGTGTTTGTATTAGGTAGCGGCTTTCGACGGGCTGATCCCCCGTCCTAGAGTTCTTGTAGATTCAGAAACTGAGGTGAAGCGAGGAGTTTCACGGATGCGCTGTGCTCCAAGTGGGAGCAGTAGGAGGCGACGTGCGTTCTCGAAAACAAGACAATTCACCGAAAATTGATGTAAGAGCGAAACGTACCTCAGAACTCGACCTGCGCTGGGATGAACATGGCCCTCGGGGTTATGATTCTGGTAGAAACGTAGTGCAAATACTGCGGAGTAAACTGTTACTTCCGTCTTCAGGGTAAGAAAATCAGATCCGATAATACTGTAACGCTTCTATACGTAGGGTCGGAAGACCGATATGCACACAAATAATTGAACAGAAAGTGCTCGTAGCGTAACATAAGGATAAGCAGTCCCCCTGAACACGAGACCTCCCGACAGCTGACGAGTGAGACTCACTCAGCCGAAATGAGGTACTGATGTCTGGAGACCAAGGCTCAGTTCCCAGCAAGGCAGATGGCATTGTTTTACTGAATCACGGTCAGAACGGCTAAAAGCATCACAGAAATGAAGCTACCCCTGTAACAGGCTGTGGAAACACATTCGGTTGTGAGACGTCGAGGCTCCCACATTTTCTAAACAATCGCCTCACGCATGGCCACTGTTTACCCCCAAGAAGAGGCTTGGTACTCATTTCTGTTAGATTAAGCGACGGCCATTTCATTTCTTGATCTTTCTATTTGACTACTCCAAGTACTTATATTTCCTCTACCAATTCTCATGTCACCACATGCCCCACTTTTGTCATCCTCTGAAATACAGTCTGCATAGAGACTCATGCATTGGATGTGAAGTTCTGGCACCATTGTCTGTGTGCTACCTTATGGGTTGTGATAGTGTGTAGACCGACGTTTCGGGCAAAGCATTGCCTCTGCCTTCAGGGTCGAAAATATGTTACGCAAGCAATCAGCACGAAGCGTGGTGCACTGATCTAGACAGAATTGAAAGAAAAGGAATAAATACCGTCCGTCCGTCCGATTCTGCTTCCTACGCATTTTTCTCGTGGTTCGGTCTGTCGCTATGCAACATGTGCATGGAAACAGCAAGCATAAACCTGAGGAGCGCCTCCGCGTGCAAGAACTCGACAGCTTCTGAGAGGAGAGGCATGGAACCTGGCACAGAGATAAGTTAAACTTGTCCCTGTGCTTAACTAATGAAGCACTGCGCAATGAAGGAGTATGGAGGAGTGGATGTATAGATCCACGTATTATTGACCTCGGCCCTGGTTGGAGATGAGTGGTGAGGTTTAAAATCCGACAATAAAGATGGATCCTTCACGTAGAGACCTGCCTGCTTTTCTCTTTGCACCTCGAGAGTAATTATCCCGTAAGTTGCTGCATTTGTAGTGCAGCTGAATGAAACTGGAGAAGGAAGTTGCAGGGATAAATGAAATTCCTACTTTATGCTCAGTAAACGCCTTCGTGAGCCGGTCGCGGTAGCCGAGCGGTCTAAGGCATCTACTCTCTTCGCTCGCATGAATGTTTGGTATGTGCTTTTGTTGTCCTGTGTTTAGCTAGAGGCCTTGCGATGAGCTGACCACTCGGCCAAGGTGTCTTACCGTCTGTAAAGTGATAATGAAACGGAGCCAGCAAAAGAAAATCTTCATGAAGTTCTGTGGTTTGTGATTTAATTGAATACAATTTATCAGGTTAGTTTTAAAAGTTGTGTCTATTAAACTCGACTGTGGAATACACTCAATTCCATGAGGATTTCTGAGTGTCGCAAGACGGCGTGAAGCCGGGTAGCCTGTACACACTGTCCATATTATTGCACGCAACCTGCATATATTTCTATATTTTGACTTTAAGACATTGTTCCCTGAACTCCACTGAAATGTACTTCCTCTGGAAGTGGACTATTCTCCCCCCCCCCCGAAACTATGAGGTCAGTGGCAAAGGCGCATACTTCTTGTTGTACCTTAGTCCTGTGACACTACCTCCACCCCCACTTATCCGCGGATTAGGCAGCTTACCTGAGCCTTCGGCATTCGCTGTGTAAACACAACAAGGCAAAGTAATTTCCTCTGTCACTCTGCTTAAGTTAACGGGATGAGCAAGGCGCTGTCACGCTGCTGAAGTTAACGGGATGAGCAAGCGCTGTCACTCTGCTGAAGTTAACGGGATGAGCAAGGCGCTGTCACTCTGCTGAAGTTAACGGGATGAGCAAGGCGCTGTCACGCTGCTGAAGTTAACGGGATGAGCAAGGCGCTGTCACTATGCTGAAGTTAACGGGATGAGCACGGCGCTGTCATTATGCTGAAGTTAACGGGATGAGCACGGCGCTGGGATGCTGCTGAAGTTAACGGACTGAGCAAGGCGCTGGGACGCTGCTTAAGTTAACGGAATAAGCAAGGCGCTGGGACGCTGCTGAAGTTAACAGGATGAGCAAGGCGCTGTCATTATGCTGAAGTTAACGGAATGAGCAAGGCGCTGGGACGCTGCTTAAGTTAACGGAATAAGCAAGGCGCTGGGACGCTGTGGTCGCCTCACATCCGCAATCGCCCTTCAAAATTCTCTTTCCGAGACTCACAGAAATTTGTATATCTCCGCTGTATTTGTCATATACCGCCAATTACAACATATCTAGGCTGCTTTTTTACCCGACATGTTTCGACATCCACGGTGTCATCTTCAGGGTAACAAGATAAAGATATCTCTGTTCTCAACGAATTCAAGCACTACTCCATGAAGGCGTATTGAGGAGTGAATGTATAGATCCATATTTTCTTGACCTCGGCATCTAGCTGGAGATGAGTAGTCCGCTTCACGCCCCAGCCGCTTTACCCCCCGGGGGAAAGAGCCTCCGGCACCCATTAGAAGGGAGGTTGGGTGGATCCCAGAGCCGGTTTGGACAATTTGGATAGGAGAAAATTCTTCACCCTACCAGGACTCGAACTCGGAACCCGTAGACGTTCAGCCCATAGCCAGTCGCTACTCTCAAAGTTCTCTTATGCTTAAGGATACAGAAGAGACTTCTGAGGGCAGTTTGCATGTGAGCAGCTCACTGCAGTGCCAGAGTGGCATATTGCCTTGCAAGAGCCAATGGGCTAATATAAACAGACTTCTTAGCGAAAAACGGTTTAGCGATTGAGCGCATAAAATATAGAGTTACGGACTGCAATCTTCTAATTTAACTTTTAAATTTCCCGAGTCATCTAGAGTAGAAATTACTCAGTGAAGGGTGAAATATATTCTTCAAAGACGAAAATTTGTTAAGAAAGTATTCACAACTCATAAGGCATAAGAGGAGTTTTACAACGATGAATTTTTAGATGAAAAGTAAAAAAGTTTCATAAGCCCGGAGCGGAACATCAATAAAGGAAGTGATGTTAGGGTAAATGTGCACAGAGACGGAGCCAATCGCACCGTATCGGCTGGCGCTGGGGGGGGAGGAATATTAAATTTTCTTGCTCTAAATTTCGCGTATCTCACTCACAGCGATGGGAAACGTACAAGGAGGGGGGGGGGGGGGTGAAAGGAAAGAAGAATCGCATAACGCGGCGGAAATGCGGAGGCCGCAAGCAACGACCGGAAATGTGAATAGATTGTTTCCGCTTCCATGCACTGCGGGTTACAGCTCCTTACTTGTGCAGGAGAGAAACTGACTACAAGGTTTAAAAAAACTCACATTTATAAGTCTTACTCCTTTGGGATCGTGGGATTTTCGTGTTTTCACCCCCTCCGAATCCATGTAAGCTGTTTCCAGATTTTTAATGCTTGCTGTCAGATTTTTTGAAGAAAGCTGTTTGTGTAGTACAGTCAACCCCATTTATAGTGGAGCTATTTAAATTACTTAAGGCTAGGTACACAAACTTTGAGGTGCTCTTGCGTCACTAATGAAGTCTCTGCTATTGCCATCTGGGGATGTGACGAAGTGTAGCTCTGTACTTCGTAGCCAACATTTCGTAGAAACTTTCTGTCTCCATCTTCATGTAAAATAAAAATAAAACCGTCGATTCTGAACAGTCATGGTACTTAAAGTGATAATCGACAGGAAAACAATTTATCATATGGCAGAAAGAATCAGTAACATCTTACTATGAAGATGGAGACAGTATGTTCCTCCGAAACGCTGGCAACTGTACTTATTTATTTATATTTTTATAGTTTATTTTGGACTTAAATTTGAGGAAGAAACTAGTGAAATGCTACATTTGGAGCATAGCTCTGTATGGGGCTGAAACATGGACACTTAGGGCAGTAGATCAGAAACATCTGGAAAGTTTCGAAATGTGGTGTTGGAGAAGGATGGAGAAGATCACTTGGACCAATTATGTGAGAAATGAAGAAGTGTTAATTAGAGTCAGTGAGCAGAGGAATATCCTACATGAAATAAGAAAACGGAAGGCTAATTGGATTGGTCATGTTTTACGCAGAAACTGCCTTCTAAAAGAAGTTATTGAAGGAATGATAGAGGGGCGGATAGAAGTGACAAGAAGACGAGGAAGAAGACGTAAGAAGATGCTGGATGACCTTGGGGACAGAAGAGGATACTGTCATTTGAAGGAGAAAGCTCTAGATCGCATTAAGTGGAGGAATTGTTTTGGAAGAGACTGTGGACCTGTCGTCTGACAGGTCGTCTGCCGCACACCGGCATAAGTCAGACATGTAACAGTCAAGACACGATGTCTGCGACATGACGCAAAGAAAGGAGCACAGTTCAAACGAATGAGATTATAAACACCGCAGCACACCGGTTTGAGTCGTGATGCTGACGTCAGCTTCATGCTGACGAATTGCGAATGGAGCAAGACTGCGACTTTGTCTAATTTCGTGATGCTTGTCTTGACGCACTTGGTGTGCGGACGCCCTTAGTCTCTGACGAGACAGGTCTATATTGCCGAAGGTAAAAAAAAATAGGTCGAAGCTGTTCCTCTAACAGACCGTGAAGCCCAAAGGTTTGTGAGACGTCGAGGCTCCAACATTTTCTCTAGACATTCGGCTCACAGATGGCGGTGAAGTTGTCAGGCTAACGCGCCGGCCTCCCTTTACCCCCAGGAAGATTCCTGGTACTCATTTGTGTCAGAGGCTGAGCCTACCCCAGGGCCGTAGTGCTGCTGGAAGGGTTAGCCCACTTGAAAAAAAATGCAAAGGCTGCAGCGGGACTATAAAACTGAAAGGAGACAAATGCAACGCGATTTGGTTCTCAGGAGGTTCTCAACAACAAAATTTCTTCGATCTCTCGTCTCGGATACAAATTACTCCGTCTGACGCTTATAAGAAAATTTATAATTCATAGCTGGAATTTCATTATTGAAACGGTGGGCCTATAAATTGTTCTTTAAAATTGACTTCTGTTAGACGTGAACATTCCTACCTTTATCTCCTTCCCTCCTCTCTCGTATATTCCTCTCCCATCCCCTTTATTTGTCTCCCCGTCCTTATCATCTGTACTTTACGTTAAGACACTTAAGGCATGTATCACTTGAAACGTGCTGTCACAGGAGAACAACCTCCCCCCCCCCCAAAAAAAATGGCTGTGCTGCGTACTGCGTTTCTTAAAGCTCTTCCCTGAAGAACCCCCCACCCCATTCCTCGAGCGCAAGCAAATATAAAAAACGCTGACTTTTGAAATTTTAGAAGATATCTGTTGTATGACAGATTACTGATGAAGAAAAAATTTAAGGCCATATAGGAGTCGGGTTAGCTCAGTAGATACAGTGACGGGACACGGCTGAAGGGCTGCTGTTCGCATCCCGGGAAGGACAAGAAATTTTCTCTTCTGCACAGTCTCCAGACGGATTCTGGGGCCCACCCAGGTACCGTAGGGCTCTTCCCCTGGAGATAAAGCGTCTGGGGCGTGAAACTGACGACTCACCTGCACCCAGTGCCAGGAAAAAGTCATGGAGCTAAACTTCCACAACCCAATAAGTCTTCATGGTGTAGTGCTTAATTAGGCCCAGGGGCAACTTTGCTTTTATGAAAGGAGATATACGGATGCTAGACTGATGCGTCGAGGCTGCTTGGCAACTGACAGTAAGTCCGTTCTCTGTTAAGCCAAGCAGACCTCCACCTTCATATCGAGCTTGTCTCTATTTATAAGATATGTGTACACAGCCATGTTATAGCGCCGTGGTTAGTAGATAACACCTGCTTTAATATTCAGAAACATTGCAGTTGGTACACACTCAGAGTCTGATTAGGTTTCTCGTAATGTTCTCAAAATAAACGGAGGCACGCGGTAGCAAAGTTGGTAAAGCCACTATGCTACAAGCCTGAAAGACACGGGTTCGATTCCCGATGAGGTCATTGGATTTTTTCAATTGACCTAATCCTTCCAGCCGCACTATGGCCCTGGGGTCGACTCAGTCTCTAACAGAAATGAGTACGAAGAAACTTCCTGGGGCTAAAGGGCTGCAGACGCGTCGGGCTGACAACCTCACCACCATCTGTTAGCCGATTGTCTACAAAATGTGGGAGCCTCAACGTCTGACAACCCTGCGGGCTTCCACGGCCTGTTACAGGGATAACTTCAAATTTATCTCACGAAAAACACCGACTGTTTCCCCATACACCACGAACTGGCTGGTCTGTATGACGGAGACACAGTGATCTGCGCGTGTGGAGACATCAGCGCGCACACGGCCACTGCTTCCTGTCCGGGACCCCGTCTCTGTGCCGACAACTTTCTGTTCCATTTCCGAAGGACTGAGTAAACGGCCACGGAGACAGCGATTTGCAAGGATGTCTCCTCACACGCTGCCTCTTGACGGAGACAGCAGAAATTCAAGTCTCCGCTTACAACTTAAATGATTATCAGCAATACACGTATTTTACAGCAGACATCCTTCTTCAGATATTTATGAAGTGACGTTACGTACAAAGGCTTAGAGATGTCCCTGTAACAGGCTGTGGAAGCCTATAGCGTTTGAAGAGACTGCCACATTTTCTAGACAGTCGGCTTCTACGTGGAACTCAGGCGAAAAGCTTAAATAAAAGTCTCAGTAGGTCTAGGCCTAATTAAAATTGCACGGCAAGGAACGACAAACGTGACTGGAATAGCATTATCTCCCTGTGTGAACGGAGGCGGAAGTTGGACAATTAGACCGGGTGAACAGTGTCAGTAGACGTGAGAGATTTGAGATCAGTTAAAGGCTACATTAGATTAGGAGATATTAGGAGAGAGCTTAGAAATTAAATAGTTTAAAGAAGATGATATTGGATAAACTGTGTAGAGAGAATGACTGATGAAAGAATACATTAATAAGATTCTGCAAGTATAAACGGAACGGACTCCGATACCAAGGATGACTTTGTAAAACATGGAACGGGTAGGCCTATTTGAGGTTGGAACAGGCTTGCGTAATCTCTAACCAGATGTCTCAGACTCAAATCGAACGCGAACTAGTTCGGTAAATAAACAGCTATGGAGGACAACGCCCCACTTTCACCAGTGCAGTGTTAAGTGTCTCGTTTTAAATTAAGACAACGCTCAGTTTATTATTATTATTATTATTATTATTATTTCAGAATTTATTGGGTGATCGTCTCTTCATTAATGTATTGTTATGTGTAGGAGTGACTATAGACGGGGTTTCCGGATTGGACAATTGGATTTATTGACACCTTATGCAGAAAACTCGGAATTACAGCTCACCGTTACACACGCACTAGGGTTCTCAAGTGGTCACTAGTCGTATCCTGGCAACGAATTTATAACAGTCTCACTGTAAATCGAAATCACACATGGAGTCTTCTTTGCACAGTCTAATTCCTTTCTTGCCATTATTCTGCAGCTGGCAACTCAGTTCAATTCCTCTGCTCCCAAGCTAATATCCTGGCAGGCTGGCGTCTCGAAACTCTACTCAAATCTTCTCAGCTGAACTCTTCTTTATAATCATTTTGCACGAACCACGCAGATAAAACAGCCTCTTTATTTTTGGGAAGGCGTATTTACAACATCGTTGCATAGCGACGGAAGTAAATCGATTTTTGCTTGCGCATTCGCTGCCGCGGAAATGTGTTTACCGAATCGTTACCTAAAAATGAACGTCTATTCTGACTTTTCTTTTCCGGCTTTCGGGCGTCATGTCACAATATTTTTACGTTACCTACCTCTTCACACTTTCACATTCAGTACTAAAATCCGTTCAGTAAACTATTACGCAAAATATTTTATATTTTATACTACAAGAATTTCCTGACTAATAAATGACCAAACCTCACGTCAGCTACTCTGTAAATTAGCTAGGGACAGGAGTTATATCCCCGGTGAGGTATTGTCGGATATTACTGTCATGATAGGTTTCCATTTGTCCGTCTGTCAAACGAGATGGGCATAATTGTTGCAGACTATTGGTACGTTCTTGACCCGAAAGGTTTGAGTACAGGAAACGTTTTTTTGGCAAGTCTCAAAAATATATTTTAATGAATTTCTGGTTAAGGCTAGTATCTCACTAAAAATTAATTTGGGGCACGCGGTAGCGCAGTCGGTTGAGGCACTGTGCTAAAAGCCGGAAGGTCGCGGGTTCCATTCCCGATGAGGTCATTGGATACATTCAATTGACTTGATCCTTCCAGCCGCACTATGGCCCTGGGGTCGACTCAGCCTCTAACAGAGATGAGTACTAGAGATCTTCTTGTGTTTAAAAGGCGGCCGGAGAATGAGACTGACAGCCTCGCCGCCATTTCCGAGATAAATTATGCAGAAAATGTGGGAGCCTCGACGTCTCACAACCCTATGGGCCTCCATGGCCTGTTACAGGGATAGCTTTACTCTTTTTGTACTACAAATTAATTTCATTTGAAGATTTTGTGGAGCATTCGAAAGCAAAGCAAACAACAAAAATTATGAAGAAAGTCGTCTTCTGGGATCTTGCGCCGTGTATTCTTGGTTTTAACCAACGTTTCGGAGGAACATATCGCCTACATCTTCAGGGTAGTTGAGTTGCGTGCGAATACAGATAGCTGTAACTGCAATGCAGCTTTGTTAAGACTGTTCTGTTGATGATTCAAGGCCACAGGAAATGCCACATCGGCATTCCGTTCCTCAACATCTCTGCCCTTCTATTCCATGAATAATCTGATGTCATTCAACAAACAAATCTTTTCGGAAGAGACCTTCCAGTTAACCACCTCACATGAAAGATGTAAAGCTATCCCTGTAACGGGCCGTGGAGGCCCATAGGGTTGTGAGACGTCGAGGTTCTCACATTTTATAGAAGATCGGCTCATAAATGGCGGTGAAGTTGTCAGTCTTACACGCCGGCCGCCCTTTATCCGCAGGAAGATTCCTGGTACTCATTTCTGTTAGAGGCTGAGTCGAACCTAGGGCCATAGTGCGGCTGGAAGGATTAGGTCAATTGAAAAAATCCCATTAGCTAATGGGGAATTGAACCTGTGACCTTCTGTCTGAATGAACTGCGCTGCCGCACCTGCGAGCAGCGCTCCAAACACACGGATTTAAGCGCACTTGCTCGGATAAAATTCCCAGCTTCTGTAACGGTGTGCATTAAGTGATCGCCTTAAGACCGCACCATAGCTCAAGCGGTTAGTCGCTGGCTTCCCACCGCGGCGGCCCTGGTTCGATCCCGAGGCTGGTCAAGTGGAATTTGTGGTGGACAGAGTGGCGCTGGGGCAGGTTTTCTCCCAGTCCTTCGGTTCCCCCTGCCACTCTTCATTCCACCAATTGCTCCACAATCACCCTCACCTATCATCTGGGGCTGATACAATAGGCCAGAAGTGGCCGCAGTACAAGGGACTTAGTCCCACTCCACTAGCATTCAAAGAAAGTGACCGCCCTTCAAAACCGCTGCACACAGTTCTTCTTGAAGACAACTTTACTGGGAACTGGGGAAGGAGTCAAGTCCTCACGCAGTTTCTCTGCAGCGCCGTTATTTTGCTAATTATAGCCGAGGCTAAACCGCTAACCAACAAAATCTTATTTTTCCTTTCACAAAAGAAATTCATATTCATTGAACAGTGTTGCCAGTTCAGAAAACAATCATCAGGACCTGTGTTTCCGTTCATGGGGACTAGTTCTTAAACCTCCTCCGCTAATTAGACACCCTCATTAACACGTCGATTAAGGGTAGCAAGTTGCGTGGTAGCTTCATCGTCTGTGCTTTTTTCAATTGCAATTGAATATGCCTCAACAATTTTGCACTTCCTTTCAAGGCCACATGGGGCGCCTTCTGCTGAGTTATTCACAATTGTGGTTTCCGAGTTTACAGAGGGACTTGCACTTTTGTATAGAGACGCTCTTCTTCGGGGCGGCCTTCATTATGTATTCATTCGCATGTTCACCGCCCGAAATTGCTTTTGGTTTCTGAGCGGTTATTTCAGATTTCATAAAGATTGCTCGAATTGCCGCTTTACTTGATTTAGATACAGCCCTTCGTGCTGCCATTGCTCTTAATATTTCATAATTTCTTGACACGCATTTTCCTGAGCGCTGGGTTGGTCGTGATGGACCAGCTTCGTTGCCTCCGCGTTTGATTTCTTCATGTGGAGATACCTTAAGAACATTGTTTACGAGACCCCTGTGAACTCCCTCGATGAACTGAAGCTCAGAATTGTTACTGCGATCGAAACAGTCACAGCGCAAACGCTGGAGAACACTTGAACACCGCTTGAACACTTTACGTGCCAAGAAAGGCGCTAATGTCAAACTCGTTTCGCATTCTGTAACACTGATTCTATAAACATTCAAACTCTTTGAGTTGCACATTCATATTCAATGATCAGTTTTATATAGCTTTCTCAGTTTGAAAATTATAGGCGACGGAATTCAGCATTAGCTGAGGTGTGGATGGGTAAGGATAGGTAACTCGGCTGGTAAAGGCCTGGCTCTGTCTCAAGAGTCGCAGTAACGGGGAAACACATGGCTCGTGCACCACACGACAAGCCACGATGGTTCGCTTTGATGGTAAGTGTATTTATTTCACTCCGCCAGTTTGTACTCTTAACAGCGAGTCACTTAATTCGCATAAGCCACGAGGCGTGATGGTGTGCTCGATTTCCCCCTCATGTCAGTTTATCCACTACTGCTGTTAATTTATTATAACGAATTCCCAAAGTCGCAAAACACGCCCGTTGTCCGGTGAAGTTGAAACAGAAAGCCCCCTCTCCACGAGATGACTCGTACCAGCGAAGCATCACCTCCAAGCAGTGGCGTCCGACGCTAACACAAGCTCCTCATTGCCAGTTGGCTGGATTCGAACTGAGTTCCTCACCCCTCACATATAATGTTGGTTGAAGCCAACGGAAGTCACGTATTCCTGCGTAACGCATTTTCGTATCTAGACGCCACCAGCCCCATGATCTGTTCCGACCGGCTGGACGCCTCTCGGCTTGACTCACGGTGGCAGGAATTGCCTTCTGCTCAGATTTCCAGCTCCAAACCCGGGACAGGATTCAAAACCCCGCGACACACGCGCTTACGTCAAGCCCACTAAATAAATAATATATATATATAGACAAACGATTCAGTATGCCTGTTATTTTAGGCGGTTGTGGAACTATTAGTTTCTGCTCGCCTGGACTCCGTTCAATAACATGAGATTTATCTTTTATTTAAAATTTCGTGATGAAGACACAAATTGTATTCTTCTTGTGGAGTTTCTAACATTTTAATATTTTGTCTTAGCTCTTGCAAATGGTTTGTGCTGTGTTGGTGCTGGTGTCCGGAGATAGGGACTAGCTCTGAGTACGTTCCACCTGAAGACGGAGACAGAATCCAGTCTCCGAAGCGCTGTGAGTTTCAAATGAAAGCAGGATGTGTTTCAGACAAAAGCGAGACGATGGGTAGTGTCCAGAAACATATTTGTAAAATAGCACGCTCTTCTATTTGTGAAATACACGACCCTCTTTTTCTGATTATCTTTTCTTTATTTCTGACGCAGACATCGCAAAATCGAAATATGTAACAATAAAACACACAAAGAGACTGCAAGCTCCACAGGTTCACACAAAGAATAGATGCAACTGCTTGCGGCGGTCGCGCTAGCCGGTGTTCTAGGTACATCGAGGATTTATCGCTGCATGAACGGCACGCGCTTTGCAGTCGGTGCACTGTCCACCAGGCACTGCCAGAGATAACTTCAGTTCCATACTTTTGCGTTTCAAACGGATGCTGATCATTCCTTATGACTGCACAGAACAATCGTAGCACGTGCTCGTCAGTACATAAACTTACACGAATTTACATGTTCTTATTTGGCATAAAATTGGATTAAAATTATTGAAAATTATCCTTTCACGTAAGGATTATTTACAGATCGTGTTGTATGGATTTGGTAAGCAGTGGTTGTAGGCAAACAGGGGCCAATCTTTTCGAACTCATGGATACCTTGCAGCGAGGGTTGTATTAGGAGTGGGGACTCACAGACAGATAATTACAACATTTCTCTTCACATGTGTTACGTACTTTCAACATTTATGTGAGCACCCACACTCCAAGGGAACCTCACAGTACCTCTGCACGAGTATAGAACACATAAACCTCAAACACAACACAACAGCTCCTTTCAGAACATTGAACAAAACAAGAAGTTCTAGGAAGAACTGATCATCTCTTTCTTTTGATACCAGACGGACAGTATATAAAACGAGAAAAAGGAAGGATACAGAGACACGTAGACAGCAGAGCGGTCTCATAAGCCTCTTTTTTTTTTTTTTTCAAAATAAGGGAAATAGGCTGTATCAGCAGTACGTTGAAGCAATTACGTAATGTAGTAGGTTGGAGTAATGTCATTTATAAAAGACTGAAAACGTAGCACGCCAAGAGTCTGCAAGAACTACAAGAATCTCTAGCTTCAAGACTGCTCACACAAATGAAATCAGTAACCAGTGCAAGAGGATGCTGAAACCTAATATTTTTAAACATCAGTGTAATTTAAATGCACTAAAAATATGAAAAATCATTCACTTCATTGCACAGATTTTGGTAATAAAATATTTCCTACGTCAGCATTTATGATGCTACACAGCAGTTTACTTTCTATGCTTATGCTTAGGTGTACATTCCGTAATATTATATTTTCAGGCTAAGATATTCTAAGGAACTTACTTAACACTATTTAATTTAGTCAATACAAATAATAAAGGTCTCATCGCTATGAGTTTAAATCTGAAGCTTCTAATAGCCCTGTTCAGTAGTTCAGCAATAGACACACACCCCGCATTTGCTGTGTGAAGGGCACGGCGCACTGGTATTCTGTCTGTGTCGAGAAAGCTCAAAATGAATTCAGACTATTACAAATATTTCAGAATACAAGCAAATAAATGGTCAAACGTTCCAATAAAATATCCAGTTGCGGGGTGGTCCGTGTTCTGTAATTAAAAGGGTAAAAATGTGAGGGTCACGTGAAATCAAAAGGGGACCACGAGGCCCCTAGTACGTACCGTGAAGATAAGCAGAAAAATAATAACAATAAGTTTAAAGTCGGTAGTTCCGGACCACTGTCTTCTTACAAAGCGGGCAGCAATATGCCTTCTTCTCACTACGCAGTGGGGTCCCTGGTTGCCGGAGCAGGCCCAGGCGCGGCCCTGTTCCACTTGCTTCAAACGTGAACCCTAGAGACATGCACACGTCGTCGCTTCGTGTCTGTAATGTTCTTAACATTTCGGGTAAATAGGCCCCGTGATTATTTGGGCTGCGTACTGAGGTTTGCAGAGTTACAATAGTAATCTTCGTACTCCTAGTATTTCAGTACCTGCTCTAAACCTTTAAAAGCTGAATTTCTTCTAAACTGTATATAGCAATTCAGTTCGTACCTCGCAGAAAACACACTACGTCTCCGCTACAAAGCCCAACCCGTTAATGCTGTTCTGGTAAAAACAAAATCGCTGTTTATTATGAGAAAAATACGAAAAACAAATACACCATGAGCAGAATGCAGAGTTTTAGTATAGTATAGCAGGTGCTACATATCGTGGCGTACAGACCGGTTGCTAAGCGGTGATTCTGGAAACAATGCCCGTTTCTGGGTAACGACTCGGCAAACGCGTTCCCGCGGCAACGAATACGCACGCAACAATAGAGTTACTTTTGGAAAAGAGGTGTTTCTACATGATCTGTGCCGAGGAGTTGTAAGGAAGATAATTGTGGCAAGCAAGTCAGTTCTGTTCGGGAGTTTGTGAAGAGATTACTTGAGCGTGTGAAGCTGAAGAATCTCCACTGTTAGAAGCCGTTGTCAGGGAACGGCTGGTAAAGACATAGCAGGCTGGAAAAGGCTTAGCGGGTGCTGTGTTGATTTGTGAAGATTAGCGGCGGCTCTGTAATTGCTTGTGGTTCCGAGTCGTTTGTATAAGTAGTCACACATCCAAACCCCCGTGGGCAGTCACCCCTCCTAGTGACAATATGGAACCACTAGGCTCTGAGGGGTTACTTTCTCTAGGACAGGGTGTGACTTGGCTGCGACCGACTCTGTTTTGTCTTCTCCTGTTGCGTCTCCTGACTGATCGAACCATTTACTCCAAGTTCTACCAACAGGCTTTCTCCCTGTTAGTCTGTGCTGAACAATAGGACTACATGTGGACATTCTACCTGATTCCACTTTTAGTCCGTTTTTCTAATTTTGCAAACATAAAAGGACGTTTATTTGAGCACGTCCGTCTGTTTGCCTGTGTAGTCCTCAGTTTCTGTTTGGAGGCTTATGAAGTCACTTTGCTGTGTCTCTATGTCTCCTATGATTTCTTCGTTTTCCATGCAGTCCATGTCGTACCAAATTAAAGTAGGCAATTGGTCCTTTCCAGAACTTCTTGTCCATACATAGTCTATCTAAGCATAGGCTCATTTGCATTAAATAGTATATATATATATATATATATATATATATATATGTCTTGTACTCTTCTCGTGTTTCATTCTAACGCTTTCTCTGAAACCAACAACCAAACTCAGAACTCTCACCCTTACCACCCCCAAATCTGGTGCCCCCTCCCAATTTTTCGCTACAGCACAGGCCACTGGTACAGACACAGTTTTATGCAATCTTATTTGTACATCTTTTCGTGTTCTATTTATTTCCCTTTTTAGGATTCCCTTAGTAGTACCAGACAGCTGATTAAACTGATTCACTTCTTCAATATTACTGCTATTCAAAATCAATTTCTCTCTTGTTTTTTCATTACTTTTGAGTTGGTCAGTAATGTAATTTTGAAATTAAACCTCTCGTTACTGATAACTAAAAAAATGATAATCGAATTAGGAGTCAGTTGCCTGCATGCATGACAGCCATATGGGACCTAATGAAATGCGACATTCTGGTCCAGTGAAGTGAGTGTGTCTTATTTGCTGCGGCTACGCCTACATATAGGCCGACCTCACGCCTTGGTGCTCTGAAGGATGCGGCGACCAGTCCGTCTGTCCTTCCGTAAACATGCGCATATTTTTATGCAATTCTGGCAAGTTTAATTCATACTGTGACGCGTTACCGGTGTAACCTATAAGGAGCGTTGCCGAAACAACGGATGGCTGAACAGCGGTAGCGGAACCGTGGGAAATGGTGTCCGGTGTCCAGTCCGCATAATCCCTATATAGGGATAGCCGCCGCCAGAGGCAGTTGAGATCCAACCACGGCCAAGGAGAGCTGAGACGTCGCACTGGGCCAGAAGTCAAGTGACACTGCAAGTGGTGATAATTGTAAGGAGTGTAAGTGTGAGTGTCCGATAAAGATTCCTAAATCCGAGACCCACGTGAAGTTATTTGTCGCGTGACATACCCAACACGTGACAATACTTTGCGTGCAGATGTGAACACGTTTCTGAGCGCGACTTCAACATAATCTCTACACGTATATCGGACTGACACGTGTTCCGATCAGCAGTCGGCACCGAAATTGGAACACAAATTGTGTGTCCAATTTACTTACAGTAACGTAAGTGTTGCGGTTTGCAGAAATGAAGAGAACGCAGTTCGTACGTTCCTGAACGCACAGAAGTCCTACTGAAACATTAGCACTTGCCTCCTGAACACTGTCACTGACTCACGGGCGGGGCCAGGCACGGCTGGCTCAGGTGGTAATAATTCTGAATTGTATTCGGGAAGTCCTTGGTTCCAATCTCGGCAAGAAGACAGAAGATCCTTAATGAAGCTTCCTTCTTGGATCCTAAGTCCCTCCAGGAAGATACAGGGACAGCACCTCACAACATCTTCCTTCCACATCCTTTCCGAATCATCATTCACCAATCACCCTACACCCGACGCTCCAGACAACTTTGTTAAGTAAACCCTACACAGGCCTAAACAAAGAATTTCTTGCCAGCTCCGCTGCACGGAGTCAGAGTGGACAAAAGCTTACCGAGGAAGTCGGCAGAAGTGGCGCCGAAGCCGGACGCGGCCGCTGCGGCGAGGTGGCCCAGATGCAGGGGGTGATGCAGCACTGCTGGGGGCAGCCTCTGGTGCGACTGCAACACGTGTGCTTGCTGCGCCGCCGATGGGTGAGACGGTCTGGGCGCCAGGATGCTGTCTATCGTGAAGAGCGACGTCGAGGACGCGGGACTCGATGACGTAGACGACGTCGCGGAGGTCCTGGAAGTGGAGGACGTGGCAGGTAACTGATGGTGGTGGTGTTTCATTGTGTCCGGGTGATCCGGAGTGTAGCACGTGCCTAGAAGCATCTTGCGGGTCTCTGCTTCAAGCCAGTTCCAATGCAGACATCCTGTTATCTCTCTAAAGTTGCGCCTGAGCGTGAGGTCCTGCACTCATTCCTTCGTGTCACTAGATAATTCAATGAGTTTTGAGTTCCCTAAAATATTGTCATCCACCAGATGTTACGAGGTCACTTGTGCCTAATTAATTTCGATCCATCTATCTGTAAATTCAGAAGGTACACTGAACAAATTCACCGCTTGATGTGTTTCACAGATCTTGGTAGATAAGAGTCGTAGAATTCTTTCCTCCCTACTAATTTTATATAAAAATATTAATACATTTTGCACAGTCCAGTGCTGACATATGTCAGCTCTAATCCGTTGAAGTCATGAGCTTTCTGTTGTTGCAGCAAAGCATTTGAAAATACACTTTACTCGAATTCTGCATTTCTCAAACGGATGTTCCAAAAATTCACTCTACTGAAACTCTTCATTGTCACTCGAACTCCCTAGAGAGACCTCACTGATATTCCTCATTATCAGCAGAACTTCAGAAGTTCGCGTGAAGTAAACGCGATTCTTTGTGTGATTACCGAGTTCCCACGCTCTTCCGCTGCTTGGTACTTGCATTGTGTCCGCGCGGTGAGCAATCCGGCCGGTAATGCAGTGCGGCGTAGCATCAGCCGGCTCCTATTGGCTCCCCTCCAGTTGCGCCAGCTTCCCCCTCCTAGCGCCTTCATTGTGAAGCGTTTACCGTTCGTGACGTGACAATAGGGTTGGGAGGCGTGACAGCGCCCCCCTCAGATCACTTTCAACTCTCCTCTCATCCTGTTAGAGGTACTTCCCCCTTTTCAAAAGCTATCAAAATGCAATCAAATACTTTTCTGATACCACATGTATTTGCATTGCTGTAATCCTAAATATTTACACATTCTAGCACGATTGCGCCTTACAGACGAGTTCTACAGTAAGAGATGCGTTACTCTATTCCTTTAGGGGATTATGGACCTGCCCCCCCTCAGGGGGGAGGGGGCCAACTAGACACCACCCCTTACGTGCATTTTTCTTTCTATGGAGGAAGTAATCGAAACTGAAAAGGAAGGGTATACAACAAAATATTAATGCAAGAAATTACAATTATTTTAATGAAATAATATTTTGTCCCTATACCGACTGAGCCCTTCCGGCTCTCCTCACTGACTAACATAGGCCTATTTTACATACATTGTTTTATAAGTCGATTAATCCTTTGAGCATATATTTAAGGCATAGATCACTGAGTGATTAACACTTCGAAGGACAGTGGAAATTATATATACCACAATGGTTTCATCATTTACGAAAAGTGGGTTTTGCCTACAGAAGGTAGGCATATTTACGTGGTCAGTGCGCATGTCTGAACGAACAGCTCTCACTTGGAGCACGGAGCAGCGTCTGGCTGCACTTCACGGTTCCGTGTCCTGTCTTAGGAAGTTAAACTTATTTTTAATATTATCCAGATTAATTTCAGGCTTCGGCTATTAAAGGGCAAGAAGTAAGGGGATAAAAAGGGTAGAAAAGAAAATATGTCCTACCTACCTACTAGAGTTACTGAGTAAAAACAACCCCCCCCACCCCCTCCCCGTCGACGCGGACCCACTCGATTTGATCTGACGGAATCTGACAAATTCTCGGTTATGAGGGTGAACAAGAGAAATAAAATGGGGCGAAGNGTGGGGGGGGGGAACGGGCCGCGTGTGTGTTCCCTGGTTTCATTATTCCAAAGACAAACGCGAGCAGTGCGACTTCTCCCTTATCCAGCTCCTCGCTAAGACTTTGCTTTCAGACGAAAGTAAAAGGAAAAGACTGTTGGGAGTCGAGCGAGCAAATAGATTAAGCCTTAAAGCTCTCGTCAAACAGCAGCAGCAGCATTCCCCTTGCACTTACGGCACTAATGCCCCCCCCCTTCATTTCCAGACCATTTTAACAGTAATCTGTAGACAATGTTTGTGTAACACTTTCAGACAAAAGTTATTTTATGTCTCTACGCTTACACTTTTATTTCTCTCATACATTCTGTCACTTTTTGCATTCCTTGTTCTCTTTCGTCTCCTCACTCTGTTCTTCATCTTCCTCCTGCTCCTACGTACAGCTCTACGTCTGTCTGTCTCCTCTCGCCTTCATTCTTAGTGACTTCATCTGTACAATTCTACGTGCAAGGTCTTGAAGAGAAAAAGATAAATTCTATAGTACTCCCTTGTTAAACAGCGGTTCGTATAACGCGGTTATCGTTATACACGAAATATTTATATCCTTCTCCGTATGCTCGTAACCTGTGCGCAGGGCAGTAATTGTTTCCGTAACTGCAGAGCTATTGAGCCGTGACAATGGCTACACCCTCCTCACCGCCGAGGTTTAAGGAATGCGTGGATCTTTACGCCCGCTCCTCACTGCGTGCTCGTTTCGCGATTCTTAGGGACAGAAACTGACAGCTGTAAAGCTAATTCAGGGAGAGACCCTCTCGGGGGAATAGTAGACGTTTCGTTCTATCTCTGCCTGCCGCCACATTCAAGGTCAATGAATTAAATATCTGTCCTTGAGGGGCAGGGCGACACAGTTTCGTCGCGACGCCGGTGAGTGGGTGGAGCTCTCGCTTCGTGTTCGGAAGATCAAGGGCCCAAAATTGGATCTGAGGAGGGCGCTTCCCCCCACAATCATTCGACACAATGCGACTTGTCACGGCCGCTCCTTCCACATCCCCTCCAATTCATTATTCACTTATTGTCGCCATACTCGGCATTTCAGACGCAGTCTGTATTATTGACACTGCTCTTAGATAATTCAGTATCGTGCTCAGTAGCCATTCGCAGAGTGCAGAAATCTATTTATTGAGCCGTTGCCTAGTAACGGCCATCTTCGCGGCGCTTCTCAGACTGCACTATTCCGACTTTCAGGCATCATGTCACATGTATTGTAACGACCGCCTCCTCTGGCTCCACTACTTCAGCTTGCACAAATTAAGAAAACAGACAACAAGCTGATGCCATAAGCCTCCTTTTATTTTTATTTCTTTAATTACGAAATAAGACAAGTAGGCCTAAGCCCAAGAAAAGCAAACATATCAAGCAGAGTGAGATACAAGTTAATTTGGCAAGATGTTGAAAGCTGTTTCTAACCCCCATTTAATCGTTGAAGCTCAGTATCGACCTAACTAGGCACAATATCAGACCTACCTAGGCACAGTACCACACCTACCTAGGCACAGTATCAGACCTAACTAGGCACAGTATCAGGGCCTAACTAGGCACAGTATCAGACCTACCTAGGCACAGTATCAGACCTAACTAGGCACAGTATCAGACCTAACTAGGCACAGTATCAGGCCTAACTAGGCATAGTATCAGACCTAACTAGGCACAGTATCAGGGCCTAACTAGGCACAGTATCAGACCTAACTAGGCACAGTATCAGTCAGGCCTACCTAGGCACAATATCAGGCCCAACTAGGCACAGTATCAGACCTAACTAGGCACAGTATCAGACCTAACTAGGCACAATATCAGACCTACCTAGGCACAGTATCAGACCTAACTAGGCACTGTATCAGACCTAACTAGGCACAGTATCAGACCTAACTAGACACAATATCAGACCTAACTAGGCACAGTATCAGACCTAACTAGGCACAGTATCAGTCCCCCTCGCTTCAACATTCAATTTCTGTGCGTTTAGCCTACATAGCATTTCATGTGAATCCTTGAACAGCCTTTAAAATATTGGTCTTCGTAATGGAGACGCGGTGTGGTTTCTGTGAGGTAAAAGAAAATGTAAAGCTATACATCTAACAGGCCGTGGAGGCCCATATGGTTGTGAGACGTTGAGGCTCCCACATTTTCTAGACAATCGGCTCACAGATGGCAGTAAGGTTCTCAGCCTTACGAAGCCGGCCGCCCTTTACCCCTAGGAAGATCCCCGGTACTCATTTCTGTTAGAGGCTGAGTCGACCCCAGGGCCACAGCGCCGATGGAAGGATTAGGTTAACTGAATCTCCAGTAACATCATCGGGACTCAAACCCGCGATCTTCAGGCTTGTAGCATAGTGCCGCAACCAACTACTCTACCGCGTGCCCCTTTCCTGTGGGGTAAATAACAAAAATTTAAATAAGTTATTTATTATTTAGATGAATTTCAATTCTAAAAGGGTTAGGGTTAATACCGTTTCACTACGATCGCATTGTTCATCAGTGACCCTATTTGTGAGACGACAAACAATTTCCATATGAAAGGTCCCCACGGTCCCCACGGAGCCTCGCATGCAGGGCTGGAGAGAGACAGACAGCGCTAGACAGAGAGACTGATATCGTGTCTGCCCCTCCATTGATCCTCCCTCTGGGACCGTGGAAGATCCACTAACCAATAAACGAGATTTGAATCGTATTCCACAGTTTCTATTGGCTTAGAGGCGTGGCGTGTCATAGGCTGGAAATACTTCCTCATGTTTTCAGGTTTGGATGCAGCAACCACACCGTACACACCGTACACATAATGCAACGGGGCATAGGGGCAGTTTCCATCCCTATCGGAGGCTGCTGTCCTGTCCGAAACCAAACGTACAGATGGTACAGCCAGCCTCAAAACCTACATGCAAAGTACAGTGCCTTTCACGCACGGATGTTCTGTTTGTAAAATTCCGCGCATTAATTTTCATGAAAGTTTTGTGGTGTTGTTAGTAATTATGAGGCAAGTAATCGCACATTTTTCTCAATGGTTGTCAAGAATTGTCTCAATGTTTCCATAGGAAGTGTAAATTTACCGGAAGGCTTCATTTGCAACAAAGAACTGTGGTCGTGAGTCTCGAGGGGCTTTTCGCCAAGTTGAATTGATTGGCGGTAAACCGTAAGTAGTAAAGTAACTCTGACTCTGTGAACCTGACTCTGAAAATTTTTTCCCAACCGATCAAGCTGGCTCGACTGGTAAAGCTTATGTCCTTTTGTTCGGGAGGTGCCGTGTTCGAATTTGGTCCGCAATACCGAGTATGCTGATCGAAGTTCAGCGCACTTTCCTCAGTTCATTTAAGCAAATTCAGCGATAAGAACTTAAATATTACACCACTGGGCTTTCCTTTCTCTTCATCATCCGAACTTGGGACCTTTGGTTAAGGACAGCATCTTTATATAAGCCAAACTGACTTCATGGAGCTGAGCCCTTCTTGAGAAGCCGCCAGTTGTGCAGCTACTCAATAATTTCCCACCATTTCATGGAACTCAAATGTCCATTACCGTGTTCACAAGAGCCCTCAACTGGTCCCGATCCGGAGCCAGATCAATCCAGTTCATACCATCCCACTCTATCTCTCTAAATTCATCTTAGTATTCCTCCATTTACGTCTTGGACTTCCTAGAGGTATCTTTTTTCTGGCTTTCCCACCAATATGCTATATGCATTCCTCTTAGCTCCTATTCGTACTACATGCCCTACCTCTTTCATTCTCATTGACTATAATCTTACATATATCATTCAAGTTACATTTGGTAAGAGTACAAGTTATGAAGCTCCTCATTATGCAGTTTTCTCCAGTCTTCCATAACTTCACCTCTCTTCGGCCCAAATATTCTCCTCAGCACCCTGTTCTCAACCAACCTCAGTCTGTGTTCCTCCCTTATTGCCAGAGAGAAAATTTCACACCCATACAGAACCACTAGCATAATTATAATTTTTCGTTCAATAAACTACAAAGTACTGTATATTCTGTCAGTGCTGTTTCCTATGGCGAACCCCATAGAGAACGCCCAGTTTCTCCTATTTACCCCACGCCCGCCCTAACAAGAGGAAGAGGGTGCTGCCTCTGTTTCGTATGATACAGGAGTTGCACTCCCCCTACCCCAGTCCCCTGTATCTCAACCCCGCCTTCCGCAAGGGTATACAGTTGGTGTCTAGTTTCTGTTGCGTAGGCAAGCAGTAATCTGAGACGTGTACGCCTATTTGCTGCAATGTAGGCACATATCCCTGTAACAGGCCGTGGCGGCTCATAGGGTTGTGAGATGTCGAGGTTCCCACATTTTCTAGACAATCGGCTCACAGATGGCGGTGACGTTTTCAGCCTTACGCGCAGGCCGCCCTTCACCCCACCCACCGAAGATTCCTGGTACTCATTTGTGTTAGGGGCTGAGTAGACTCCAGGGCTATAGGGCGGCTAGAAGAACTAGGCAAATTGAAGAAGTTGAGTAACCTCATCGGGACTCGAACCCGCGGCCTTCAGGACTTGTAGTTAGTGCCTCAACCAACTACGCTACTGCGTGCCTCCATTTATTAATATTATTGCTATTTTTATATCATTAATTCCAGTGTCAGATTTCGTTACAGCTCTGCACACTATGTACACTTATTTTATGGAGGATAATTTTCAGTGTTTTTGGATGTTCCATACCCTGAAGATGATTGTTTCGTGTAAAACAGCAACTCGTTGAGAACCGAATGGTGAGCCTCATGATTTGCTATCACGCGCTGTCTTAGTGCTAACTTCCCCTGCTTCTTGCCTATTCCATGCAGGTCTAGATGTTACCGAATGATACATCGAGGCAAGCGTTAAACGCAAGCTCCCACGAATAACACGCACAAATACTTAGGTCGTGCAGAAAATAAAAACCGTTTGTTCATCAGAAATAAGTGAATAAAATTGAAGAAAAAAATTACATAGTTACTGGAGACCTTAAACTATTATTTTAAATAACCCCATGAAGATTCGGGCACTAGTCATGTCGTGTGATGAGTTTCTGTCTCCACCCTTTAACCCTCTTCTTCACTCCATCGCTACGCATGCGCGTGCCGTCCAAAAGCTGCTTCAAGTGTGTGAACCGGTGAAGAGCGCTTGGAGCCGGGCCCGGACTGTAAGGAAGACGGAAAGAAAAGTCCACAGTTCGTTGACTGAGCAAGCGTTCGGAATTAACCATAAGCTGTCCCCCTCATACAGTGCATACGCGTATCAGTAAATCATTGGTATTCACGGAATAGGCACGATAAACTGAAATAGTACAAATCCCCTCACTCATTCGTGAATTATTACACAATTACGTCAGTACAATGCCGCGGTAACGCACTGTGCTACAAGCCCGGAACGTCGCGGTTTCGATTCCCGATGAGGTCACTGGATTTTTCGGTTGACCTAATCATTCCAACAGCACTACACCCCTGGGATCGACTGAGCCTCTAACAGAAATGAGTACCAGGAAACTTCCTTGGGAGTGAAGGGCGGCCGGAGCGTAAGGCTGACAACTTCACAGCCATCTGTGAGCCGATTGTCTAGAAAATGTGGGAACCTCGACGTCTCACAACCCTATGGGCCTCCACGGCCTCTTACAGGGATAGCTTCCTTTTTAACCACTGCAACGTTGTAACACTCGATAATTCGTTGCTATGGCAACCGGGAACTGCTGAGTGATTGTGACACGTCTCCTCTCGCGCTTGCAGAAGCTTCAGAAGGATAGTTCCTATATGCCAGTTCTTTTGCTCAGTCATGAAGCAGAACTGTGGTGAACTGTCGAACATACGGCACTGAATGGCGAATTCAAAGTGTCCTACAGCCAACTGAGGTTAGGTAAGGTGGGGTAAAATCGTCACCACACTCTGAAGATATATGGGGGTTTGGAGGTGTAGCTCCACCATTCTTGCCCTCTTCACTAATTGGAGTTGAGTGCTCAATTTCACTCTCCGGAAAGAGCCCCCGTTACCCACTGGATGGGGGCTGGATGGGCCCTACAGCAGGTTTGGACGCTACGGAGAAGAAAATAATCTCTTACCTCCTGGGATATAACGTCATGTTGTTACCTGAAAGTCAATCGACGTTTCGGAGCAACATATAATTTCCATCCTCATGGTGGCAGAATAACCTGAGCAAGAAACCAGGGTGAAATCAGATAGCAAACAGCAGAAATCAGAGCCATTTGTTTTCACCCTGATTTCTTGCTCGGCTTATTCGATTCTGAAGATGGAGGTGATATTTTCCTTCGAAGCAGCGGTTGACTTTCAACGGACTACATGGCGTTATGTCCCAGGAGGCAATACGCTTCATAATCTCAAATCCTACTTACATCTTACCTCTATCGAAACTCGAAGCCCGACTCCTCGGCATTCAAGCCCGTAGTGTAGCTACCCTAGTTCATGTTACGGAATCTGAGGGCCACTTCACACACACATCGACGTTTTATTAAGGAGATCCTCAGAAAGACCTGATGATATCGGATGCAGGCATTTCTATGTGGGCATACGGCCTGCCTAAGCCGTCTTTGTCGTCATGGATACAACGGTCAGAATAGCGAGTGGCAGTAAGCATGCATAATTTCCGTAATCCAGGTCTGTTTACCCAGAGCTGGGATGCGCCTCAGGTAGGTGACCACATGGTCAGTGGCCCTGCTACCGTGTGTCTGTTTGTCGTGCTAACAAGCCTGTGGTGCCCTTCATATCGGCTTTCTTAGAAAACATTTCGGATCCCACACGAAGGGAATCCCTCCCCTTCGACACAATGGCGCAACAATTGTCCCACTCCTCTCCGCTTCGCTATTCTCCATGGTGACCTCTTACACTGCCTAATCACAGACATTATATCTATCGATCTATCTATCTCTTCCTGTTGCTCCCACTTGGAGCTTAGGGCATCCGTCAAACTCTTCATTTCACACTTCAGTTTACAGTCGGTAGAACTTTCTGGACGGGGATCAGCCCGTCGCAAGGTCAATACTTACAGAGGACAGCACAAACACAGAATAAACGCATACAGGCATCCTTGCCTTGAGTGAGAATCGAACCCACGTTCCCAGCGTTCAAGCGGGCGCAGACGGTTCATGCCACAGACCGCGCGGCCACTGTGACCGGCATCGCAATTATTATGTTACACAAATACAAGGCAAAACTTAAGGTAAAACTACCCCTGTAACAGGCTGTGGAGGGCCATAGGGTTGTGAGCCGTCGAGGCTCCCACATTTTCCAGACAATCGGCTCACAGATGGCGGTAAAGTTATCAGCATTTAGCTCCGGCCTCCCTTTAGCTCGAGGAATATTCCTGGTACTCATATCTGTTAGAGGCTGAGTCGACCCCCGGGGCCATAGTGCGGCTAGAAGAACTAGGCTAATTGAAAAATTCGAGTGACCTCATCGGGAATCGAACCCGCGACATCCCGGCTTGTAGCATAGTGCTACCGCGTGCCCACATCTGTACTTCGTACTTCATTAAAGTTCCCACTCTCCTGTGATTAGGCAGTGTGGTTGAGTGCCAGCAGCCCGACAGTGTTTGATCGCGCATGTTTACTGAGGACTGCCACCAATCAAGGTGAACAGACTGTTAAGACATCACTTCAGCAACTAACAAAAGCTTAATTTTTGACGCTCTGAACCGGAGTACAATTTTCTTGACGTGGCATGTGAATCAGGGACTGTTACGTGTAGCCATGCGATCTGTTTGCTCGTGTTTAGCCCGGCTGTACTCCTTCGCTGCCAGGAGTGCGTAGTAGGGGCACAGAGACTTGTAGACTCGGGACCCCTCCTGATATAGGCATACTTCGGTAGTGGGGGGGGGCTCCATCTCGGGTGCCCACAATCCGACTGTAACATCCAACTTTGAAAATTACAAAATACGGGATTTAAAAAGTCCTTATAAATAATCATTTCCGTTAAAGTTTGTCAACCTGACTACAGAGAGACTACAGTTTACATACCCACCTACAACACAATTAGAACTACCTGCCATCAGCGTATGCAGTGCTCTGTCGGCGCACTGTATTACCATAATCTCACGCAGCATCGTTGCAATTAGATTCCCAAATAATTTGACTATTCTGATATTTAGAAAAGAAAGGGGGTGACTGTTACTGTCTTGAAAAGCCTGAGACAGAGAGACAGAGAGACAGAGAGACAGAGTTAACAATGAACCGTAGAAGCGTAGGTGGAGAGGGAAAGATGTGAAACAAATAAAAGACTTTTCCGGGGAAGGGGTATCATTCTGTTGTAAGGTTCCCAGGCTTTGCCCGCTCGTCCTTCTCATAAGGGCAGTGCGAAAGTGAAGACGTTGTGGTGGTTAGAAACAATGGCTTGAGACAGGGGCCGTGGTATTTTGATTTGATGAATCGGTGTCGAATTGCGCAATTTTGGAAGGTAGGCTGGTGACCTGCATAGCATAGAGGCCTAGGACAAGTAAATAATAATTAAAAAATGAATTTCCTACCTCTCAGAAGACACTGTATCTATATATAAAGACACGAACAGATTAATGCTCTTTAAGGGGGAAAATCGTTGTTTAGTATGAGAATAATACTGTGATATGACCACCGAAAGCCGGAATAGCGAAGTCGGAATAGACGTACATTGCTAGGCAACGACTCGGTAAACATATTCCCGTGGCAACGAATACGCAAGCAACAATCGAATAACTTCCGTTGCTAGGCAACGGAGCTGTGAACAAACTTTCCAAATAATAGAGTGACTGTGTTTTCTGCGCTGTCCTTGCGAAGTGGTTACAAAGAAGATTTCAGTTGAGGCCGTTCCGTGAAGCCGCTGTGTTTCGAAACGTCAGCCTGCCAGGATATGAGCCTGGGAGCAGCTGAAGCTGGAAACAGAAGGTGACTGATAAGAAATGGTAAGAAAGGAATTAGCTCTGCTCTTCATGCCCCCCCCCCCATGCAAATGCTGCGAAGACAGGAGAAGTTGTGAAGAACTTGCTACAATATCTTCACACCCAGAACTTAGGTAACTTGGAAAAGCAGTAGGTACGGAGTCACGTGGTGTAGTCGCGGTTCGCAAAAACAACTTACAGTCTCAGCATTCGCCTGTAGGAACGGAGGAAAACTGCGGGAAATTTCAGTCATTTTAGCGTTTACCTCCTGGTAACGAATCAGTTAGCATCCGAATTCTTGATACCGTACTTACTGCCGGTAGCGTAGTTGGTTGAGAGGCTATGCTACAAGCCGGAAGGTCGCGAGTTCAAGTTCCGATGAGGTCATCGGATTTTTTCAATTGGCCTAATCCTTCCAGCCGCACCATGGCCCTGGGGTCGACTCAGCCTCTAACAGAAATGAGTACCAGGAGTTAATTAAATAATTTTCTTGGGGAGTAAAGCGCGGCCGGCGCGTAAGGCTGACAACCTTACCGCCATCTTTGAGCCGATTGTCTAGATAATGTGGGACCCTCAACATCTCACAACCCTATGGGCCTTCACGGCCTGTTACAGGGATAGCTTTACTTTATTTTACTTTTACTTACTACCGCTGAAATCATCTGCTCGGAACAGGCCTATGCATCATAGGCGCTAAATAATTGACCTGTTTTTCCTGTGCATTCAAGACAGTTTCGGAATATTGGCCTGCATTAAAGCAGTTACTACAAGTAACAGGCGTACATGAGACGTGGCGAATGTGACTTCTTTTATCTGTTCTTGGTATATTTAAGGGTGTTTTCAATTTCTAGGATCATCTCCCGGCTGCTAACAAGATGACTGGCATTGCGAAGGATGTGAAAGTACGGGATTGTATCCCAACTTCATGCACGTCACGGCATTCGCTTGGGGCACTCACATAAATTTGTCCCTGAGCTTCCTGAATTCAGCCACACATCACGAAGACGTATGGCGGAGTGGAAGTATAGCTCCACAACTCTTCACCTCGCCGCTAAATGGAAATCAGTACGCAGCTTCATGATTCGGCCGCTTTACCGCCGGGTCTGAACGCTGTAGAGTAGAAAACAATCTCTTGCCTGACCGTCCAGTTCGTCGCTACAACTGAGCTAACCGCTATATCCTCAGTGACGTTAGCAGGTTTCTGGAGCCCAGATTGGAAGCCGAGACCTCCTGAACACGAAGCAGTGTTGTTACATACTAACTCGATCACGACACGTAATTCCGATGTGTGAAATGTTTTATGCAGCCCAGTAGGCTCTATCCAGTTCAGTGAACGTAACCTGTGCAGTTTCTGATAATCGTAGCCATATATGAACGGTTTAGTTGATAAGGCGTCATTAAATGTACGAAAACTGGGTTCACTCTCTCTCAGTATCGAACGGAGCAATCGCTTGTGCGGTGGCACAGCTGAGTGAAGCTACTCAAATGCACTCCAGCGCTCTGCTCTGTGAAAGGAACACAGCCCGTATTGTTAGAGACACATGGAGTATAATGGAGTGCAGAAACCTGACCGCGACGCTTCGCTGTTGCTGAAGCACCCTCAGGTGGAAGAACCCTCCATTACAGTCAAGTGGGGTTGCTTTCAAGCGTTATTGCATATAGGGTAAGAAACAGTATTGTCCTTGTGGTTGACTTATCACCACACCATGAGGACGCACGGAGGTATAGCTCCAGGCATTCTTAACCTCGTCACTAAGTTGAGTATATAGTCAGCTTCACGCCCCGTCTGCTTTACCCCCCGGGAGAAAGAGCGCTTGTTCGGTACCAACTAAACGGAAACGAATGGGTTGGCATAGCGGTAAAGCTCTTGATTATTATTCGGGGGGTACTCGGCTCGAACCTCGGCTAGGACACCAGATATCGTGACTGAGGCTTCTCGCAGTTTCCTTCAGTTCCTCCAGATAAATACCGATGTACCACTATGAGATCCTAATGGTTTCCTTCCAGATCCTTCTCAGTCCATCCACCATCCCATCGGTCGAACTTATACACTGTCGCGTTTTTTCTATAGAGTGACTATATGTATATAGTATACTGGGTTTGGATATTATTGAACACTTACAGATCGTAACTACAAGTAACTATAGTGCTGGTGCCAAATCACATACTCCACGATACACTACATCGCCAGCTAAGCCTTTTCAGTCTGTTGAATCTTCACAGTCGTTGTCCGGTAACGGCTTCCAACGGCGGAAGCTCCCTATCCTCTGGGTTCCCGAACTGTCCCCATGACTCAGCTACCAGCTTCTAACAACAAAAGCTCACAGCACCTGAAACCCAGCGGTTATCTAACTAACTCACCAACAAACTATTTAATTTCACTTCACACAACCGAACTCAACTGCACTGATCAAGTCTTCTCAGTTTGTTTTCATTAGCCGTTTCCTGGTAATGGATCCTAACAATATCCTCTGCTTACGTGCTTAACGGCTGACGAATATCCCACAGCTGACTCATTGCTCCAACTGACTAACTCCAAGACCGGTGGCCATCTCACGCCAACCTCCTGCTGTTCTCTTCATTGACTCCAACTCAAAACTCTTCACTTCCTTTACCACACTGCGCTTGCTCACTGATTGTCCTGGTTATAACATATCGGCACGCACTGCACAGGAAACACCGTTCCTCTGTTCCTACTCAATATTTGCTAATTAGGAATCTGTTGCGTAGCAGTGGACGTTGTTTATAGAGTCATTACTCAGCAACACGTCTACGTGCTACAATATTATCCGGACATTAGTTTGGAGGGTCTGAAGAGAACTACGATATACTTTGGTCAGGATAAGAGGTGCCCCTACCAGGGTTTGAACAAAGCCCGTATAGGGCAACAAGTCTGGAGACTGACCTCTAGACAAATCATTATCACCATCACCACAGTTGTTATTGTTGAGGCAGAGAGCTAGAGATGTGCCCCTCACGCCCGATGCTGCTCCCCCAGTCCCCTCTGTATCCCCTGGGACCCCCCCCCCCCCTTATGCTGTGATTCTGGCGGAAAATTGTGCGGCTTCGCGATCAGCACCTGTTCAAACTTCCAGCGAGGAGAGACGCGCTCCCTAATTAATCGTGGCTCCGTACCCGCGAGCCCTAAGAAGATTAATTACTGCCGACAGAGCTTCCGAAACCGATATGATCATCAGGTGTTCACTGTCAGACCAGAGCGGGGAGCTGCCCCTGTAGCGGAACACACAGAACTCGTGAGTACTATCTTCTACGATATAACGCCGAGTAGTCCGTTGACAGTCAACTGACTTTTCGGAGGGACACATCGCCTTCATCTTCAGAGTCGAATAGTCCGAACAATATATTCATCTGACACTTCTCTGCCCAACTCACTCTTACACACTTACACACTTAACCTGTCTGTCTCCCACAGCAGCAAAACCGCTCCTTTCCGGGCCCTTATTGGTTCGCTCGAGTGTGTGTGAGGCCTAGCCGTTTCTTTCTGTCTCACGGCGAGCCAATGGGAACAGAGGTCAGCTCTTCAACTCCCCTCCTGCTCCCCATATAATCCGAAATTTGAGTCTGACAGACCACGCGACGTTTAACTTCAGTAAACGTGTGTCTACGCCTGCCTTTGATAATACAGGGCCCACTGGCTTGCTGTATAAGTTATGTACATTCGAATTTTCTACCAGTTTGATCAAGGTTATTAACTCTTTTCCTTCCCAAAGAAGACTCAGAATTTCAGTAGAAAGTGAAATATCTCCTTCCAGGGAAAATTAAAACAGAGATGCCCCCAGGGTTCGGTCCTGATCTGCACACTTTACAGTATATAAGTGTGACCTCGAAACACTTGGATTCTATCTAGGTCTCTGCTGATGTTAGCTGTCTTTATGCGACAGATCGAAAGGAGGGCCTTGTTATCAGAAAACTGTATCGCGGGCCACGGCTTGTTACCCTTTCTACCATCGCCCCGTATTGTAAAAGACTGGGGAAGAACGTTTCGGGTGAAGGGGGAAGACACCTACTCTGTTTCGGGTCCATTACAAAGAGCTAACCTCAATCAGTGGACACCCTGTATAATTACAGCTATATATACACCTGAAGCCAGGCTTTGTCGATCGGAACTAATAAGAAAAACGTACAAAAAATATGATCCACTCCTAACCTGAAGACGAAAACATATCTAGTTTCCGAAACGTTGTGTTCCCCAGTGTTTTTTGGAATACCGGACGATGGACAAAGTCAAAAAACCCAGCAATTTTGAGTGCTATTCACCCCCATAATCTGTATGCTCACTACGGCGCTCTGAAGGATTATATCTGACATTTCAAGTTGTGCATCCCACGTGAGGCCACAGAGACTGTGCTGCCATCTGTGAGTGCCTTCACGTCTCAGTGCAGGTTAGTAGCGATGTCTGTGTGTAGGGTTTCCTGCTGCGGATCAGTTTCTGCCCGCTAATGGGTACAGGGCCCTCGCTGCAACCCACGGAACATCTCATTCGCGAGTGTGGGGGGGGGGGGAAGAACCTCCCTTCCGGTTCGGATTTAATTTTTACTTCCCTTCTGACGTAAACGGACCTTTTAAGAGACCAACATTTCTTGCGATGCTTTCCTTGTTCCTATTGGTCCGCTCAAGTCCCTCTGTCCCTACATCATTACAACTTCTTTCACTATTTGTAATTCTGTATTTCAGCTTCCTGTTGCAATCTTTAAATAAACGTCAACAATGCAACAATTATTTATTCACCATTTAACATTTAACACAACATGTTTCGGCCTTAGATTTCCATCTTCAGGGGTCTTATTGCATCCAACTGTTACACTGTTCTGTTTTGCGCTAAACCGCGCGTTGGAGCAAACTTCAAAATAACATAAAAATGATTAATTAAATTCATTAAAACTTTTATTACAATTTTTCGTAAAATTCTATTTCACCCCACAAGGGGTGTCATTCACTTGTTTTGAAGTACTTGTATATGTATATATCTCCAGGAGTTTTATTGCAGCAGCTTGGTTTCATGTTCGTTAGTGCGTTGTTCTGTTGCGTCTGCAATCTGCAATATGCCCCTTGCTTGTGCGGTGTTGTCTTGACTTGACTAGTGAAAAGAAAAGCTGCCTAACGCGTCTCTGTGAGTGACTTGGATCGTTGCGTCATGATACGGGTAGTGTCAGCGTCCACTCTCACCAGAATCGCCACGCCGGAGATCAAGGTTGCCTACACACAGTCTAGCAAGGGGACGAGTGTGGGCTGTCGGCAATCTTGTGACGCACCGCGCCTCACTCTGTACGTGGACTTCACGTAACCTCACAGATGTATAAAAGGTAAAGCTATCTCTGTAACAGACCGTGAAGGCCCATAAGGTTGTGAGACGTCGAGGCTCCCACACTTTCTAGGCAATCGGCTCACACATGACGATGAAGTTGTCAGTTTTACTCGCCGGCCGCCCTTACCCTCAGAAAGATTCCTGTACTTTTTTCTGTTATAGGCTGAGTTGACCCCAGGGCCATAGTGCGGCTGGAAGGATTAGCTCAATTGAAATATCTATTGACCTCATCGGGAATCGAACCCGTGACCTTCCGGCTTGTAGCATAGTGTCTCGACCAATTACTCCGCTATCCTGATTGGTCACTGTGGGTATAGGTTCGAATCCGACTAGGGGTAATATCATATGTCTGCTTCAACTTTTCCCTGTGTTGTCCCGCGTGGAAGTGTACACGTACGTATATTAGCAAACCTACCAAGTGATTCAGGAGTCGGCATAGCGACTGGCTGCGGGCTGGGCGACAGAGGGTCCGAGTTTGAGTCCAGGTAGAATAAAAAATTTTCTCCACTACGTCCAGACCGGCTCTTGAGCCCGCCCAGCCTCCTATCCAGTGGGTACCAAGGGCTCTTTCCCCCGGGGGTAAAGCGCCCAGGGAATGAAGCTGACCATTGACCTCCAACTAGTGTCTAGGTGAAGAAAACGTGGATTTATGCATCCACTCCTCCACCCGCCTTCCATGGCTTAGTGATTAATTAGTTAAACACATGACAAGACTTCTGAAACAGCAAATGAATGGAAACCCGCATTGCAAGGGTAGAGCAGCGCATGAGGCTGTGGAGAGAATTTATTCTTTGTCACAGGAGAAATATCGCGTCTGAATGCCACGGCCTTGTTTACTACTTAAAGCATTATGGGTATACAAGTAGGTACTTGCACCTGAATATGTTTCTGCCTATACACCATGAAGACGGAGGCAGCAGGTTCCTTCGGTACGGTTAGAGACTTACTTTCCCACCGCACTCCGTCTGTCTGCATGTTTTGGTTCTACTTATCCCCCTGCTATATCAATTCTCGTCTTCTGTTATGATGTACTTCATCATTGCAACCCCCAACACCATCCCTCTCAAATCTCACCCCTCTGAGCTATCACACCGCCCCACTTAGGCGCACAACAATAGCCGGGGGGCGATGGGGCTTTTAGCGGCAGGGTGGGACAGCGGAAACCACTTCATCCCTCTGTCCAATCCACCCCTACAGTAATTGTTGTGTAAGGACAACCACCCCCATATAATCTAGACTCTCAATTTTACAATTTAATTAGCTCTGACTTGATAATGGCTGACATCTGACGGGGAAGTGTGCAGACGGAAGTCAAAAAATTAATGCGTTCCGTCTAACGTGAAGGAAAAATGTTACTTAGCTGTTAAAAATAATTAGCCGTCAATTATATAACGTGTTACCTCTTTTAAGATTTCACTAAATTAAAATCGTGATTAATTTTAAGATTCGATTATTTCGTTCCATAAGTAACTGTCGACGTGATTTTAACAGGCGCGATCGGCAGAAGAAAGTACTAATATCATCAAAATTGCAACACGTCCTGAGAAACTCACGATTTGATATATAAATATTCATGCCGCATTTTCTTCCGGTCCTCCGCATTATCGAAAGATGTGTCAATGTCGACATTAAACGCCATCTCCCACGAATAACGCCAACAAATAGTCATTGAAAACCGTCTCCTTTACATAGTCTAATATACCGTACTTAATTTCATTATCCAAGTAAATGTTATAATTAGTCACAAAATAGACACGATACACTAAAATAAAAATGTTTGCTTGTGACCTACTAAGCAACTTGTCTTCATTAAACGCGTTAATACTAAGGAAAATTATTGCTATGGCAACTCGAATTTGCGTACTTTCAGACCTCTCATCTCCCCATTATATCTCATATATATATATATATAGCAAGATAATTCCCGGGGATAAAGCGGTCGGAGCGTGAAGCCGACCACTCAGATGCAGCTAGCGCCACTCCCCCATGCGCCTTATGGCGTAGTGTTTAATTAGTAAAGCACAGGGACAAGTTTACCTTTTTTGTAGAATGATTAAAATAGGTAAAGCTGTCTCTATAACAGGCAGTGGAGGCCCACAGGGTTGTGAGACGTCGAGGCTCCCACATTTTGTAGACAATCTGCTCGCCGATGGCGATAAGGTTTTCATCTTTAAGCTCCGGCCGCCTTTTAAACCCAGGAATAATCCTGGTACTCATATCTGTTAGTGTCTGAGCTGACCCCAGGGCCATAATGCGGCTGGAAGGATTAGGTCAATTGACAAATCCAACCCGCGGCCTTCCGGCTTGTAGCGTAGTGCCACAACCAACTACGCTACCACGTGCCCCTTTATATCAGAATAAATAAATCCAAGAAATTTCCCTATAATGCACGTGTTGCATATTCGAGGTGATCGAAAGCAGAAATCAGAGTCCTATAAGCCCATTAAATCGTGGGTTTACTGTCTGCTGTTCCTTCGTGCACTGGGCGGGAGTTGTACAGTTACATACAAATTGTTCAAATCTGCTTAAAGACACATTGTCAGAGAGCGCTACAGTAGGAGATTGGAATGAATCTTAGCGGAGTCTGAGCTCCCCCCACCCATTTCTCTCTCTCTCTCTCTCGCTCTCAAAAGCGACGGCTGACGGAGCGCCGCTATTGATTGCTGCCTGTGCTAGTTCGGAGATGTGCCCACAGAATCCTTTAGGCTATGTTACCTTGAAAACTGCATTGAATATGACCCGTGTGCACCGGGTCTCGCTACAGCCTGCGTGAAGCATATAACCTCATGGGTCAACCGCCAGTTGCGCAGCTACTCAACAATTTTACAGCATTTTATATAACCAGAGTGTTTGTTGTCGTGTTCACTGGTCCCCATCCTGAGCCAGATCAATCCAGTCTACACCGCCTCTCCTATCTCCCTAAGATATCCACCCACCTACGTATTGGCCTTCCTAGTGGTCTCTTTCCTTCTGGCTTTCCAAATAAAATCCTGTATGAATTCCTCTTCAGCCCCCATTTGTGCTACATGCCCTGCCCATCTCATCCTCCTTGACTTGATCATTCTAATTACACTTGGAGAAGAGTACAAGTTGTGAAGCTCCTCATTATGCAGTTTTCTCCAACCTCCTGTCACTTGATCTCTCTTCGTTCCAAATATTCTCCTCAACACCCTGTTCTCAAACACCCTCAGTCTGTGTTCCTCCCTTAATGTCAGAGACAGAGTTTCACACCCATACATAACCACAGGTAAAATAATAGTTTTCTATATTCCTTTTTTTATATTTCTAGACAGCAGACGAGAAGACAAAAGGTTCTGGACTGAATGGCAGCAAGCATTACCCGAATTCGATTTCCCCTTAATTTCCTTATGAGTGAAATTTTGATTTGTTACTGTCGTTCCCAAATATTTGAACATCTCTCGCCGATAAAAAAAAATAGACAGTAAACGCTCGAGATGTTCATAACACGTGTGTAGTGTCCGTAATTACTGCCCGATCTGAGTTAAAATTGAAGTGTCTCTGCAGTTTGTTACATAATCCTCCAATACTTAAGTTCGTGAAACTCCACTGGCTCTTCTCGAGATGGTTCAGGTGTACGGAAGGACGGGCTGACTGACTGACTGACCGACCGACCGATCGATCATAAAACAAGGTAGCCTTGAATTAGTGCACATATTTTAACATTTTTATTGAGAAAATAAGCAAAACGAGAAGACTATGAGTTTCGCCGCCTGACAGTGGAACTGTCCAAATTTTACGCAAGGTACTTGTTCTGTCGAGCGCATGTGACTGCGCATGCGTCAGTTTTAGGGCAGCTCGGGTCGAAGAGCAGTGAAATGGAGAAAGATGCGGGAAACTTTCTGAATAGCTGTTTCGCGTGGTGAAGACTGCCCTCTCCTGGGACTGTGTGACTCCCCGTACTTGTGAGGGCTCCTAACAAAAATGTGACAGCTACTGAAATGTTCGTCTAAGTAACCCCTTTCAGCACCATTTCAATCTTGATAACGCACTGGTTTACGAAGGACCTGTGTGCCCCTTGCTTGAACGTTACAAATTCCTGCATTTTGTCCACTTTCGCAAACAAGGCCCTCATAAGGGCCAACAGTATCTACTCATCTGCTTGTTTCTACTGGCGCTCTCTGGGGCCCTTTTCAGACCACTCTCGCTTCACTTGCCACATGCTTCATGGAGGCTTCTTGCTTGCCTTACTCTTTCGCCCAGAAGATGGAGGCGAAATGTTTCTCCGAAACGACTGTTAACTTCCACCAGAATGCGCGGCGTTACATCCCAGGGGATAGAACTCATAACCACAGCTTGTGATGACCTCAGACTCCAAGGTAAAAAGGTAAAGTTGTCCCTATGCTTAACTAATTAAGCACTACGCCTTGAAGGCGTATGGGGGAGTGGATGTATAGATCCGCACTTTCTTGACCTCGGCACTAGCTGGAGGTGAGTGGTCCGCTTCGCGCCCCTGTATTACGTAGTTTGTGAGTGGGCGCAAGCAGCTGGAACCACTGGACACCCACCAATGGATTTAAGGTACAGTAGGTTGACTGCAGAGATCCTTTGCTACCCTTCAAGTCAGAATCCATTGTTTCTCAGCCCCACACGCAAACGCGTAGAGACTAACGCTCAGAACTACGTGGTATTTTGTACAAGGGGAGTCGGGATAACTCAGTCGGTATAGCGACGGCCGGGGTTCGAGTCCATGTAAAGGCGAGATTTCTCTCTCCTACACAGCTCTTGGGCCGACCCAGCCTCCTATCAAATGGGTACCTGGTAAGATTTCAGGGGGGGTAAAATTGACCACTCACCTCCTACTGGTGCCGAGGTCAAAAATGGTGGAGCTATACCCCCGCTCCCCCATATGTTTTCATGGCATGATGCGTAATTAAGTAAGGACAGAGGCAACTTTTTTTTTTTCTGTGGCGCTACAGCCCCAATTTGGGCCTAGACCTACCTCCATGAAACTCTCCGTTTCACTTCGGTTTACTAATCTTACACATTCGGTAGGACTCCTTGGGCGGGTGATCAGCTCGTCGCAAGGCCTCTACCTGTAGACAAACACAGAAAAACGCACACAAACATCCATGCCCTGAGTGGGATTTGAACCCACGATCCCGGCTTCCGAGCGAGCGAAGACAGTGCATGCCTTAGACCGCTGGGCTACCGTGACCGGCGAGGCAACTTTACTTTACCTTACTTTATATGGGTATGAAACTTGATCCATCGGACTGCAGGGAGGAGCTTAGACTGGGCTTCTGGGAACATGGGGGCGATGAGGATATTTGGAACTTAAACTGACGAAGTTGCAATACTGGAGCGGAAGAACGAACCTGGAAAATGTAGGAATGGATGTGAGAATAATATTAAAGTTGATGTGACTTGATTCGTTTGGATAAAGACAGACGTCAGTGGTGGACTCCTACCAGCACCGAAACGAACCTGTGAGTCTCGTCAAAGGCGACATAGTTCCTGACTAGCTCAGAAGTGACTCTCAGCTTCACAAAAATAACTCCGATCCATAGAGTTAGTTCAGAGAGATGGAGAAAGCAGCGTAATAAGGAGCTTCATGAATTACACACTTCATTAAATATTGTGAAGTTTATGGCAACAAGTAATATGAGATGAGTTGAGCGTGTAGTACGCATGGAGAATGAGAAATAATATTTTAGAAGGAAAAGCTGAAAGCAAAGAAATCATTTGGGAGACCTAGTCATAGATGGCAATAGTTACTATCAAATACATTTTGTAGCAAATAACGTCCAGTGGTACACTGAATATCTTGAGAAGCTGATCGACTATCAGCTTTCCAAAAATGATTCTGTTCCGTGATAGGTGCGGACGAAATGGCGATGAGGAAAATTCCTGCCACTGCCAGGAATTGAACCCTGGTCGTCGAATCGATTAACAAGTCACTGTGTTGAGCGAGCTAGATTGAGCATATTCCGTTACTAAATCTCCCTTCTGGGACGGAAAAGCTGAACTTCAATTAATCGATTAAGCCATAAAGTAAACTTGTATTGTGAGGAAACTGAAATATTTCCTTTTGCATCTCTGTTGATTTAATAATTCACTGCCATCTGGCTGCCACTCTCCTAACAAAACATTGGATTCGTAAGAGGTTTCTTTCAGCTTCAAGTAGACAGCCGAAGCAAAAGCAAGATAATTCTAATCTTCTGAAGGGCACAAGTCCTGAAGACCGCAGTTTCTAGTGCTTTCGGAATGTGTGAGGAATCCAGCCTAATCCATGATACCGCTCGCTTCTTTCCCCTGTTTGGTTAGGGGATTTTGTGCACAAAGTGGCGCCAAGCCCTAGATGACATTTCCATGTCATGAGCCTAAAGACGCAGCGATTAGTGACATATACTTCCCACATACATGCATGAAGCGCTGCAGTCGCCGACTTCACTGTTGTCTCTCTCTCTCTCTCGGAGAGTTATCGCGACAGGAGCGCCATTCCCTGTCGGTTGTGAGGTCTTCACGCCAGACTGAAAAATAAGGTAATTTGGCTTGTAAAGCCGTGTACTTCGGAGGAATATATCGTTTTCATCTTCAGAGTAGAAAAGTAATGGAAACTAAGAAACCAGCAGCAGCAGACGACAAGCAGAGCATTGGAGTTCGTAGTTACGTATTGTTTCCACGTTCAGGGTAAAAGTCAGAAAATAACTTGTAACTAGCAATAATAGGACGCCCTGCTTCTTACCCTGTTGCCCTCCAATCCTGAAGATGAAGACAATAAATTACTTCGAAATGTTAATGAAATTCTATCGGACAATAAGGCGTCAAATCCCAGAATGTGGTACTCTTTTATTTTTTCTCTGTTTCTTCACTTGAAACCGGTCTAGAGAACCGCGATTAACGGTCATGGGAATCTGTTGCGCTGACCACGTGACACCCTCTATCCCCAAACGTTCGCACTAACTTCGCCGAAAAGCGGCGGTCGCTCGGTCGGTGAAGTTCGCTTGTGGACTACAGGCCACAGAGTTTTTTTTGTTCTGCACTTGAAGAATCTCAACGGAAGTCGAACATAGTTTTCGAAGATCCGGAAGTGGTATTCCTTATATAATTTCAGACTTTATATTGTCACGCATATGAGTGACTACAGACGTGGTTCGGTTGGGTAATTGGATTTATTGAACACGTAGAGGGCGTAATTGCAAGTAACTATAGGGCTATCACTAATTCACACTCTTTACAGTTCACTGCAGAACAAACTAAGTCTTTTCAGTCTGCTGCATCTTCACCAGTCGTTGTCTGGTAACGGCTTTCAACGGCGAACGTTTTCTTTCCTCTGGGTTTCCGAAATGTCCCCGTACCTCAGCTACCAGCTTCTCAAAGCAAAGGCTCACGGGGACTGACTGCTCATCAACTCATTTCACTAATTGTCCTGCTTATAGCATCTACGCACGGACCGGAGAGAAAACATAGTTCCCCTGTTGCTGCATCCATTGTTTGGTGCATAGTCATCGGCGCTGACCGCACAGAAATCTCAGCTTTCTAGCCAGTCCGTTGACGCGTGTTATGAATCTGTTGCCTATCAACGGACTTCGTTTATGGGGTCGTTGCTTAGCGACAGTATGTCGTGGCGCTAGTGTGTCATCTACCATAGATGTTCGCACGTCTTTCAAGCTGGTATTGCTGAACGAAGGAAATTAAAAGCACGAGACTGAGGTGGCGTCCAGTCACACAAAATGTTAGTGAAACCCCTCAGTTGTTTCTGCAGTTGAGCTGCCTCTTAAGCCTACTTAATTTTGCTGTCTCCTTCGCTTAGTATATCGGATATGAGGAAGTTCTGTGATCGTAAAAAAATCTTTATTGAGATTTTGAGGAATTTAAACGACTTGAGCACCCCCAGATAAGAAAACTGTGTATTTCTTTGTAGTGTCACTGGCTTTCTGCATGCGAACCTGCCTAACCGCTGAGCAGCCGAACTGACCTCATTCATGCTCGGTATCTGAGAGTTCATTCGCCTTAAGTCAGTGCCTACTGTACGTGAATATACCGGCTCCAGAAACAATGGTACTTCAACTGGGCCCCAAAATACGAAATGATAGTTTTCTCAAAAATGGATATAACGATTTTGATTCAATTTCAGGAAGTTGCAGAAATCATATCCTTAAATAAACCTGTATAGGAAGTATTTTTCACGAAATTAAGACCCAAATGCTAAATGACAATTCTCTGGGGGTTAAAGTCAATTGATCAACCAATGCTGTGATAGAGGGCATCAGCTTCCAAGTTAAGCGCTCATTTAACGTACAGAGTTGAGTTGCAAGTGAAGTGTGGGAAAATCAATTGAGTTTCCAGATGACTGCTTTATGTCTGATTATTACCACTGCCTGTACATGCAGGGGGCCTCGCCTCAGTTTCTGCAGTGACATCAGTTTAAAACGTAAACCCCTAATTTGAACGGGGAATGTAACATTTTGAGTTCTGTACTGAGACTGGAAGGAAAAAGACATACGCAGTTCGAGCAGGTTGTCACAGCGGTAACGCTTTAGGCTTTTATTCGAGAACTGCTCGGTTTGAATCTGGGCTCGTGCACCGGCTATTCCGCTAAAGTGGTTCGTGCTTTTTGTCTGTCCCTTCAGTCAAGTTCCAGGAGAGAATATCAAATTGGGCCATGGTAGATTCCTACCAGATCATTTCAGATTTATGGCATATATCATCCCCTCATTCGACGCTACTGACGACGTCGTAATATCCTACATGATAAAAAGAAGTACATTTTCTCGACTGCTCTCCACATAACTGAAGGAACTCTCACAATAACAGGATAAATATTGGGGCATGCCGGAATAACATGATCGGAATCGACGTTCTTTGCTAGGTAATGGCAGATGAAACAGTGACGCAAAAATGGAATACGTCACGCCACGGAACGTAACCAATGGAAGTACCACAGGGAACAGTGTTCTCTATAGGTCCGCGTCGATAGTGGCGTCATACAACAATAGAGGAACTGTGGGAAGAGGTGTTTCTTTTGGGTCCGTCCCGAGGCAGAGAAATAGAGGGCAATGTGTCTGTAGTTGTAGGTTGCCAGTCGCCCCAGTCGGAGACGTTGGAGGCGGGGCAGCCCCCAATGTTTTTAACCGTTGCGTAGCAAACACGATTTGCGAAATAATCGTCAGCCAGTGAGGACTGGAACTATGGAACACGGAATATGATAAATGTATGGTTTTGGGAACCGTTACCAAGCAACAGCCTGTGAAGACACAGTAGACAGAAGACTTAGTAAATGCTGTAGTGAACTGTAGAGCGTGTGAATTACCGATAGCGCTATAATTATTTGTAGTTAGGTTCTCTAAGTTTTCAATAAATCCAATTACCAATCCAAACCCCGCCTATAATCACTCAACCACGTGACTATGACTTCGTATGGAGTTCACATAATTTCCGCGTGTGCTTTATGTGAGTTGAAGCGTTCACTGCGACAGGAAACAAGTAAGTCTTGACGGGCGGTCAGCCGTGTGAATACGGAGTTACTATCGGACGTTTCGAAGACTTTGTCCGGGCTCCATCATCAGAGGTTCACACCAGCCCATGGTGAGTGTGACGGAGAGGGCCTCACGTTCACACAGCTGCTCACTCAGAACTAATTCCTAACTTGTTTGGGCTGTTCGTATATTTCGATGGGATTTGCGTTCATTTAATGCTTATACAGAACCTGAAATACTACTTTCTGGGTCATACCGTAGTGGAACCTGACCCTCTAGACATGGCGGTATGATGTTCCTCGGAAACTTCGGTAACTTCCGCTAGGCTACGCTGTGTTTCAGCTCACATTACATTCGCTCATCTCACGTACAAATCTACCGCTGGAAATCTAATGATAATGCACTCAGAAATATACGTGTATTTCCTCATCTTGTTACGCCGTGTAATCTGGTTGGAATTTGCCGTCGTTTGCAGAGGAAAATGAAACAAACGTCAAAGAGAGATCCTCGCTGCCTGATACTTGCTTGGTTAATTGATTCTTCCTGAAGATGTAAACAGTACATTTCTCCAAAAGTATGTAAACTTCTATCAGACTACATGGCGTCACATTCCACATGATTAAAATCTCATAAGCACCAACGTGAAAGCCACAGATCCTGGTTTCTTTCCTGTGAACTCAATATTTACATGAATGAGAGTCAGGACACAGGTCACAAATGGATGTACAGTAAAACGTAAAACATGTGAAATTTGAACCTGGGAAAAACATTTGTTTCTGACATATCCTCCACGAACATTGGTACATTTGTCCCACCGCTTTACCAGTGCGCCGAAACCCGCAGCCACTTCCGCACCTCCGTTTCAACTTCTTCTTCATGAGCGAAATTTTGCCACCCACATGTGAACCGCTTTACGTGACAAACACCACAGTAAACAGGAAACATTTTTTATGAATTTCCTTTGCAGTTGAGTCATTTTACCTACAACAGAAAGCTGCACTTCAGTAGTATAATCCTGAAAAACAGTCGCCATTTTGACTACTAAAACCAGCCTCTGAACATGCGCATGCACGTCTGCTACCTAGACTGTCACGAAGCTGGACTGTGCTGCTACCTAGTGATACATCCATTGCAGCTGTTCTGCTTCCATTTGTGACCTACTTACCGACTCTCCCTCGTCATATCGAAGCCTCCAGAATTAATATTATCTGGACGCTCGTGTTGTAAATTATTCTTGTACGTTTTAATCGGTATCCATTGATTAGCTGAGAGACAGACACGATTTTCCTCTGCACCACTTGCAAACAAAGGATAATAACAATAGGATTCAACTATGTAAATAGATTAATAAGCTAACTAAAGAACTCCAGACACTACACTACGAGCCAGAAGGTCGCGGTTTCCATTCCCGTTGAGGTCATTACATTTGTTAATTGACATAATCCTTCCAGCCCCACTGTGGCCCTGGGGTTAACTCAGCCTCTAACAGAAATGAATACCAGGAATCTTCCTGGGGGTAAAGGGCGGTCGGCGCTTAACGCTGACAACTTAACGGCCATCTGTGAGGCGATTGTTTAGAAAATGTGTGAGCCCCGACGTCTCACAACGCAATGGGCCTCCACGGCTTGTTACAGGGATAGCTTTACCTTTTACCCCTGTTTTAATAGTATTCACTAAAAGTCGCACTTCTTTCTATTATAAATTAATTGCTAAAGGATTCGTCCATTGATGATGTGGCTTGATTTCATTTCTTGCATGTTACATATTTATTGCTGAAATTTGGAGCACATTTCCCAGGGGTTCGGATGCTTTGACCATAGAACAGACTCCATATAACCGGAATGGGAAAGTCATCTTGGTGCGATATGTCCCCTTCTGAAGGATAAAATACGCATCACTGAATTGGAACACTTGCTCAGAAAACTGTGATATAAATATTATAAGGAACTTTACAGTAAGAAACAAATTGAGAAAGACAAGACAGCGTTACGCTTCTGTAGCCCTCTGTTGGGCCTTGGCCGCTTTTATCTGTTCCTTAATCTGCACATGTTCACGGGGGATCAGCCCGAAGCAACACCGCTACCTGCACAGACATTCATGTCTTGAGTAGGATTCGATCCCAGCGTTCGAGCGAGCGAAGACAGTTAATGCCTCAGACCGCGCGGTTACTCTGATCGGCTGCTCGGATAATAGGAACGATAAGGCATTCGCTCTTCCGTGACCTACTTCATCTCTCATGCCGATGCGTCGCGTCACTGCTCGACAATTCGTTTGTAGAGTAACCCACAGTTCCGTAAGCTCACCGCTATGTTCTTCTGTCCTGAATTGTAAAGGTATTCTTCCAAGTAAAGTTATCCCTGGGCTTAATTAATTAAGCACGGGGACAGTGGGGATATAGCTCCAGTATTCTTGATCTCGGCACTAGGTGGAGGTAAGTGGTGAGCTTGGCCACGTCATAGCACAGGTTGTTAGTTGCTGGCATCCTGCAGCGGCGGCCTGAGTTCGAGTCCGGGTCTGATCATATGGGTTTCGTGGCGGACAAAGTGACGCTGGGGCAGTTTTGCTTGGAGCACTTCGGTTTCCCCTCCCAATCTTCATTCCACCAACTGCTCCACAATCATCATCATCATCATCTATCATTATTAGCCTATTAGTTTTAGTGAAAACGGCTTATTTCACACACATCATCTCTAAAAACGTTGTTATAGGAGCAATATTAACCCGTGGTAATAGGGACGTAGTGTGTTCTCTGTAATGCAGGAACTGGAAAGGTAAACGGTAGTCTATACCTGAAATTATGACGCAATTCCGCGCTTGCGTAAAATTGCCACCAGACGCAACGACAGTAACAGAATGTTAAAATTCATATTTCCGCCACTAGATGTCAGGGGTATGCAGCGTGAAATGTGTCACATCGTATTACATTCCATGTATACTAGCAAATAAATTCAATCCTGGAAATAACTCTACGCTTCTCACAGAAATCCCATGAAAGACCATGTCTTTAGCCAGTATAATGTTAGCTGTTGAAATAATCGGTAAATAAAACAGAATAATTAAATAAATAAGTTTTTCTCTGACAAAAAGCTTGCTTAGCATATGTTCTACCCTGATGATGTATCAACACGATCTCTGAAAAGTCTGCGAACTTCTGACGGCCTACTCGTGTCACATCTCAACAGATAATGCACTTCAATTATATTGTGTGTTGAGCACACCAGATTTAAAAAAAACTAGATCTATGTGATTTTGGTAAATAATATTTTTATTTGGGAAGGTTATTAATTTATGTTGAAGGAAGTACGTGTCAAATTTGCCTTGCAAAAGAAAATTGTTGCTTCGTGTGCAGATAACACGAACACCAATTTGGTGGTTGCAAAAGTCTTGGCAAAAATAGTATGTGGCGAAAACTAGAAACCTAACTGATAAGGCAGATTATCGGTATTAGTTGTGGGGCACATATATATATATATATATATTGTCTCCAGTGTGCTGTCGACTGTTTATCAATTGATATTGAATGTTTTGCAGTAAAAATATACAATACTTCAATATTACACACTCAGAGTTGCAGAACTGAGAAACTTCTGAGACTTCGCAAGAAATAATTACGCTAAATTGTTAGAGCATAGAAGTATAAGATGTTTGTTCCTTGATCCACCAACTGACAGAATTTTAAGAAAGCTCGATGGCCTTAGCTCCCATTTTCTTTCTCAAGAAAAATTCCCTTCTGTGTCGCGAAAATTGTTTGAAGATCCTTGTTTGAAATTGTGGTTGTCATCTGCACGATATCAAGTGTCTACGTTCCAGACATACATTAGCTTACTTGAAAAAGATAGCAGGTCATCAGCAGAAGTAGACAAGAACATTGAAAATCTTGTAAACAATTTACATTCCAGAAAAATGAAGTGTTTGTAATTCCTGATGTCGAAAACAACTGAAAATATTAGTAGATTCATGAGAAATGAATCAGGCTAAGTTTCTTTTGAGGTAGTCGAGAATTTCTATGAAACCAGCTTAGAATATCTCAACAAGTGGAAGTGCAGTTTAGAAAACACTGAGAATTTCAAGTGGGTGCTTCTAAGGAAGACACCTGAATGGAAAGAAATACAGGACAGACTGAACAAGGAACTCGTGACACGCACAGAAACTGAAGAAACTCGTGTAATCGATCAGTGGTCCCTCATAAAATCTATAATTGTGAGGCAGTTGAATTTACTTACTTACTTACTCATGGAGCTGAGCCCTTCTGGAGGAGCCACCAATTCTGCAGCTACTCAAGAATTTTCCAGCATTTTATGGAGCCTGAAGGTTCATTACCATGTTCACAAGAGCCCTCCACTGGTCCCTATCCTGAACCAGATAAATCCAATCCATACCATCCTATCTCTCTGGGATACATTTTAATATTATCCACCCACCTACACCTTGGTCTTCCCAGTAGTCTCTTTCCTTCTGGCTTTCCCACCAATATCCTATACGCATTCCTTGCCGCCCTCATTCGTGCTACATGCCCAGCCAACCTCATCCTCTTTGACTAGTGATATTGAACACAGTTCAAAAATAGAAATAGGCTGGGGGGGGGGAAACCTCTGCAGTAGAAGAGATCAGGTTGTAGAAGTATTTATTGCTTTTCTAGCGAACAAAGCATTGTGAGGGGAGCACTCAAAATAGTTGCTATGTTAGCATACCTTCTTACCGATTGTGCTCTCGGCCCTATTGGCCACTTTGATGGCGTAGAGATGGCAGCGGCATTGCACCGTGGTGTCATGGCGGCCATGTTGTCCACCAATAACATGGGAGTTTCGCAGGGCTGTCCTCTTGGTTGTAAAAGATGGCGGAAGCAATGAGGCAGACTGTGGCTAAAATGCTGACAGGAATAGAAAGGTGAATTATAAGGTTAAAAGCATATTACTGAAGTAATGATTATTGCTATAGCATATGATTTTTTTTTTTAGTTAATGTTTGTGCAGTGTTATTATAAGCATTCTTTCCTGTCGTTTTATGCAGCCACGAGGACTTGTTTTGTTAAATTTACTTATCGTAATAAATTAATTTCCTTTCAGATATAACCCAGATAATCTACAGACCCTGGAGAGTTATGTTGAGTATCAGTCTAGGGAAAATACTTATGATCTTGAAGCTAACCTTGCTGTTTTGAAGTTATATCAATTTAATCCACCGCGGTACAATAGCAGTGTCACATGTCAGATTTTACTAAAAGCGCTCACGAATTTCCCTCACACAGACTTTGTGCTGTGTAAATGCCTTTTGAGTGCAAAACATGTAAGTTATATATTTGTGCACAATCTTGGTTTTAACATGGGAAGCTTAATTACTGATATGTAATTCTGTGATTTTCTCAGCTTGCAGATCCACAGATAGGTCATATAATGTATTTGGCAGACATTCTAGAGAGTTGTGATTTCCAGCAGTTCTGGGGCCGTGTTCATTCAATGCCTGAGCTGTGTTCTCAGATAACTGGTTTTCATGATTCCATTAGAAAATTTGTGTGCCATGTTGTTGGTATTACATTCCAAACAGTTGACAGGGTTGTACTGGCCAGTCTTCTTGGAGGTGTGGATGGTAAGGGAAAGACAATATTTTTTACTATTTTTATAATTTGTTAAAGAATGTCAAAATATTGTGTTCTCTTTTTTTGTTAGTTATGGAAATCACTTAGTGGTCTGTTAGATATGAGGTTCTCATAAAAGTGAGTATGAGGGTTGGTTACACTTATGTGAGATGCAACACCATTACTTGAAAAAGCCAGACATTTTGGGGTGGTGGTTCTTGAACAAATTTCCTTCGGGTGATGTGCGCATCAGCCCTGCATGCACTAGCGTGGGTCTATCATTAATACATATAACCAGGGTAGACTTTCATTCACAAAAACCTAGGTTGAGTCTGTATTGAAACTTTGATTGGGCATATTGTCAAAGGGATGAGACACCACATGTAATACACACAGTATATGGGAAGTGGCTTGCCTTTGGTGAGCTTTCAGCAGCAGACTGAAGGAAAGCCTTCTCTCCTTGCTTGCTACAAACTGTATTTTAATGACCCACCTCATTGGGTTCTCATTTGAAACTACGATAATACCAGATTTGATATTTTGTTCTATGATATGGCAGTATTGTAATGGTTGTTGCTGATAAAGAATTCTTGAGTATCTGTTGATGTGTTATAACAGAAGTTCTGTCTTTCTGGGATACAACAATGTCTAGTCTGTTGAAAGTCAACTCACATTTTGAGGAACATGTTATGCATGAAACCAGTGTGAAACGTGTTGCAAGAAGGAAGAGTGGACAGAGTTAGGTGGCTCTTCATCGTATCAAATCATGATGACATAGACAGGGACAGTGTCTGAAACATCGGACACCAGCTCCACATTCGTAGGTTGATTGCCCACAGAGACTTCATTGAATTTTGTTCCTTGCTGATTTTCAGGTTCCTCGTGACTACTATACCTGGAATATTTTTGATGTCTGGATATTAGTTTTCAGGAACTAAGCGTTTGCTGCCAGCTTCATGCTGTTTTTTTGATTGACTTACTTATTATTCAAATTCAGGATGGTGAAGTTGATATAGCTACTGGCTATGGGCTGGACAGCCGAGGGATAGGAGTTCAAGTCCCGGTAGGGTCGAGAATTTTCTCTTCTCCAAGTCGTCCAAACTGCTCTGGGGTCCACCCAACCTCCTATCCGTTGGGAATGGGGGGCTCCAGCTAGTGCCGAGGTCAAAAAAGTGTGGATCTATACATCCACTCCACTATATGTCTTCATGGCATAGTGCTTAATTAGTTAAGCACAGGGACAACTTTACATTTTACTTATTCTTCAAACCTGAAAATGGAGACAGCATGTTTTCTTGGCAACAGTGGTTGATTTGAGCCAGTCTTGGTTCAGCTGTCTCTATGATGCCTTTAGCCACTGGCCATTCCTTATTCTGTAGCAGGACATTACCTGGCCTGTCCACCACCTCCAGTATGTCATGCATCACATCATCTCTTTGAATCAGTGATGCATCCTTTTCCCTTCCTTTTTTACTGTCATTGTTACCCTCCTGGTCAGTCACTGCCTTGCCTGTGAACCTTTCATTCATCTTCTAAATGTCAGACTGATAAAAGAGAAAAGGTAAAGCTATCCCTGTAACAGGCCATAGAGGTCCATAGGCTTGTGAAATGAGGCTCCCACATTTCTAGGCAATAGGGTCGCAGATGGTGCGGTGAGGTTTTCGTCCTTGTGTGCGAGCTGCCCTTTACCCTCAGGAAGATTCCTGGTACTCATTTCTGTTAGAGGCTGCGTTGACCGCAGGGCCATAATGTGGCTGGAAGGATTAGGTCAATTGAAAATATCCAATGACCTCATCACGAATTGAAGCCATGACCTTCTGGCTTGTAGCATAGTGCCTTAACCAAGTACGCTACCGCATGTCCCTCTCACCATTGGTTTAATTCTGCCTATGCCTTGGTTGTTTGAAATTCGTCATTTGGCTGAGATGTGACCAGGGTCTAGGAAGGGGCCCTAGCCTGTGTTTAGTACGGTGAGTACTAGCACACACAAGTTATATGAGGCAAGTTTTCATTGCATACAGTACTTTACTTTTTGTTTTTGTGACCAGTTGAGAGCTTCAAGTCTGTGATTTATATTTTTGTGCCCTAGTCAGCTGTGCTGCTCCCTGTTGTGTAGGCACAGTAGTTTATGTGGGCTTGTTTTCTTTTGTAACTGATTTGATGAGCCTGTTGCTTGCCATTTTGTGCATTGGTTTGCTTATGCAACCCAGAAGTAATTCTGTGTTACCCTGCTGCTTATGCACGTTAGTCTGTGTAACGGTTCATGGTATTGCGATCTCTCTTTCTCAAATTTAAACTAGTGTTCGTACTTCTGTGTCAGCCATTTTTTGCACATGTTGTTTTCTTTATCTGTACACTATCTCAGAAATTCTCTTCAGTAAAGTTTGCTACACTTCATCAGAAAGTGTCCATCTTCTTCACTTCTGTGCATCCTGAACCTTTCGGTTCCCAGTTCCCTTTTTCTTCTTCAGCTGTTGTGATTGGTATTTGTTTTATTAGACGCTGCTAGTGATCTTGATTTCCAGTCCACTTTCAAGAAGTATGTATACCCACAACAGTTAGGGGATAATAGGTTCAGCTCTGCTTGGCAAGACGGCTCAGACTTCCAGCAGACTACAGGCATAATATTGAAAAAGATAGAACTCTTCATAACCACCGCTGTGAGAACCTCAGATCCTACACAGCGCTATATCCCAGAAGACAGAACTCTTCATGACCACCGCTGTGAGAACCTCAGATCCTACAAGTTGGAAGAATATTCTGTGTTATGTCCATATGCCACATGTGAAACAGAATTATTGTGCTCTTATGCAAGTGTACTAGAACCTTGATTCCAACAGGTACGTACAATGACAGAAATGCAGCATTCTTCTCATATTCTAACATATAAAACTTTTTGACGTTGGTGTATTAATACAACAGTTATTGAGTTTTTGAATATTGGCCACCCTGTTTTTTTTTAAAATACATTTCTGGGACAGGATTCTGTCTCCATCAAGTAGAAGCCTACTGAGTTCGGCCCAAACAATAGAGCTAGTCCATGTCTGCAGGCACAAAAGAGGATGTCTAAACCAGTCATGACACACGCTGTCAGTGGGAGTTAAGAGGAACATAAAAAAATCCGCACATTCTGGCCATTAAGTTACGCATGGCCATAGATGCATGTGTGTGTGGAGTTTTTTAATGTTCATCTAAACTCCCACTGATAGCTTGTGTTGGTGTCCGGAGATAGGGACTGCAGACGGAATCCAATGTCAGAAATATTGTATTTTTAATAAAAGAACAGGTGGATGGATAATGTCCAAAAACTCAACAGTTTTTCTCATGTATTGTTTGTAATTTTTAGGGTTTCCTTTCATTTACATTTTAATTTTTGTGTGCCTTACTTTTATCGGTTGTTATATCCATAGCTCATAGGGAAACATCAGCCAAGTAACGTTACCATAACCACTGTCATCATTATTCTGATGTATGAAAGTTTCACTGTGATAATGATTAATATTGTGGTCCTTAAGTTGTGACACCAAGTGGTAGGATGTGTGGTTACCAGTGTTTCAGAAGAACATACTGTCTCCATCTTCAGGGTAGAAGTGAGAGTATTTCTCTTTACCTCTCCTTTCCCAACGTTGCTCATTTCTTCACTGTAAAATGAGAGTGTATTTGTTAGAATGTTTGTATCCGCCTGTCAGATGACATATATCGTAACCCAGAAGAACACAGCACAGATCAATAAGCAACTTTGAATGCACGTCATGAAGCCTGACTTGTGTCATGTCTGCTTGCCAGCTTAATCTTTCACTTGAACATCTGCAGTGAGTACTGAACTAGAACAGTAGAGTGTGATGGGTGTGTTTGTTCAATTCCACACGTCAGGGAGCCTCGAAATGTCAGCACTTTGTAGCTCCACACTCTGAAGGATATGCCATTTTAGTGTGTGTCTGGCCTTCAGATTATTATTTTAGGTCAGTAGACAGTGGCTTTCTGGTCAGAAATACTGTGATCCCCACATTTGATACTTGAATGTGCTCTACAGTTTATATAACTTGAGTGCATGAAATAAACTAGTTAAAATTATGACTCTGTAAATGAACTTAAGCACTTTGAGAAGACACATGTGAAATCGGTCAGTGCTTGACATTAACGTTTACTGACTCTGCACTGACACCACATGAGCACAGTCCAGCTGGCCAAGCATTGAATGTCCTCAACAGAGGGAACCCCCAGTTATCTTGACTTGTACATGAATTTCACACTGATGTGATTTCGTGTAAATGTTCTCTGTTATAAGTTCTGTAAAACAAAAACAAGAAGTAGCATTTATAATTGGCTAAAATGAATAATATTATAGTATTAATTGAATTACTTATCTTCAGTTGACAAAGGCAGATATGGCTCGAGCATTTAGTGTATGGCTTCCCACTGCAGTAGCCTGGGTTCAGTCCCAGGTCAGATCATGTGAGATTTTTGGTGGACAGACTGGCACAAGGGTAGGTTTGCTCAAAACATTGTGATTTCCCCTGCCAGCTGTCATTCCACTAATTGCTCTGTATGCATTAATCATCATATCATTAGCACTACATAATCAGGATACTGACAGCGTTGGCTGTGAAACAAGAGGAGTAACAAAGAGTTGAATTCCATTACCAATTTTGGGAACATTAATGCCGTTTAATTTTGGAGATGCCTGTGCTAATACCATCCCTCACCCCCCAAGGTAATTTTTGGTAACCAGCTCTACAGTACTAGAATACTTGAAATTCCATATTTGTGGACAGGGTAATTCCTAAGTCCCTCAAGGATTTCCGAACTCTGCGGTACAGTAGCATGAATGTCAGAATGGAAGTGTGGTGGGGCCCCATCTTGTTGGAAAAGGAAATACTTGCTATCTTCCTGTAATTGTGGCAATAGGCACAGTTGCAGCGTGCCCAGGTAGTTGATACGGGTAACAGTTGATTACCCAAAGGGAAATGGCCTGTAGACTTTGCAAGAGGAAACTGCAGAAAAGACATCCACTTTACGTGAATCACAGACGTGTTCCACCATTGCATGAGGATTTTCCATGCCCCAAATGCATGCATTGTGACAGTTCACTTGCGACACACGTGAAACATTGCCTCGTCACTGAAAACCTGTCCTTGCCGTGTTTCATCATATCTGCCCCCTTGTGGTGAAACCTGCACGTATGCCATGGCGCCTGTTAGCCAAACAAGCTTGGAGAGATTCTCTACCTATTGATATGCTCCTTTCTGCTGTGTGTCTCTTTATTGTTGCACTGCCAAGTTCGGAATTTCTGGAGGGACTTGTGAATTACCCTGAATTATGCTCCTATTATAATCTATGCTCCAAAACAGTAGTGCTGAAGATTTAAAATCATCTGTTTCCAGCTGATAAAGATTAACTTTGTTATTCATTGGTACAGTCCATTATGGACCATCATGTCAACCCATGTCATGTTAGACAGCAGGGATTAAAGATTGGAATGTTGAAAATCATTTCTCTGTGTGTTTACAGATCAGACACTAAAACACTGGGTGAAGAAGTATGGTTGGAAGGAAGAGGACAGTGGTATGATTTTCATTGCAAATCAAGATGAAAATATAAAAACAAAGAATATCACTGAAAAAATTGATTTTGAAAATGCTGCTGCAATAATGGCAGCATCACGTTAAATTGTGTCTGTTTGTCACTTCATCTTAGAAAATTTGTTTTTACACATAACAGGCAACAAATGTTTTGTTATATATTGCAAAACTTATGTCTGTAATGTGACAGAATACAACAGCTAATAGACAGGTGCAAAGTGCTTTTTTCTTTATATTATACTTTCACGTGCATGAGTGACTGTAGACAGGATTTGGATTGGTAATTGGAGTTACTGGGCTCTTACAGATTCATGACTACAAGCAACTACAGCGCTATCTCTAATTCACACACTTAAGCCTTCTCAGCCTGCTGTGTCTTCACTAGCCGTTGCGTGGTAGTGGCTTTTACGGCGGACGTTCTGCTTCATTTGGGTTTCCAAACTAACCCTGGGCTCAGCTACCAGCTTCTTACAGCAATGGCTCACAGCAGTTCCCTGACTGACTAACACACTCCACTCCACTGACTGACTGATTCCCAGGCTGGCGGCCATCTCAACGCTTGTCTCTTAATCTTCTAACTGCCGTCTCATAGCTGTAGCATGGACCTCATAGAGAACACCGCTTCCAACAGCTCTTCTAGTACTTTGTGCCATTACCTAGCAGCGGCCATTGTCTGCAGAGCAATTACTTAGGAACAGCTATTGTATAGCTGCTTATTTAGCCTATTATTATCATTGCCTAGCAACTGGTGTACATGCTACAATTTTGTGGCATAGAGACTCATTGCTAAGTGGTGACTTTGTAACTGCAACTGTTTCAGGGCAGTGGCTTGGTAAACACATTCTTGCAGAACGAATATGCATGCAACAAGAGAGTTACCGTTGGAAACGGGTTGTTTTCTATGTGATTCATGCCAAAATGTTATAACCAGGACAGTTGGAGCAAAGAGTTCAGTTGTGAGTAGTATTAGCTGAAGAATCTCCATTGTTGAGAGCTGTTACCAAGCAACAACTAGGGAGGACTACAAAAGACTACGGCTTGGCATGTGCTATAGTGTTTTATAAAGTATGTAGATCAGCGATAGCACTGTAATTGCCTGTAGTTCTGAGTCGTGTGTATAAGTGGTCAGTAAGTCCATTCAGCAATTCAAACCCTGTCTGTAGTCACACATTACATGATAATGTTTTAAGCTTTCATGGGGACATAATGTGTAGAGCAGTCAGCTGTGCAGTAACTATCCAGCATTTTGGAGACCGCGGCGAGGAATTGATGTAGCCAGTGATGTCTGCCCATCGATTATATACACATCTCACATTCTGCTGTTCACATGCTTAGAGGATGTTGTATAAACAGAGAACAGCTGCACCATCCACATCAGCTCCCTGACAGTGAACATGGAGACCATATCCATAATGTCAAATACTATCTTCATTTAGACGTGGCTGATTGCCTGAGAAGACTCTGTGACTTTACTATTCCCTGTGTTAGCAGTTTTAGTTTTAATATATCTCTTTCCTGTGTAAATTATGAGTTTTGCTATTGAATAGTAACTGGTTAGTACCCACTGCGGTGGCCCGGGTCAAGTGGGATTTGTGCTGGATAAAGTGGCGCTGGGGCTGGTTTACCCTGCCAATCTTCATTCCACCAAATTCTCCATCATCATAATCACCTGGGGCAGGTACAATAGGCCAATCAGTGGTCTCGGTGCCGAGTGGACCCAGTTGGACCCCACCTACTAAGCAAATTAAAAAAAAAATGGTTAGCAGACACTAGTCAGCACCCATAAATACTGTCTTCTGTCTGAATGGAAGGGGTAATTTCAGATTCACTTTGATTGCAGCACTGAACCAAACCCAGGGTAGAGCTGTGAGACTTCTCTCTCAAGATTTGTTTACACCTAGATGTGATCTTAATATGAACATGTTGACAAGTTCCTGCTGATAACCCTCTAACTTTCCATGGGACAAATCCCCTCCCCCTCCCCAAGATTGACATAGGCCAGCCACATTGATTCTGAAGGCAGATCACATTGTGTTTTCATGAAAAATGCAGAACAGACTGAAAGCACAAGCTTTGAGATGGTACTAAGTTCATTTCTTGATTACAGATATTTGTTTGCTGCATAGCTTGCATAAAATCGGTACCTAAATTCTGTTGAGTGAATCTGTTATTTTGAACTCATACGTTTTGGGAGATGGTCAAAGCAGTGTCATTGAATGTGGAATGGTAATCCCTTGCACGGCTGTCAAGAGAAATGGAAGTTCAGCTAGTAAAGTGAAGGCTGTGTCAGAACGTCCTCCCAGAGGATCCCTTGGGAGCTCATTTTGCCCTTCTCCTGTGCATTTCTCCTTTCACATGGCTGCAGCCTGATATGACACTGGATGATGTTTCTGACCTACTGTGGTGCAATAGAAGAAGCTCGGCTTAGATTCTGTATTTATAACATCGGCATGGACCGCATAGAAAACTTCTTGACCATTATTGCTGTATTCTCTTGTTGCCTTGGAAACATGCTTGTTTGTGGAGCCATTGCCCAGCAGTGGATGTTGTATAGTTACCTATTTCACGGCCATTGCCTAGCAACGTGTGTACATGCCATAATACTATAACAGTGATGTGCTCTTATGCTGCGTATGGACAACAGGGTTTCTTTGAGAGCATCAAAACTGAACAGGTTGTATTTGAGAGGTTCTCAGTTTGAATCTCTGTCAGGGCGCCAGTTATCTTAACTCAGGCTTTCCGTGGCTTTCCTCAGTCCTTCCAGACAAATTCCAGAATAGTATCTCAATTGAATCACAACTCCTTCCTCCAATCTTTTGTTAAGTACTCGTCCTACCATTTGATGCTTCATAATCTGAGATCTACACCATCATAAAATAAACACGAAAAAACGTCAGAAATTAAAACGATGATTGGGAACACCAGTGTAACATCACTGTATAGCAGTGCCTTAGATTTAATTATGCATTGTAGCACCTGCATAGGTTTAAGGATGAGGGGTATAACAGCATACAGTAAATTTTAGGATAAGGAGAGGTACTGTAGCATGCATACCCATTACTCGATAACGACCTCAAAAAAAAAAAATGAAACAACATCCACTTCTAGGCAGCGGATTCTTAATAAGCAAGAATATGCAGCTGTTGCTGAGTGATGCCTTCATGGGCAGGCATGTTCCCATGGAAACGATTGGAGTACACCAATGTGTGGTGTTTGCTATGTGGGCCATGCCGAGACATTATATGGAGGACAAATGGGGCAGCCAAGTTAGTTGAGAGTCAGTGAACAATGAAGTGAGCATGGAAGCTGAAGAATCTCCACTGTTAGAAGCCATTACAAGGGAACAGATGGTGAAGACACAGCAGGCTGGAAAAGACTGGAAAAGTGCATGCTGTAGTAATTTTTAAAGTGTGGAGGTTAGCGATAGCACTGTAATTACTTGTAATTATGAGTTGTATGGTAAAGTGGTTAGTATGTATATCCAATCTCCAACCAAAAAGTCATTGAGAGTCACTCTGACACATGAGAGTATTAAAATTTCAAAGGTCATGGTACACAAGAATTATTAGGAAGATGTAAAACCCATCTTCTGTGGATTTTAACCCAGCTATGGNGGAAACGATTAAAATTATAAATACCAGCTATGGTTCTTGGGATTTTCCTGGTAATTGCAGAAGATCCTGCAAGCAGTCCAGCCCTTGTGGTCTAAACATACAACACAGCAGGAGGAAACACCCAGCACAACGAAAGACACAAATGTGCGATCAGACTAAACATAGAACATTAGAAGCACAAAATGCAAGCACAACAGTGTCCACAAACAGTTTTAAAACACCCAATGATGACCAATGATTGTCAAAACATGTAGTGTACATTGTGATTTGAAACAGGTCTAGAAGACTCATTGTGTATATGTAAAAAAAGTAAGTAAGTAAAGCTATCCCTGTAACAGGACGTGAAGGCCCATAGGGTTGTGAGAGGTTGAGGGTCCCACATTTTCTAGACCAGTGGTATCCAAACTATGGTCCGCGGGTCACATGCGGCCCGTGATGTGATTTTACCCGGGCCCCCGAAAGAATTGTGCAGAAATGCGCCAATTGAACTAATTTTCCAATGAGTACTGGTAAATGTGATCCCGAGATTATTGACCTGACATATTATACTGCAGTTCGATGGCTTAGCTGTGGAAAGGTTCTTTCGCGCTTCTTTCACCTCAGGAATAAAATTGATGTATTTCTTATCGAGAAAAACCATCACGAACCACTTTTATCAGATACCGAGTGGCTTTGGAAATTAGCATTTTTAGCTGATCTGATGAACCATTTGAATTTAAAGTTGCAGGGTGAAAATAACTTAGTCTGTGATTTATTTGCACTTATCAAGGCATTCAGAGCTAAGTTGATACTTCTGGAAAGCCAAGTGAAAAATTGTAACTTTGTTCATATGCTATACTGTGCAGAGTTGCATAAAAAGGGCGAAGCAGAATTTCCTTCCTCGTTTGCATATGTAGTCATTTCAGATTTGAAAGAACAATTTTGGAAGCGATTTGCTGATTTGGATTCCAGTGCTCAGGAAATTAGATTGTTTCAAAATGTGTTTGACTGTGATGCTGCAGATGTCCCAAGTCAAATTCATATGGAAATTATTGAACTTTGGGAAAATTATAATATTAAAGACAAATACAAGGAAGGAAATTTGATCGAATTTTATAAATTTCTGAACTCAGCAATTTACAAATTTAAAGAAATTTGCTTGTAAATTTATCTCCATTTTTGGGACGACATCTGTGTGAACAAACTTTTTCCCAGATGAGGTACATAAAGTCGAAATACAGGGCAAATTTATTCGATGAACATTTAAAGTCGTTACTTGTGATTAGCATTCAAAATTTGAACCTCAATTTAATCAGATTTTAAGAATGCAAAAAGATTTCCATCATTCACATTAATTGTTTTATTATAATTTGTGATGAAAATATGAGCATTTGCTGCTACTGTCTGTTGTCATTAATATACAATAATTTATTCTCACGTAATTTGTATTTAGATCATGAAATTCTGTGCTTTCAATAAAACTCATATACAGTAGAACTTTGTTATAACGTCATCAAAGGGACCTAAAAATAGTGTCGTTATAAACGAATGTCGTTGTAACCGAAATTGGCACTTCCACAGTAGCCTTATGTTAGTCACGTAAAAATCTACCAAAAACCGAGTTAAAATGTTGCATTTTTTAGTGAAATACGTAGTTAAGTACAGACTAACGTAACATTAAAGTGGAATTGCCCAAATGTGTAATATCAAAGACATATTACAGCGCTTTTCACTGACAATACACACAGTATTTCATGAATCACTTTAACGTTCTCTTCAATGCTTAAAACTTTCCTTTTCATTGCCATGTTTTCGCTACTGCACTTCTCTGGGGTTAGGCAGGAACACTATAGGGTAAGTTCTGTTAGGACTGAGGTCCTGTTAGACAAGATTCTAGGAAAGGAATGCAGTTAACAACCTGCCGCGTCCTCTTGCACTATTCACGCAGTCCCACCCCACATCCTTGTTTTCGCATAAAACCCACGCTCCTCTTGCAGCCCGCGGTCGTATTCTTCCAGGACAGTCACGCCAGCAAGTAGAGAAAGTGAGGGTGGGCAGACACATCGAACTTTCCCTCGATATCAGAGAAATTCAGGAATGAAAATGACGTTACGTACGAGGTTGATGCATTTGTGCATGTCGTACTAAGCAAGGTATAAAAACAGTTGCTTTATGAGGAATTAGTTCGTACCATTGAATATTTGACGCAATAGACAAGGTGTCGCAAACCAAGTTTTACTGTACCTTGAGTTATTAATTTCTCATTTTATCCAGCCCATTGAAAGTGCTGAATTACCTAATGTGGCCCGCGGTTCAAAAAGTTTGGAGACCCCTGTTCTAGACAATCGGCTCAAAGATGGCGGTAAGGTTGTCAGCCTTACGCGCCGGCCGCGCTTTACTCCCCAGGAAAATTATTTAATTAATTCCTGGTACTCATTTCTGTTAGAGGCTGAGTCAACCCCAGGGCCATAGTGCAGCTGGAAGGATTAGGTCAACTGAAAAAAATCCGATGACCTCATTGTGACTTGAACCTGCGACCTTCCAGCTTGTAGTATTTTTTAAACAAATTTTTCAGGGGGTTTGCATGTAAGATGGAATATCAGAGACATCTGTTACCAAGCAATGTGCAACAGGATGCTATAATTTAACCTTATTTATGAACCAGCCTTACTTCAGGCTTTCCTTGGATTTTATTTATACTTTTGGGGACTTTATTAATATTTCTGCTGAGTCTTCAATGCTGTCTCCAGCACCTACTGTTAGTGCTGTATCACCAGCTTAAACTTGAAGTGACAGGTACATCAGGAGCAACCTGTGAGTGCTGTTTCTTTTTGAGACCTCATACACATTACAAATCTCAGATGTTGCCAGTTACAGGAGGAGGAGGTGGCTTTACTCTAAATGATCAACTTTAGTCAAAGCTTGAGTGGACAATGACATTCCAAATTGCAGTTGTTCCCTTAATATATGAACTGAATGAACCTCTTTATTTGTCCAGAAAGGAGATTTGAAATTTTTGTGGGAGATAAGATTCTCCTAAATTTCAGTGGTACATTTGACAGCACTGTTGTGAGGTGTGTTTTGTGATGCTTATATCTTCCATCTGAATGATTTATGCTGCTACTCAGGGATCAGATGAGATATTGAACGCTACTGTACAATACTGTGGGCCTCATGGCTGGCTTTTAACTTGAATAAATTTATAATCTCAGTAACTGGGATTTTCAGTCCCCTAGGGCTAGTGGCCAGATTTCAACTGAGCTAACTGTTTATCACCAGGGAACAGCATTTTACGTACCCTGGTACTAGAGTGGTGGACATACTTTTAAGTCAGAGTAACAGGATAGATGCTGAAGTGATGCAGCTGGACAGCACTAGTGCTGTTGCAAAAATGTGACATCCAATATAGTTAGTTAGATCTAAAAGTTTGTGACGATGGTAAATTGTTACAATTAATATGTTTTTAGACATTATCCATCATCTTGTCTATTCTTAAAAAAAACATAATGTTTCTTCTAAAAACACAATGTTTTGGGGACTGGATTCTGTCCCCATCCTCAGGTAAAACCTATTCAGTTGGGTCCAGTAGACAGAGCTAGTCCCTATTGGACCCAACTGAGTTGGTTTTACCTGAGGATGGGGACAGAATCCAGTTCCTGAAACATGTTTTTAAAAGAAACAGGACAGATTTTTTTAAGAAAGACAAGATGATGGATAATGTCCAAAAACATATTAATTGTAACAATATAGTTATACCAAACAGATTTCCCAGAAAATAATGCGACATGTTCTTTATACGTACATTATTTATGCTACAAGAAAGGAAACTTCACTATGTTAGATTTCAAAACATTCCTTCTTATAACAGGAATGGCAAGTCAGAAAAATATTGGAAGTTATGTTTTACAGAATTCTGGAGCATGTCTTCTGCTGGTTGTACAAGAGAAAGCTCTGACTGAAAATGTGACCATGGGAGGAAGAAACTTTTGGACTATGTTCTAATATTTTCTTTTAATTCGCATAGTGTTGGGGGTGGGGGGTGGAGTCCAGCTGGGTCCACTCGGCAAGTTGGCCATTGATTGGCCAATTATACCTGCCCCAGGTGATGATGGAAAATTTAGTGGAATGAAGATTGGCAGGGGAAACCGATGTACTCGGAGAAATACTGCCCCAGCGCCACTTTATCCACCACAAATCCCACTTGACTACACCCGGTCTCGAACCCGAACAAATTTTAAAATGACGTGTTTGGGGGGGGGGATTCACTGACCTAGATATGTATTGTGAGATGTCAAACCGTCGTTGGGCAACGGGATGTGGAACGAGTTACCATGAAGACAGACTTGACAAGTAGGTTGCCAAGTTACACAACCGCGGTGGTTGCTATGCAGCAGTAAATAACTATCGGAATCGTTGCCAAGCAACGCCTCTGTAAACACCTCACGCAACTGTGGTAGCTATCACGTAACTGGTTTCTATGGAGTCCGTTGCTGGGCAATCGCTCAGCAAACACGTTCCCACAGTATTGGCTGTTTTCTGTGTGGTCAGTGCGGAAACTATATAACCAATACTGATTCTCTGTTGAGGCAGAAGGTTGCCTGTATGGAGGTTAAGTGTGATTTAGAAGACTTTATGTGTGCGACGGTGCGTGCAAGCAAAAGAGTGCGCGTAACCAAGTTGTTAATAAAACAAATCATCTGAACTAGAACCCATCATTTCCTCACTTACCTGCCTTAACGTGACAGTATAATATTCCACGTAAAATAAGTGTCCTGGTCGAGACACGAACAGCACACCTTCCAAATTCAGGTCAGGTATGTAAACCCTTGAGTTAACTGCATTTTCACTTATTTCATATTATTTCTCCCGCGATTTCAGTCCTACCGTATTTAATTCTTATGTGTGAAGGAAATTCGAACCTGAAAATTCTCTTTGTTATTTCAGCGGGCCTATATTGGGTTGGTAAATTACTGTCTTAAACAATTGTGATGGCACCACTGTTAGCATTTCAATATGGTAGCGATATGGGATGTGAAGTCGGTGACTGTTAACGAGAAGTGATGCGATATAAGTGGACATATAAAAGTCACTTTTTTGAACGAAAGTTTAACAATAGTTACATCGTTTCTTGATACAGGGCAGTAACTATAGAGCTTCAAGATGGATCAGATGTTACCAAGCCCAGGATTCAGCATACCTAGTATAGGAACCCCTCTTCATCAGCCAGAGGAAGATCAACAGATTCTTCCTCACGCTCAACAACAGCAACAACAACAGCAGCAACAACTTCCGCCACCTCCTACGTCTTTACAACAGATGCCTGTTTTGTCCACCCCACAGAAAACGATGCACACTTATGCACCATCAGGGTTTACACCACAGAGTTTAATGCAGCCTCAGACACCAGTAAGTTATCCCATCGCTGATTTTATCGAATTCTCAGGCGTGCTTTACATCCATAATTGATGTATTAAAATTCCAGGAACGCCAATTTGAAGACCTTAAGGTGGCAACCCCCACTATCTGACTTTTGAAGTGGATTTCTTTCAGTTGACCTACTCCTTCCAGCTGCCCTATGGCCCTGGGGTCTACTCAGCCTCTAACAGAAATGAGTACCATGAATTAATTAAATAATTTCCCTGGGGAGTAAAGCACGGCCTGCACGTAAGGCTGACAACCTTACCGCCAGCTTTGAGCCAATTGTCTAGATAATGCGGGACCCTCAGCGTCTCATAACCCTATGGACCTTCACGGCCTGTTACAAGGATAGCTTTACTTTTACTTTTTAATGCCTTTGTTTTTTGCCTGAAATTGTTCTTATTTTATAAGCATTCTTTTATACACATGCTGGCTTTCTACCAGTCAGTTATGACAGGCTGTACAGTGGCTTACTCTTGCTGTACTGTTTCTGTTTTAGCAAAACCTAATGTCTCCAATGGTAACTCCTTCGAGTCAGATGGCAACACTTTCGAATATGGGTCCAGCTACACCAAGTCCAATGACACCCATGACACCCTCATCAGCCGATCCAGGGATAATTCCACAGCTTCAGTAAGTTCAAATACATACTTGGATGAATTTCATTTTGTCACTTTCTGTGAGATTTGGCATTAGAAATCATTGGGTTCTGCTATAATATAGACCATGCAGTATGAAAGTTGAGCCATTAGCACTGAGTGAGATTTGGATTGGCTTATTTGGTTTCCAGTTTTATATGCAGCAGCAAACAAAGTTATTTGCTTGCATAGAGTCAGTTTGACAGCAAAAGGAATGTGGGCTACAAAGTAAGCCTTGGGTGCAGCAGGGATGTGCCTAGGGCTAGGGAGTGAGAATGGTTTGCATTGCAGTGTTTTCATTCTGGTGACAGCTGTCCGTAACTGGACTGTGCAGTGCTTTTAGTGAGCAGTGTTATGTCATAGCCACACCTGATGTGAACAAGTGCATGGATATAGCTGGGAAAGTGATGTGCATTCAAATTTCCTGTAGTTGTTTGTTTCCAAGACAATGGTGATTTTTGTTACATTAATACAGACTTCTTAAATCATGGTTTTGCCAGTAAGACAGTATTATTTCAGTCTATTTTTCTGCCTAGCATTTAATAAGATAAGCTTAAAGTGTGTCAGTATTCAAATTTAAAGTGATAGTTGTAATTCTCCATTGTAAACAGATGTTTGTATAATTGTTAGTGGATAAAGGTATTCCTGTAGTAGGCCATGGAGGCCCAAACGGTTGTGAGATGTCAAGGTTCCCATGCTGTCTAGACAGTTGGCTCACAGATGGCAGTGAGGTTGTCAGCCTTATGTGCCAGCTGCCCTTTACCCCCAAGAAAACACCCGGCCATATTGTGTCCAGAAGGATTAGATCAATTTGAAAAATCCAGTGGGCTCATTGGGATTCAAATCCGCAACCTTCTGACTTATAGCATAGTGGCTTAACCAACTTTGTTACTGCATGCCCCCTAATTGTTAGGAGAGAAAGTGAGTGTGAAGGAAACACCAAATGATTGTTTTTCAGACACCACCAAAATTTTAGAACCCAACTCCAAAACTTGATACGGCCAAGATGCACTCTTAGTCCCAGGTGTGACTGTTACCGAGTCCCATGAGGGAACACCTAGGAGTTTATATGAAGGCCTCACTTATATTTATAGATCTGCTCTAAGTGAACACAAATTTAATACCAACATTGACAATTATAAAGAACCAGCAGACACACATGGAATTAACCCCTCACTTTAAAACAAAATACAGATCATAGATGTGTGTGTGTTTCTGAGTGTGTGCTGGAGTGCACACATGCATGATTGAGCATAACAAGCAACAAAACTTTACATAAATACACAGAAAGAATGCCAACAGATTGAAAATCTAGTTTCTATTAATGTACAGTGATATTCCTCTTTAGTGTTCCCCACATTTGGTGAATACAGTCAACTCTCAATTATCCAGGGGCGGATTAACTGGTTTGCGGCTTAACTGGGGCTTTTTTGAGGCTTATATGTTGTTTAGTATTCATTCACGTTTGTTTCACGTGGTGAGTTGTAACACTATTTTCGCACTAGTGTGAACCGAGCTCTGCAGTTTTTGGTCCCGTTATGCTAACACAATGTTCTAGGGTAGGGGTGAAAGAATGCAAGGATTTGTGGAAAGTTTCAAGGACAGATACACCGCCCCAGTTGGTCTCTTTGTATTGATCTTCAAGTGCGTTAGCAAAATGTCAGAGTGTAAAAGGAAGTGTGTTGTGTTAAGTATTCAACAGAAACTTGTGTGAACCGGGCTTCGAAATGTTAAGCAGTGACGAAACCGTAAGTTCAGCGGGGGTGCAGCCAGAAGAGCAGAAAGAAAGTGAGAATGAGGAAGAGGTGGACAGTGCTGCTATTAAGAAAATATCACATGGTGCTGCTCTTAATCATTTGGAATCCTTACTAGACTATCTTGAGAGTGAAGAGAACAGTTTATTAAGTGACAAGCTAATATTATGTAGGCTTCGTATGGATATCTGTAAAAAGGAAAATGCTGCGAAAAAGCAAACGACAATATTAATTTTTGTAAGTGTTAAGTGTGAATATTCGTAAAAAGTGTTGGATGTTGTTGAACACTGTGATTGAAATAACTAATTCACATTTCAGTATAATGTAAACAAAGTATTAAATAGGCCATGAGATGACATAAAAATGAGGTTGAGTAAATTTAAATACAGGTAGGCCTATAGTATTATGAAGGTACAGTATTACAGTACTACTTTTAATAACATTTGTCTTAACCGGATTTTCAATTAATCGTGATTTCCATGCCCACCATTATCCCGGATAATCGAGAGTTGACTGTACTTCTTTTCATTGCAGCCAGGGCACAACATAAACACTGCATCTAGTGAATTTTCATTCAGTATGACTGTGATCAGAACATCGTTATTGACGTTTTGTCTTTGCTGGAAATTATTCCCACACAACCATTGTGTTTATTTTGTATGCCTTTAATTGTTTTACAAATTAATTTGGTAGTATATATTTGTATATAGTATGTTTAAACATTTATTTCAATACCCTTCTTATACTGTTGAGGAATTCTTGCTTTTCTGTCAAGACCTGTCAAGAGGTGTCTGACAGTGTACACTTCATTTAACTCCATGTCCTTGGCTGTGCTTATATATTCTTGCTGCAATTTGTATTGCTTTTTAACTATTGTATGTGTATTTGCTGCAATCTATTTCCTTTTAACAATTTTATGTGTTTTTTTGACAAGTATGGATTATATATGCTAGTGATTTTGTTTGTGAATGTACAAGTTTCCAATGTCTTGTTGGCTTGTTGACATGTTTTATATTCTGTGCCTGTGCACATTTGTGAATAATCTGAAACGCAAATGTATATGTATGTATGTATGTATGTATGTACTTGCATAAAGAAATGATTCTATCATAACCGAATAAAACAGCTCTTATAAGAAGATGAACTGTTTCTTTGTGTGGTTTTCACAACCGCCATATATTGAAAACCTCAGTTTGTGTGCGTCTCCCAGAGATTCTTAAGACAGAGAGTTCTCTCTGTGTTTGCTGTTGTAATGTGGGACAAGTGCAATGAAGTCTATGTTGGCCACCCTCGTGGCCTGACTTGCCCACCCAACACAAATGCAAGTGTATCACCTCAGTAATTACCACTGCAATAGAAATTGGTAATTAATCCTGCAGAGGCCAACTAGATTTCTACAGCCATAAAATTCTTTTTGTCCATTTCCTGATCTAATTCCTATTGAACTGCCTTCACAATTTAGCTTACACCTGGGCCACCTTCAGCCCCACTGTCTAAATATGGTCCCATCTAACCTCTTACAACATGGCTTTAAAAAGAAATGAGGGAGAGGGACAGACAGATATGAAGTTAGTTATAAAAGTTTCAGTAAATTCACCATTTTTCTCTTTTCAGGTCCACAAACCCCAATTCTGAACTATATAGAGCAGACTGTTACATTTTGTGCACTATTCCAGGAACATTGTATCGACTGTCAACTTGGGCTGCAAGCTGGATCTCAAGAAGATTGCACTTCATGCCCGTAATGCTGAGTACAATCCAAAACGTTTCGCTGCTGTCATCATGAGAATACGTGAACCTCGGACAACAGCACTTATATTCAGTTCAGGAAAAATGGTGTGCACTGGGGCGAAGAGTGAAGAAGATTCACGGCTTGCCGCAAGAAAATATGCTCGCATCATTCAAAAACTTGGGTTTCCGGTTAGTTAGAGTAGCAGTAATACTCAAACATTGGCTGTGCCTTAGCTCTGGTGCTTAGTCTCAGGCTCAGGTTCAGTCCCATGGCAGGTCACATGGGATTTGTTGTGGACAAGGGGGTGCTGGGGCAGGTTTTTCTCTGAGCACTTTAGTTTTTCACTGCCAGTAGTTCCATCAAAGTTCCATATTCATTGGCAGAGGCTGGTACATTAGGACCATTTGAGGCTGCACTGTAAAGGGACTTTTCCTCACCCTGCTTCTGCAACTAACTAAAATATCTAAGGGTTGAATGTATAAGGGTGTGCCTTCTCAGCCCTTGCACTATGACCTACAGTGATCTATTGTGCTTTATCTAAGGGTTACTGAAAACATTTTTCAGTATAGTGAATATTCAGTGAAGTACATGATAGTCTTAGTTTCCTGTGATGCACTACCATTCAAGCAGATGCAAGAGAGAAAGAGAGAGCGCCTGGATGTGTGTGTGTGTGTGTGAGAGAGAGAGAGAATACCATCACATGAAAACTCATTAGAAGCTAGTCACTGTGAAAGTGTTTACAACGTGCTTCAACCTATGTGGTTATCATCAGGTGTTACAGTTGTGGGTGAGGAAATTGCTGTCTTTCTACATTGATGCTTAGTGTGTGGCTGCCCTGGTGCATATGTGTGTATTCCTTCTTGTCTTGTCTCCAACTGCAACTAAGCATCGATGCAGAAAGAGTTTCCTCACCCACAACTACTAAGACCTGATGACCACATACTTGTAGGTTGAAACATGTCATAAAAAACTTTTAAAGTGACTAGCTTATAGTAAGTTTTAATGACTGTGGAACTAATTAAAACTAAGTGAAAAGTGGAACAGGATGCTGACTAGACAGTCAGCCAAATTGCTGCTGGCACTTGTCAGCACAGTTATTCTTGGCTTTGAGTCACATCAAAATCCATGATCATATGTTTTGTTCTGTCCCAGACATTTACGTGTTCTAGAAGTGGAGGGACACTATGGTTTTAGCACCAGCATATCGACAGTATCCAGGTCACTGCAGCATGCTAAGTAACATTTATACAAGGTATACGGAGGATTTCTGTCAGTGTAGGCTCGTGTAGCAGGTTATGCCTTAACTTATTTAACCATTGTGAAACTGTGACTGCCACAAGGTTTAATCCTCTTAGACTTCCTGTTGTGCAGTTGTTGTACAATTGGATTTGCATGGTTTAGGATTACTTCTGCCTGTGTCCTGCATAATTTAGTTGTGTAGTCATACACATAAGGAATTTTGAAAGTCATGTGCAATTCATGGACCGATATATGCTTATCAAGCTATGTATTGATGTACCTTTGCAGACTCCTGTCATCATTAAGAGAGTAATTATGGACATTATCTTTTTTCCCCTCCTTCCTAGGCAAAGTTCCTTGACTTCAAAATCCAGAATATGGTTGGAAGTTGTGATGTGAAGTTTCCTATTCGACTGGAAGGCCTTGTGCTTACACATGGACAGTTTAGCAGGTACGGAATTATTCTGTGCTTTGTAATTGGTTTTTTGGTGGATTGTCGGGTGAATTGTTTAGATGGACCTAGTTTGGACTCCAGTTAAATAAAATGTTCATTGTACAATGTCTCTAACTGAAGAAGTGACACGTGTGGTAAAGTGGGGGTTTTCAGCACTGTAGCTTTGGTGCCACATAGAAGGTATCCACATAGACTAGTTTAGTAAAATCATGTCTGAGGTCTGTCACGTGAAACCAATAGGATGACCAAGTATATGTCTGTTTGAATGTACATCTCAGTGAGTAAACTGTATCACTGTGTGTCTCCTTTTAATTTTAAGAATGGTATCCAACAAAATAATATGATTGGTTATGGTGTACCACTTCTGTGGTATTAGGAAGTAAACAGAGATATGTTACATGTTACTTTAAAGCTTTACAGGGGAAATCGTTTTCATCTTCACAGTATAGAGTATGTACATTTAATTAAGTTGTAAACTGTTCCGCAAGACTGTCCTCTACCCTCCAGTAGTTTGATACTTTGAAGCACTCAGCCTAATTTAATCTAACAAGATTGATTTTTATTTTCAGCTATGAACCAGAATTGTTTCCTGGTTTAATATACCGAATGGTTAAGCCAAGAATTGTCTTGTTGATATTCGTATCGGGTAAAGTTGTGCTAACAGGTATGTTTTTAATGCTATGTGAATAGTCATCAGAATAATTTTCACCTCACTGGTTTTACATATTTGCTCATGGTGTTATAAATTTTAATTTCAGGAGCAAAAGTAAGACAAGAAATTTATGAAGCCTTTGATAATATATATCCCATCTTGAAGAGCTTCAAGAAACAGTGAATGGCCCTGCTTTATTCCTATTATGTATACCACCAGAAAACCATGTGCATGAACAAAGGACTGTTTATGCTGAAGCCACAAACAGATAATCATGGATTCACTGATTTCTTCTGACTGGCTGAAGTTGCTTATTCAGCTCTGTGGGACCACATGACAAGAACTTTCTTTCAGAAGGTTCAGTGTACAAATATGTATCTAGGAAGTGGACAAGAATATTCTGCATGTTGAACGTAACTAGTCTTTCACATAGCTGAAATAGTGTGTGGAATAAGTCAGCAGCTTGGAAATTACATTCTGTTTTGATCAACCATTTCCCGTCATTTCTATTTCTGCCAACTAGAAATTAATTTGTGTGAAAATTAAAAAGTATGAAACTACTGCCATTTTCTCTTCCAAAATAAAAATGATGTGTCAAAGAAGGTAAAAGGCAAAGATATAACAGGCAGCATGTAACCTATATCCAGCAATGAATTTGCAAGTTGATGATTGAAGGCTTCCAGCAGTGGATCTACATAGGAAAATTGTGTTAGAAGCCTTCCAGCCAAGGGTAGGAAAGAGTTAAAAAAGTAACACAAAGGAATCAGAGTGATAATTTCAAATGTTGGGCATAACAGAACTCCCAGTTATTTTCTACAGCAGCAATTGGCTAAGCATGAAGCATGAAATGTAATAATTATAAAATGCAACTACAATTGGTAAGTGATACATAGCTGTTACTGGTGATATAAGAGACATAGGGCAAGGACATACCAAAGAAACTGGCCACTGCAACACAACCGCAGTTTCTGAGAAAAATCGCCAATTTCAAGCAGGCAACTGGTTTCCAGATTAGCAGGCACACAATGACGAAACTTCTTGAGTAGTTCCTCACATCATCTTAAGTACGTATGTTCGTCCAATATAATGCAGGATTGTGTTTTTTAATTTCGTGCAAACTTACCTTCTGCAATGGAAGATAATTTGTTTTAATTAAGGTCAATTTATTTTAATCAGGAAATACCGCATTCACACATGATACAAAATTTTGACATACAGTGCAACAGTTTTAGCAACATAGAAGACACCTGATGATGGTTGTATACAGCTGAACCATGAAATGTGGAAGGAGGGTGACTATATAATAAATTATATTTAAGATGAAAATATATGAGAAATAAATGAAATATTAATGCAACAGGACAATACAATACAATATTAGGAAAAGAAAAATTTGGCACATCCGTTCTTCTGTGACAGTGGAGGAGCGTATATTGTTTTGAATTAACTTAACCTGGATCCAGACTACTTCGTCTCATGAGAAATTCTTTCTGAAGCCAAATTTATTTTGTTCTGCCTAGCATAATCCGGGTGGCATTGCCATATATACCAGGCTCTTGCTCAGTTAACTTCGCAAAAACAAAATTAGCAGCTTCATCAACTTTTCGTGCCATCTTAAGAAACGAATACTGAAGTGCATTATAGAACAGCTGACACTAGGAAACCATTCAGCAATGCAATTGTGAGAAGACTGATAAGCTCAGTTGCCTGGAAGTTAAGTTTCTCAGTCTTTCTGTGAGTTGCGTTGCTGTTTCCTCAATTTGTGCTGCTCCATTCAGTAACATGTTCAACTCAGGCTGATAACAATTCTCGAAAATTGCAGTTGCCAGTTTCCTTGGTGTGCCCATGCCTTTAGGTATTAAGCTGTTTCGGTATCTATAATGTGTATATAATTGTAAAGTGAAGTAATCTTCTTTTGTAAAAGGATTTTAATTATTATTATTATTATTATGTACTGAATTTGTGTTTCATTATTACGCTTAATAATATGGCATATTTGCTCTAAGCAAGAACTGTGGAGCCAGAGAAACAGCCGTTGCTAGTGAACAGCTCTGAAACAACATTCTTTTCTAGGCAATGGCCACGAAACAAACAAGACAAACGTGTGTTGCTTGACAATTGAACAGCAACAGAGGAACAGTGTTTTCTGTGCAGTCTGTGCCAAGTAGTTATAATTGGGACGGTGTGGGGCAACCACTTAGGTGTAAGAGTACTCAGTTGAAAGTTGGGCTGTGAAGAGAAGACTAGGAGTTTGGTGTGAAACGATGGCCAGCTTGGGAGTTAGTCAGTAAAGAGAAGGCAGCTGGAAGGGAACTGCCATTCAGAGAGGACTTGAGCCAAGAAGCAGAGGAATAGCCATTACCAGGTAAATACTAGTGCAGACACTGCAGGCTTGGAAATGACAGCATTTGTAATAGTGATTTGTTAAGTGTATGGAAATTAGTGATGACGCTATGATTAAGTAGAATTACGAGTTGTGTGTTAAAGCAGTCAGTAAATCCCATATCCAATCCAGAACCCAGTCAAGAGTCACTCTGACACATGACAATCATCTTTCCCATGATCTTATTTCCGCCAGTTTGATTTAATTTTTTTAAACACTTGATATGTTGGGCCAAGATGCATGATAGAGAATAGCACAAGAGTATCTTTATAATACTTTGTTTGCTACAAATTTTCAGCAAATGATAGTGAAGTAAACTCCATAATATTGTCACGTGTATATGTGTGTGACTGTAGATGGGGTTTGGATTAATGACTTGATTTATTGACTGCTTACAGGTTGTACTACAAACAACTATAACCCTATCTCTATTTCCACACTTGATGGTTCACTGTTACACATGCTAGCATCCTCAGTCTAGTATGGTGTCCATTATCCGTTACCTGGCAATGGATTTTAACACAGGAACTATAATAGTCTCACACTCCAAATATCACTATACTACAGCACATAAAGTTTTCTCTTCATCATTAACTTTTTTCTTCACAAGTGAACTGCCAACCCTCAACTCACTCTCTCGATTCCTCAATCCTTTGAGCTGGCCTGGGTTCCTTGTTATATAGTCCCAGGACATACCCAATGGAAAACACCATCTCTCAACAATACTTCAATTGTTGGGCGTTGTCGCAGAAGTGTTTTTACCAAGCCATTGCCTAGAAATTGGCTTATCGTCTGGCTCCACTGTTCTGGCCTTCAGGTGTCATGTTACAATATTTCTATGGCAAATTAATGAAACATTGTACAAATATCAGAAATACATTGCATCACAGAGACAACACTTCCACTCCACAGTTCTGCAAGTGTAATAAGAGATAGCAGGATTTATACAGAGACTATGGTGCATTCATCCAAATTTTCTTTGGTTTTTATAAGTAACAGCAGATTCATCCAGTAAATAGATCTCACTGTGGTTGATCCCAAGGAAGATCCACTGTGTACATAATAACAGAATTGCTTACTCAGTACTGTCCTATAATAAAATACTGATCAATTTTTATATCTTTATTCTTCTTCAGTTTTTATACAGCCACATTCATTCATTGATTCATTCATTCTTAGAGGGGGTGGGTTTTCCCCATGCACCACGACCAGTAGTTTATCTATTGTGCGTCCCCCTTTTAATTTCTACTGTCTCCATACCCTACCAGTACTGGTGCTCGCTATCAGCCCCTTTCTGCCGGCGAGGTCGGCCCTCTACTGGCAGTGGTATCTGATAATTAGTCCCTTTCTGTCAGCGAGGTCGGTCCTCATCTGGCAGTGGTACCTAATACTTTCGCCATCTACCAGAGGCATTGGGAACTACTTGGGTGGGAAAATTGCCTAATTTAGCTCAGAGGTCTCTTAGAGACATGAGGTTCTTTTGCGTGCCGTAAATCTATGACACGGGACCCACGGCTTAAAGTCCCTCCCAGAGGACTTGTTCCCTGAATTCTTTCCGCCCTTAAAAATTCCACGACCTCCACCGGGTTTGAACCCACGTACCTTGAGTCATGAGGTGGAAACGTTACCCCTAGACTATGGAGGCTGCTTATACAACCACATACTTTGTTCATTATTTTTCTATAATGTTTTACTTCTTGAAAGGCTGTGTGAATCCTGTATGTCATTTTGTTTCAACAAAATTATTGGAGTGCATTCTCATTCTATTACAGTTCTGATCATGTTATTTTTCTGATACTGGGTCATCTGCATCTTCAGTGCCTTGTTCAGTTTCTTCACTGTCAGAAGTTTCTTTAATGTGAGAGAGAACCTCTGCACAAGTTTCTTGAAGAATTTCCTTTCCTTGTGCAGTGTCTTTAAATTCTCTTAGACTTTCCATTTCAGTAAGAACATTGTCACTCTCTGCTAGAGCTAATCTAGTAATATCTTCTACCGGTTCTCTGATAACGTTTCTGACACTGTCTGTACAATTTGTCGAGTCTTCTGCGGATTTGCCAGTAACATCATCCAGTAGTTGCTTGACCTTATCTTGTTTCTCATTTGTAGATATTTCTGTGGCCTGAAGGACACTAATGACATCACATATGATCTGCTGGACAGCAAAAATAGGATTAAGTAAAACTTCACTTGAATGAAGTTGCTGTGCTACACACTGAAGAATTCCTTCAGTGTCATTAGGATCTCCTTCTGTAGGCTGTCTTCCTGTAATTTTTTCTATTATATTGGGAAGAATATGTTTTACAGTGTGTGTAGACTCCTCACTGCTGGAAGAGTTATGTACCTTGTCAATGATATCTTGTACTATGCATAGGATGTATGACATCTCTTCTGGACTTTTTCCGGCAGTTTGACCTGCAACAATGTTATGAACCATGTTCCTTACTGCATGAATTATATCCGTAATAGACTGAGATTTCTGTTTGATTTCATTAAATATTTCTTGTACAGTGGTGATGTCATGTATAGAGGGTTCTCTTGAATTTAAATTATCTGTTATTTCTGCTAGAATCTGATGAACACCACCACCTTCTGGCTGCACAGATAATGTGTGCCCAGCTTCTGCAGGAATGGATTGAGTTATTTTGTTCAGAATCCCCCGTATACCAGTAAGGTCCATCTCTTCTGATCCTTCCTCTTCTTCTGCAGACGTTTCTTCGGGCATTGTAGGAAGAGGCTGTCCTGACTCTGCTTCGGGCCCCAGAGTCCCCAGAATAGGTGGCAGTGGTTTGCTTTTCACACTCAGCAGTCTTATTTCGTTCTTTAAACTTTCAATCTCGAGAGCTTGGCGTTTCTTAATTTGAATCAGTTTCTCAATCTCAGATGCATATGGGTCTTGGTTCTCATCTGAAGCTTCCTCCTGAAAAGTAAATTGCTTTATGTCACTTGTGAAACTTAGCTTTCAGGGTTTAGCCATTCTGTAGGAGCTGTTCCAACATTTCAGTGTATGTTTGTAGTCATCACCCCCGGGGTGAATGAGGCAGGAGGAGGAAGTGGAACACTTTGTAACAAGTATGTGTGTGGGGATCATATCAAGAAATATTAGATATCTGTATCTTGATTTGTCAGTCTTGAACTCTGAGAATTTTCAGACACTCTGAGTACTTTTACTGTATGCAGTAGCACACAGACTGTCTGATTCATCAGACTTATAACGGTTAGCAGTGCTAACACAAATCAGCTTGTCAACAAGACTTTTCTCTTGCTTCCTTTTTCAGCCCATACTGCATCAGTGGCTGATATCAGAAGAGATAAGTATTACACTTCAGTGTGCTTCACAGTTTCGATTCCTGATGAGATCACTGGATTTTTCAATTGACGAGATCCTTCCAGCTGCATGAAGGCCCTGGGGTCAACTCAGCCTCTAACAGAAATGAGTATCAGGAATCTTCCTGAGTGTAAAGGGTGGCTGGCCCATAAGGGTGACAACCCTATGGGCCTCCACGACCTCTTACAGGGATAACCTTACCTTTTTTACCCTTTTACCTATAAATTATGACTATAATGAAAATTTTGGCATGTTACAGAAAATTCTTGTCTCAGTTCTTAGAATATTTCCATATTGGTATGTTTTTGAACTGAAAATCGTTCTGGAATTTGCCTATATGTGTTGGTGGCTCAAGGTTAACCTGGTCCCTATTTGTCCCCCTGAAGATGTGGGCACCAGGGAAAAACTTATTTATGGACATGTCAGTCACTGCCTGGCAGATGGCCATAAACCCTGGTTCCGCACATTAACTCTAGAACAAGATGACTGTATCATCATCTCACTAGTGAAGAGAAAGTGAGTGAAACAAGCATGAATTCTCCATAGGTTAAACAGACAGTATGGGAAGAGACTGTTTGCCTGTGATTTGTGCAGTAAGTTTTCTGAAGGCTGCAAAGAGGTCTCAGAACTCTTGCATACTTACATTGAGGCAGCAACTGTGATATGAACTTTTGCCACATCAAAGAGCTGATTGTGGGAAACTGGGGAATTGCAATGTGTGATAATGCACTGAATAGTGGCATAGGTGCCGGAAGTGTTGAGACAATCACCCATGAACATTTAACTCTTCAAGAAGGCGTGTGTGCAGATGTTAATATTCAGCCAGAAGGTGCAAATTGTTGCTGTATCCGCTGAACATGTGCGCTGGCTTGAATTAAAGGGAAACATTCCTAGAGCGAATAGCAACCTTTGACTGGTTGTTGGTGCACTACTTCACTCCAGAGCCAAAGTGGTCCAGCATGGAATAGAGTCACAAGAGATCACACAAAAATTTCAAGACATAGCTGTCAGCTGGTAAGATCATGAGAAGTGTGTTTGGAGATTCAGAATGAGTTATCTATGGTGATTTTCTTTCACAGGAGGCAGGATAGCACAGTCGATATAGCGACTGGCTACGGGCTGGGTGACAGTGCCGTGGAAGTTTGAGTTCCAGTAGAGTCAAGAATTTTCTCTTCTCCACATTATCCAGACCAGCTCTGGGGCCCACCCAGCCTTGTTTCTAATGGGCACTAGGAGCTTTTTCCCCAGTGTTAAATCAGCCGGAGCATGAAGCTAACCACTCACCTCCAGCTAGTGCTGAGGTCAAAAAAATCCACTCCCCCATATGTCTTTGTGACACAGTGCATAATTAAGCATTTAGCTATTCAAACAGTTCTCTACAATCATACCAGACCCTATGCTGAACCAGTTCCAATTACTGCAGCTGGTTTCTCTTAAGATTGATTTTAGTGTTATTATTAGTTTCTCCATCAAAATTTTGTTCAATTTTTCAGTGTAGTCCCTTTGAGATTCATTCCTGTCCTAACTTGTAGCTCCACAGTTTAATGACATTAATGATATTTGGTGGAGAGTGCAAAGTGTGACATGACTTACCACATAAATTCTACCACTCATGTCATACATTTCATGAATACCCATACTATAAATGTCCTCTGGCCACATTAGAAGCCTCTGGCTCCTTTAGCTGGCCTTACCACACAGACTGTGTTACACATAAACCCTTGTCATCCCAGTTATTGTTGCAGACTGCACATTTCCCTATGCAGGGGAGTATTGTTTCAGTCTCTCTTAAGGTACTGAGATTCAGCAGAACTTGTCCCCCAGTGTCTGGTCCCCCCTCCCCCGTGATGTGGTTGTGACTTTCCAGATTTACCCACTTGCGACACCAAAGCATCTTCGCATCTTCCGTTTACCCTTGCCCAGGTTAATAGGCTTGGCTGTAACTGACATCTTCAAAATGGAATACATTGTTACAGTAACTACAAGTAAACTTGCTATATACATTTTATTGATGAACTTACTAGTTTGGAGGCTTGAATTCTTAATAACTTGTCTAAATTATGTTTTTCTTCTTCCAAGGTGGTCAGCAAATGTAGCTTCTCCGTATTTTCTTGTATATATCTAGAGAGATGTTCTTGCTTTTCACGAAGTTTCTCCTAAAGACACAAAATAAGCATTTTGACATAGTTGCGCTTCACATGTCAGATTATTGTTTTAAATTTGAAAGTAATGATTTTAATATTTCTTATCTGAAGTATGTGACAAATTCAAATGCATTTACTGTATAAGGTAAAAGTGTCTCATACGTGATGGACGAAGAACACTTGAATAATTTCTTGGAGGCAGTCAGCAGTGGTTGCTAATGATGACTGAGTCACAGCAGGAAATTGTATCTTCATACTCAGACGGGGGATAGGAACATCTTTTAAATTAGGATCCAGGTGAGACCATTTCAAAGCAAGTGTACCCTGGGAAGCCTATGATAAAAATTGTTAAAAAGATATGAATTGTATATGTTTATTGAACATACCAGTGGTTTAAAGCACAAATATTTCATATCCACTTTTGGCAGTTCTTGAGTTATTGGGTGCCTGCAATTATTAAATGTGCTGCCTTTGTTCTGCACATCAGGTGATTAGGTAGTGTCTTGTCACTGTGGAACCTGGTGACTTTGTCGTGGTGAACTGGCACAGGAGCAGGTGTTGTCCCACTTTCTTCAGTTTTCCTCTGCTAATCATCATTCCACCATTGCTCCAGACTTCTGTCACCACCCCCTAACGTGTGTCACAACCTCAATCACGCAGCACATTATCGCAGCCTTGGCTTTCAAATTGGGGGCTTCATCTCTGACCCAGCACTTTGCTGGTTGCGGGGTGACGTTTTTCCTTTTAACTTTATAGTCAAGTAGATGGTAATGTTTGTAGCATAATAGTTAATATAAACATGTTAAGCTGTGCAATTAATAACTACCTGCATTTCAAATATCCTCCTCTCGTATGCCTTCTTTATGTCTTTTGTGGAATATTTCATTTCAGCCACAAGTCTCCACAAGACTGACTCTTCCAACTCATCGAGGTCAATTTCTTGACCAAACTTCCTTCGCATACCCTCTTTTATGTCTGCCTTCAGTTTGTGAATCATCTCTGTCATATGCTGGCAGTCAGCCTTCAGTCTGCAGAAATGTTTTTGATTCTTCCTGCAATAAAAATGAAAATCTGTATCAAACAAAAGTAGCAAGCTGCACTACGCTGCATTTAGAAGATTTAAAGTTTTCATAAAAGCTAATAATGTAAGTGTGGTTGTCTGGGATGTCACACCATGTAGTCTCATAGAAGGTTTCCATTGTTTCAGATGAACATACTGTCTGCATGACGTAAAAGGTAACGCTCTCCCTGTAATGGGCTGTGGAGGCCCATAGGGTTGTGAGACATCAAGGATCCCACATTTTCTAGACAATCGGCTCACAGTTGTCAGCTTTATGCGCCAGCCGCCCTTTACCCCCAGGAAGATTTCTGATACTCATTTCTGTTAGAGTCTAGGTCGACCCCAGGGCCATAGTGCAGCTGGATGGATCAGGTCAATGGAAGAATCCAATGACCTCATCAGGAATTGAATCCGTGATCACATGCCTCCCTGCTGTGTGATCAAGGAAGCGGATGGTTATACAGGATGGAGGTAAAGAAATGGACGCCTCTCCGCTGTATTCTGAACAAACAGATGAAGGTTCCTTCCATGGAAAAGCCAGGATTTCGAGTTTTCTATGCTCTGATCCTTTTGAGAGACCTGGAACCTTCCCTTTTTAAGGCCTCATTTTGCTCCCTTTCCCCCTTATCTCCTTTCCTGCTACTCTCATCTTCCTCCTACACTTTCTCACAATTGTTCCGCCATCTTCCATTTCTTTGTCTTCCTTTCTTCTCTCAGTGAGCCTCTTCCTGCTGTGCCCTGTGAACTGGCAACTACTACTGTGTTCCCCATTTAAGGCTTTGATTGGCCAGTCCTATCCTCCGTAACCTGGCTCCTTTCCGTCATCTGTATATAACTAGTCACTTCCCTACTTGGCTTATTTCAGCCCTGAAGATGGGAGACAGTATGTTTCTCTGAAATGCTGGCAACATCGCCACAATCTAAGAACTCAATCAACATCATTAATTAACCACCATGAAAACCTAAAATCAGTAATCATGTATATTTGCATAATGGCAACATTATGTTCATGTGCCTGCATGTTTCACCTCCAAACTACTGGAAGTACTGTATTTGGATGAGTTTTGTTTGTGAAAGTCTGCGCTAAATGGTGAGGTTAATTTTGGTTAGTATCAGTTAGATGCAGATCCTGCTTTATGTGACACCCAATATATCAGTTTCTTGAAAAAGAAAAGCAGTAAAATATCCCACGACACTGGATGGTAATACATGACAATTCCTACCTCTAGCTACTGTTTTCATGTATAATCTTTCCACTCTTCCATACTTATATATTATAGTTCTTTGAGGGATGTTCTGAAATCATGATTTCACTGAATACACACATCATGATCGTGAAAAGTTCTGAAGAGAGCTTGATAGAATAAGCATAATAATAACAAGAACTACGGGGAAGAACTAATCACTTACTTTCCTTTGATATGACATGAATGCATGAGAGGTAGGCCTTCTCGGCCCTTGCACCGCGACCTCCAGTGGTCTATTGTGCTTTTTGATATGACATGGTCTGCATAGAAAGTAACCTGTACAACAGTTCTTTTACATAATTGTAGCCTAGCAACAATGTGGGTGGGGGCACACATACAGACACACAGGGCTCTACTGTTTTAACTCAGAAACTTGGGGGGGGGGGATACACAGACCAAAAGAAAGACACGCAGACAGCAAGGTGATCTCGAAGACTCCTTTTACTATTACAATGTAAGGAAAGTGGGCTAATGGTAGGGTATAAAATACCTTTTTTCAGAAATGTTTAACACTGTAGTACAGACAAACACTGATTTATTGTTGCCATCTTCAGGTCCTGTTTTTAGGGTCCATTGCTGAGCTCTTATGAATATGTTAATGAAAATTTCCCCTGGATTCCATGAAAGCCATGGATTTTATGAGTTAATTGTCAGTTACTATGAAGAACTGTGCTCCATTGGGTTAAAATATTGGCAACAAGTTCTTAAACTCAAAATATGGTTCAGTTAAGCCCTGATGGTTATTATTATGTTTGAAATAGCTTACTTTTGTTATAACACAGTTTATGTTCTTACTGTTTAAAGCACAGATATTGTGTATGTAGCATATATTAAACTCAGAATAAAGATGCATCAACACAGTGTTCTGGTATGACATACAATATTTCATAATCACTTGTCTCATAACCAAGGTTATTCCTGGTCTTAACAGTAATTGTTCAGAACACAGCACATTTAGAAAACAAGGACAGACAGTTGCTCAGAATTAATCAAAAGTGGACATAAAATACTTGTGCTTTAAACTGTCAATAAAAAGTGCCAAAGGCATCTTGTATCCTACGTGTGTTTCTCCATCTGAATTTCTGTCTCCTTCTTCAGTTCTCCTGCACGGGAGTACAGCTGTTGTAGTGTTTTCTGTGAGAAGAGCAGACTGTTGGATAGATTCTCCATGGTGTTGGTACCCTTTTTGAAGTTTTGGATCTGACTAAGTTTCAGTACAACCAAACACTCTACCTCATTTAACTTCTGTTGCTTTTCTGTCTGTAATGAACACAAGATGTTACAGATTTCAAGTATGTGGCAGTGACACCAGAAAATGAAAATTTCAATAATGAAGAAAATAAAGAGAAGATTGAACCTGGGGAATGCTTGCTAGCATTCAATTTTAGTTCTTTGGTGTTGCAAATGTGAAATAGAAAACTGAAATGTCTCATACTATTTTGTATGGATGTGAAACTTGGTCTCGCATATTAAGAGATGAACATAGACAGAGGGTGTTGGAGAACAGGGTGCCGAGGACAGTATTTGGTTATAAGGGGCAGGAAATGGTATAGCCATTCTTATAATGACATAGCTCAGGAAGGGAAACATGACTCCTCTCAGGTCATGTTGACTGGCTGCAACCTGAGTGCGCTCCTTGTCACCCAAGTCACGGCCAGTCAAAATAACCCAAGAGGAGTCCTGTTTCTCTCCCTGAGCTAGGCCATTACAAGAACAGCTACAGGCAAGGGCTGGAGAAAACTGCATATGATGAGCTTCATAACCAGTACTAGTTGCCAAATATTATTAGGGTGATGAAGTCAAGGAGGGTGAGAGGGGTGAGAGGAGAAATGTATATAGAAGTTAGATAGGAACACCTGAAGGAAAGAGACCACTCACATGACCTGGGAGTGTATGAGGAGATATAAAAATGGATTTAAAAAAATACAATGGGAGGTTGGCTGAGGATGAGGACTGCTGGCCAACTCATGGTTATGAAATTGGGTTCCATAAAATGCTGAAGTTTCTCAACTGGCTGAGCACCTATTAGATTCTGAAGAAGGACTGCTCACTGGAGTCAGTCAGTCAGTTAGTTTAATACAGGGTGTTCCTAAAAGAATGGTGGGATTTCATTGTCATATATCTCCGTCAGTTTTTGGAGATGAAAAGCAAAACATATACAGATTCATAACGTGGCTCTCAAATTTTCATTTTGTATATCACACTCTTTCCTAGCTCCATTTCCAACAGTTAGGCAAATGATAGATTGGATGTGCTGCAGGTGAAGATGCCCCCTTTCTCCAATGGCCACCCCAGTCCCCGGGCATAACTCCATGTGATTTCTTCTTGTGGGGGTACGTGAAGGACACCATTTATGTACCCCCATTACCCCAATCGCTCCAGGATATTTGAAACAGAATCAACCATCACATCTGAAATGCTGCAGTGGGTGTGGCAGGAATTTGACTATTGCATTGATGTGTGCCGGGGAATGAAAGGTGCACACATAGAGACACTTTGATGGATGCACATAAAATCTGGACAGTTAAGCCTCTGATTGACATATATGATTGTACACAGTAAGAAATACAAAATATATACATATCCGAAACCCCACCATTCTTTTAGGAACACCCAGTATATGCAGGCAGGATTACAATGCAGTCATGTTCATGGTGTGCAGTTAGGTGAAAACTGTGCATTATGCAGACTAGTCACTGAAAGTGCACTCCTTAATATGTCTCTTGTGATGTGACTCCACTGATGTACCAGACTGCACAGCATCATGTCCCAGAGGGCAGCAACCTTTGTAGCCGCTGCTATGAAAGCCTCAGATCTCAAAACCTGATCATTCATTTTTACAGGATTCAAGGTTCACACAGCGGTGGTTATGAAGCGTTCTATCTTCCGGGATATAACGCTGTGTAGGATCTGAGGTTCTCACAGCGGTGGTTATGAAGAGTTCTGTCTTCCGGGATATAACGCTGTGTAGGATCTGAGGTTCTCACAGCGGTGGTTATGAAGAGTTCTGTCTTCCGGGATATAACGCTGTGTAGGATCTGAGGTTCTCACAGCGGTGGTTATGAAGAGTTCTGTCTTCCGGGATATAGCGCTGTATAGTCTGTTCCAGTTTAACTGACATTTTGGAGGAAGACATTACTTCCATTTTTGGGGTCGAAGAATAAGCCAGACAAGCAACGAGAGCTCTGCTGGCTGCCTGCTTCATGCTGGTTTCTCGCTTTGGCTTATTCTTCAACTCCAAAGATGGAGGCAACATGTTCCTCTGAAACATTGCTTGACTTTTAATGGACTACATAATGTTATATCCCACAAGATAGAATTATTCCTGATTATGTTCTGTCTGCAAAATGTAAATCTGAGAATGACATAGTAAGAACTGAGTGCACTGTATGTCTTGTGTATATTTTACGATGCTTTCAGCTTATATTGTATAGCACTAAATGATAGAATGATTGGTGAATAATGAATGGAAAAGTTGTGGAAGGAAAGTGTTATGACCTAATTTAAGGGCCATGATGCTTGGGTGCTTCCAAAATATGTTAGAAGGATTGCCATTTGAGCCAACATGCTCATTGACATGTTATTTACTGTTTGCTCCATAAAGATGGCCCAAAATATGAAGAATGAAGGTTACAAAGTGTCAGTCAGGTTCTAAGGTGCAAGGTTCTGACATTGGGTGTGAAGATTATGGTGTTCTGGGATGGTTTCCCCCAGAACATTGGTACATATATACATGACTACATGGTGTCTCATCCCAGAAGACTGTAATCTTAAAGGAAGGTTTTATCTGTGCAGAATATAACAGTAAAAGATGAACAATACAGTTTCCTATGTAAATTTGTTGTTTATGATCAAACCTCAAGAATTTCCAGTTCTTCTTCGTTAATTTTGAGTGTTTCTTCCACAGATTTTATCTTGTTTAGACTCAGTTCCAGTTCTTTCTTCAGTGCTTCTACTTGCTTCCTTATTTCAATAAGTTCTTGTTCACAGCCATGACTGGAACACATCAAATTCATATATCAGGCATGTCAGTGTTCACATCTACTGGCACCAGTAAATGACAATATGAACTTCTGGGACCTCATGCCATGTATACTGATAGATATGTAACTACTTTGTTGAACCTCTGTCTCTGTCTCGAGAATAGATGGATATAGTTGGCAAGTTTGAAAACTTGGTATTTATCTACTAGACTGCCTGGTGTCACGTGACCTTACCGCTATATAATGTTGGCTTTAACTTTGAGTTAAATTGTCTGTTGAAACCCTTTTATTGTTTGGAGGGCACTGCAGTTGCCATCTTGTGTGAATGTCATCGATAGACGAAAGAAATGGCATACATGGATGTTCCACGACTTACATTTTCCACAAACTGGACTGGAAGGAAGTAGGGTAGATTGCAACATACCGAGCCTCTAGGCCCACTCTTCAGAGTAATATGGAACAACTTAAGAAATTTAGTGAAATACAGAGGAAGAAAGCCAGGTTGCTCAGTGTGTATAGTGACTGGGCTATGGGTTGGATGACCACAGAATCAGGGTTCAATCATTGGCAGATATGGAGATTTTTCTCTTAGCTACCATATCCACACTGGTTCTGGGGCCTATGCAGCATCCTACCCAATCTGCACTGGGGACCCTTTCCCTAGGAATAATGCAGCTGGGGCATAATGCTAACCACTGACCTCTGTGTAGTGCTGCAGCCTAAGAAAGACCAAGCTGTATCTTCACAAGGAAGTAGAGCCTCGTACCTGGCTGCAGTATATATGTCTTTAAAGAGCACCTGAACCTCTACTCAACATTAACGGAGCCACATCGGCCCTTGCAAGGCACCTCAATTTTGTTATTACTGCAGAAAATACTCTCTGGAATAGAAGCAGCTGTTTCTCATTTCACCCACAATTGTACATGAGATGTGATATGAAACTGGCTGCATTCTGAAATCCATCACTGATTGGCAAGAAGAACAAGCAATAAGACAAGGAGACTGCTGCTGTCATCATAGATTCAGTGAAGTGCTTGGAAAAAATCACCATCCTCCTAGCGGACTTTACATGTAAACTCACCTCTGTCAATCCCATCAGATAAGTGGAAACACATACCAAGAAATTCATTCAGTGTTCATACATTCTATAAGAAATTCAGAAATGCATGACAGATATGGACATTGAAACTTTAACTTTTTAAGGTCTGCCAAAAACCACAAATCAGCTGTGACCAACAGTAAGTAAAACTGGCTGTCTGATAGAGCAGCACACGAACACCTTCCCTGCCCCCAATCCTAGCCCTCACATCTTGTATGGAAAACTTAACCCAATTTCAGGAAGATCTTGATTCAGTTTACCATACTGGGAGAAGACAGTCTCTTCAGTTTCTGCATGGAATTGCCTTTCACTAAGGTCCCAGTGTCTGACTCAACATACGTCACCTAGAAAGCATCCCCTGGGACCTCATGATGCAAGTGGAACATCACATCAGCTCCACATTTTTTGCTCACCAGTTAAAATAATATCTAAATGTTGAAGGCATCACCACATTCACCTCTCCTACCCAACACATTCATGAAAGCCTTTGGAGCAGAACTCATCAGAATACAGGAAAACTGTGTAATACTTGGGGTGCTCACAGTGGGAAATGTTAAGACTCTGTTCCTCTCTGATGTGACAATGCGTAATTCTGTAAATAAGTGTCAACATTGCAGATGTGCCTGCTGCCGCCACAAGAGTAGACATAGTTCTTCTGTTACCTGGAAGATGGTACTCACTTACCAGGCTACATGGCATCATATCACAGAAGGTCATATTCTCAATATTTTAGGTACACTTTTCAAATCCCACATAGATTGAGGAGTCACCTGGAGGACATGAAAGGTATACCTTGATGCACCCAAAATACAAAATACAATAACTGTAAATGGGAGAGGACAACATTTGAAAGTGGAAGCAAAAAGAGCTTCACAGGGTGCATGTCCAGAAACAAAGAAAAATGCATTTTGTTTGATACAAACTCAAGGATTTTTAAGTGGCTATATAGGACAATTATAAACAGTTCAGCATCTTGCACAACAGACATAAACAATGTAAAGCAGCAAGTGAAGTCAGGTGTATTTTCTACAGTAACCACAGGAACAAAACAGTGTGGAGGAAATAACACAAATAATCTGTGGCAGATTTGGAATTATTAAGTTAATGAAATGTTGCCTACAAATGTCACTTACATGGCATTCAGAGTAAACTTGGATGGAACAGTAGTTGCATACCAAAAAAATTATGGCCAACCAACCACATAACTAACTGACTCAATGGAGTAGAATCATTCTTGAGGAAATGTTACACATTCAGCTAAAGAAGAAACTGTCTCATTGTAGTGCACAAAGGTTTATTACCATGTGGTGGTTGAGCTTCTCACAACAGTGACTATAAGAAGTACAATCTTCTGGTTGTAATGTCATATACGTGTAGTCTGGAGACAGCCAAATCAGAATTTTGACATTTACATATTCCTATCAGCCTACTATGTCCATACTGTTTATGTCAAGCAGTAAAGTAAACTGAATCATATGTTACAGAGTTCAAATGCAGTATGTATGCTGCATGCTTAACCTATGCGATTATGTTAACTGCTCACCGTTCAGCTCTCAGCTCAAACGTCATATTGTAGAGGTCTTGCGCACATCCCTCAGGGCACGTGTTTTCATGCAGTGTGACTGGACCAAGCCCCTCTGACCCAGTGTTGGCTGTGTTATCAAGTGACTCATTGCTGCTTGAAGGTGAGGATGATAAACAGTTGCTTAATTCTGAGCCTGAAATAAATTCACTAACAATAATAGCTTAAACAATTGTAAACAGTTCAATAAAATTAAAGCAGTATTAGATTTGATGTTCTCAGGGTGATGAATGTTAATATTACTGTCATTTTAGTATGTGACACCGTTCATTCTCGTGACCAGATGCCGCTGTTTCAGAGAGCACTGTTACAGCCCTGTTCCAGTTATATAATTGCCCTTTTGCAATCGTGTAGTTGATACTCCCTGCCAACTACAGTAAACCCTTGCTAATCTGGATGAATGAAGCAAAAGGTAGCACTAAAAGGCCAAAAACATGTTAGAAAACTAATAAGTGGAAAATGTAATAATATAGATAGTGCCGATGAAAATAAATACAAAAATATCATTGCAGCAGTTTTCTTTCTCTGTCAGAAAGTGAAATCCGCAGTCTCCTTCATCCAGCTTGAGCCAATCTTGGATATTTTCTTGCATGGTTTCGGTCTCTCCAGCTGCCCTCAACACAGTCTGAAAGTCATCTTGCTCCTAAATGCCATGTGTTTTTTAAAGTATTTCTTATATTTTCATCTGCATTGACTGTAACCATTCAGTGAGGGTTTACTGTATTAGACTTATAAACTGAAGGGGATCTGAAAGACAGCGTGGAGCGCACATGGGAGAGATGGGAAATGAATATAAAGTGTCATTAGGAGAGCCTGAAGGAATGAGACACCTTGACAAAATTAAAGTTACAGGTGGGAGGATATAGACAGGATAGAAGGGAGCGGACTGCACTGATGTGACTCAAGATAGGGACAACTGGCAGGCTATCATGAACAGTGTGCTGTGCTGTCAAGGTCCATGAAATGCTGAAAATTTCCTGATTAGCTGAGCAACTATTAGCTTCTCAAGGACTCTGCTCCATGGAGTTAATCAGTGACTTGTCACTCCCCCTTTCAGAGCCACATTCTCCTGTTTGACCACTTGGAGCCCTGGCCCAATACTCTCTTCCCTATATTACTCATATGTGTAGCTTTTACTGTCTGACTTACTTCTGCCTTGAAGATGGAGGCAGCACGTTCCTCCAGACGTTTGGCATTTACGCACCAAGACTAAACTACATCATGTCCCAGAAGACAATAGTCTTAAAATCATGACTATTTCAAAGAGACATATACCAATACTTGAGATAAACTGTTGTAAAATAACTTTAACAAAAGACCACAAAACTCTTAAGCAAAGTGTAGTACTGCTTCAAAAAGGTGCTTGCTGAAGACAACTTACTGTATAGTAAACATTTAAAGCACGAATTTTCTGGACAGTTCCAGGCACACATAGGGCACGCGGTAGCGTAGTTGGTTGAGGCACCAGGCTATGAGCCGGAAGGTTATGGGTTTTTCAATTTACAAATACTTCCAGCAGCACTATGGCCCTGGGGTCGACTCAGCCTTAACAGAAATGAGTACCGGGAATCTTCCTGGGGGCAAAGGGCAGTCAGCCAGTGCATAAGGCTGAGACCTCACTGCCTTCTGTGAGCCGACTGTCTAGAAAATGTGACAACATTGACACCTCACAATCCTATGGGCCTCCCCAGGGATAGCTCTGCCTTTGCTTTATGCAAGTACACATAGAGAGGGAGATGGAGTTATCAGAGGAATTTAATCAAGGAATAGGCATGTAATATTCCTGGAAAGATTACCTTTATGTGCTGTGTGGTGTGTTCTTTGCAAAACTTACTGATCCTGTGAGTACAGGGTAATAACACAGTGCTAACTAACTCCATGGAGCAGAAACATTCTTGAGAAGCTAACAGATCAGCTACTCAAGAAAATTTCCTTCCTCTTATGTAACCTAGAGGTTCATTAACATGTTTACAAGACTGAATGCTTTATCTCCTGCTTGGATCAAGTTTGTCAAGGTCTGATTAACTTCTGGTTCAGTTTATTTAGCAGTACTGTCAGTACCTCAGAATATGTAGAACTGAATGATTGGATAATGAATTGGAAAGGATATGGAAGGTGTTCACTGCCTAATTTAAGGTACTATCCCAGAATTTTCCTGGAGGGACTGAGGAAAACTACAATGTAAGCCAGGTATCTGCCCCCCTCTAAAGTTTTTTGGGAAAATCAATGTTAAAAATAATGCATTATGTCAAATATTAATACCAAAGGATTTGAAACATACTTTTTGGCACAATTCTAGGGGGATCCATAAAAAATATTCATGAAAGCTAAAATATACATTTGCAAACTAATATTTTAACCCCCACCATCAGAAAAAAATCCCTGGCAGCACCCATGTGTAGATTTGTATAATATATTTACTGTTACTGCTTGTTTCAAGCTCTTACCGTCTTCAGCATTTCGAACTCTTGATGGTTTATACTTGTAAATCTTTCTCAAAAAGTCAGAAAACTTGCTGTTATTCGTTGCCATCTGAAACCTATCTTGAAATTCTACCTCTTTATTTAGCAGGGCTTTAATTTCTGTTTGCTTTATTTGAACTTGCTTTTGCAAGTCATTAATCTGTAACAAAAGAACAGCATGAAGGGGAAGAATTACTTTCTCCTGCTAGTATAAGGAGTCTAATTTGTAAATGACCTGCTGAGTCACATAACCTGAAAGCTGCTGGTACGCTGACTGAATGGAATGTAGCCAGGCTGAATCTGACTTGACTCATGCAGTGTGACAGTGGTTTAAAAACGAGATGAGTGTGCATTTACACCATCTGACTGAGGTGCACTCAGTCTGGCTTGACTGGCCTCCATTAGCATTACAGTAACCCTGAAAACAGGGGGGGGGGATATCCAATCTTCCAGTTAGGTAAATGTAAACCTAAATCAAGGTACAGACTTTATGTAGGGACTGGACTTTCATTTGCTAAACATGGGTTGAACATTAAAATGAGCGATACAAATATTAAATTGCAAAAAATGATACATTATTTATTTATTTATTTATGAACACAAAACAGGGGAATCTCTTAGATTGGGAAACTGAAATGAGTATTCTACTCCCCCAAAATATATTTGACGAGTTCCTGCATAAAGAGATGTGAATAACAATCAAAGAGGAAAATATTCAACAATGCAGTGATAGATTGATACAGTTCCTTGATGTCTGAAGCTTTCTTTGCCTTTATAGTGGTCACAAACAAGGTTCGTGATACAGAACTTCACTGACTTAACTTTTTCTCCAGTTGGGCAATTTTGGGAGGGGGGCATTTTATGATGCTGTCACAGCAGGAGCATATAGCATATCATCATCATCAGTAATCTGTCAGACAACAGGTCCACAGTCTCTTCAAAAACAATTCCTCCACTTAATGCAATCTAGAGCTTTCTCCTTCAAATGACAGTATCCTCTTCTGTCCCCAAGGTCATCCAGCATCTTCTTACGTCTTCTTCCTTGTCTTCTTGTCACTTCTATCCGCCCCTCTATCTTTCCTTCAATAACTTCTTTTAGAAGGCAGTTTCTGTGTAAAACATGACCAATCCAATTACCCTTCCGTTTTCTTATTTCGTATAGGATATTCCTCTGCTCACTGACTCTAATTAACACTTCTTCATTTCTCACATAATCGGTCCAACTGATCTTCTCCATCCTTCTCCAACACCACATTTCGAAACTTTCCAGATGTTTCTGATCTACTGCCCTAAGTGTCCATGTTTCAGCCCCATACAGAGCTATGCTCCAAATGTAGCATTTCACTAGTTTCTTCCTCAAATTTAAGTCCAATTTGCTGGTAAAAAGATACTTCTTCTTGCTAAATGCAGCTTTTGCCATGGCAATCCTGGATTTAATTTCACTAGTACACCTTCCATCATCTGTTAACAAGCTACCCAAATATTTAAAACATTTCACATTCTCCAGTTTTTTTTTTGGTCTATGCAGGCGTTACAACATATAGCATATAGCATTTTTTTTTTCTAATTTTATATAAGCCGGAAGGTCACAGGTTCAAGTCCCAATGAGATCATTGGATTTTTTTCAATTGACCTAATCCTTCCAGCTGCACTATGGCCCTGGGGTTCACTCAGCCTCTAACAGAAATGAGTACCAGGAATTAATTAAATAATTTTCCTGGGGAGTAAGGCGCAGCCGGCATGTAAGGCTGACAACTTTACCACCATCTTTGAGCCGATTGTCTGGATAATGTGGGACCCTCAATGTCTCACAACCATATGGGCCTTCATGGCCTGTCACAGGGATAGCTTTACTTTTCACTTTCTTTTTAATTAGGAGTGATGGGAGTGTTCTAAATTATATCTGTAGACAGCATAGAAGCAGTCCAGGAAGACGTGTCATTCATGAGGAAACAAAGAGATCATATATCAGTTATATGAGGTAAACTGTTACTTCTGCAACAACCTGCTGTAGCTTGCTTGCTAATGATTTAAATTCAGCATGAGACATAACCTGTGTAACTTCAGCTTTCGGAATGTAGTGTTGAAAGCAATTCTAATGTCTCAGTACACAATGCAGTTGTTATCATGAGGTTGAGAACACTGAGGGTACTGTATGCTGAAACAGAAGAGCTTCAACATGTGACATGACAAATCTCAAAATCTGAAGTCATGCATTAAACACATGCAGTGGAAACCTAAAGACAAGGATGAGACATACCATTCTTTCAAGCTCATGTTTTTCTTTTAATGAATTAAGAACTCTATTTGATACTTCATCTTCCACATCTTCAAAATCTCTGAGAATAATAAGTTCCTGTTGCAACGTGAGTAAATGCAACTCGAGAAACTTTGCTTCTACTGCAACTCTTATCTTCAGGTTTGACAAATCTTCAACCTCTTTGTCAAAAGTTTCAATTTTCAATCCTGCTTCAGTCAATATCTGATCCTGTTCGTAGAGTTTCCTAAGAGGCAAACAGAAACCAAATTCTTCAATTTCAATTTTAACTTTAATTTAATCAAAATGGTAAATATTATTACATCGGTGTAATGCATACTGAAAATTCACAGAAAGTCTTTTAATTTGTTGTTGTTTACAGATAAAATACAGTTTAATTGTATGCCACAACAACACATATTTGTCATCATATTTGCCCCATCATCTGGCTGCAAATTATTAGAACATTCATAGGTTTAATCCACTGGGGGAAAATCATATATTTTGTAATTCCACACAGCACTATTCTTTATTTACTCTTTTCATTTTGTATTTTTATCTCCTTTCATCCTTCCTCTCATATTGCTTTCCCATCCTCTGTATTTGTCTGTCCTCTTATTATTCCTCTCCTTTTCCTTCCTCCCTCTCCTTTAACTTGTTTGAGAACAGGGTGCTGATGTGAATATTTGGACTGAAGAGAGATGAAGTGACAGGAGGTTGGAGAAAACTGCATAATGAGGAGCTTCATAAATTGTACTCTTCACAAAGTATAATTACAATGATCAAGTCAAGGACGATGAGCTGGGCATGTCATATTGCACAAAAGGGTTGAAGAAGAATGCATATAGAATATTGATGGGAAAGCCAGAAGGAACGAGACCATTAGGGAGACAAAGATGTAGGGGATGGATAATATTAAAGTGAATCTTTGAGATATTATATTATATTTGAGCATCCTGTTACACTCGCACAATATATATAAGATAAACACCATCTTAAGTGTAACAATTTAATTTAGTTCTTTCTTCTTTCCCCTCACTCCACACTTTGAGAGATAGGATGGGGTGGTATGGGCTGGATTGACCTGGCTTAGGATAGGGACCAGTGGAGGAATATTGTGATTATGGTAATGGACCTTTGGGTTCCATAAAATGCTGGGAAGTTCTCGAATAGCTGAACAACTGGCAGCTTTTTAAGAAGGGCTCAGCTCCATGAAGAATTAATCTTTACATTTTAGATGGCAGAAAGTAAAACAAAGGATTCTGAGCTGAATGGTAGCATGCATTCCAAAATTTGATCTCATCTTTTCCTCATTAATCAAATTTTGAGTTGTTATTGTCATGTGAATTTTGCCACATTTTCGAAGGATCTATTGGGTGTCTTTATGGTATCATTTTGTCCTGCATTCTGGTGACAAAATATCAACATATATATTGTTTTCTCTGTGGCTGTGTCAGACCACCCTCGTTACTAGCATCTAACAGACTTCCTATGTTTTTCGTTATAAGTATCACATTTATTGGTATGAACGCTGTTAAATATTTGAAACTTCTACCAGATCTTCAAGGACAGGAGCCCACCTCTTCATCCTACATTTGCACAGCTCAGTCTCCCAAGCTGTAACAGTGTTATCTTCAGTGGCCAGTGCTCCCAGCTGTTCTGTTGAGACATGGCACTCGCTTGCAAAGTATGGCTTGCAAATATTTTGCTGTAATGTTCCTACTTCAGCTTGTGGATAGTGTGAACCCAGGACAGCCTCATACTCTTCATCTACAGGTTCTGTATCACCAGCTGCGCCATCTGTCATGGGATTATCAGAGTCAGATGACTGTAATTTCTGTGCCATTAATGCTTCTTTGTCCTCTTCAGTCAGCTGATGAAACAAAGAGCACTCAAATCACATGATGCAGCCTGTATAGCATAATGTAATATGGTGACATGTGATACTGTCACTGAGTCAGACACATAGCTAAGTTTCATTACAGCTGTCCAGAAAATGAATTTTAGTCTGTATATGATATTTCTTGTAGAACATTTCCTGTCATCAGGAAAATTGTTACAAAACATTTTGTACAGAAAGATGGCAAAACTGTAAATCCAAACTAATTCTACAAGATTAAGTATCTCATAAAACATAATTTATAATTCAATTTCCATAGTTTTTTCTACCAGAAATTTAATTTTTGAATATAACTGTAAATCTTGAATATGCAGACAGCTAGAAAACAATTCACGTTACAAAGATTGGATTGTGACGCCGTGTAGTCTGGCACCTATTCAATCAAAGTTTTGGAGGAACTCACTACTACCACAGAAGAGGTTGCTCTGAAAAACCATTTACCAAACTGCATGATGTAACACCCCAAAAGACAGCAATCTTCATAGCTGTGACTTCAGATCTCATAAAGCATGTTACATATTGCTAAAATGTTACAAAATTGTAACACAAACCAGTTCATTACAAAATGAAGACAATTACTTCCTGACGACCGAGACAGAGAAAATCTCTGAAGTGAACTTCAGTAACAAATTGACAAGTTTAGCCTCTGATAAGATTTTACCACTTTAGTCACCACAAAACTTGAAGTCTTATATGATCAATATTAGAGTCAATTTTACCGACCACACAACACGTTTTTATTATTATTACACTACATGTTTCGACCTCAAGAGGTCATCCTCAGGTGTACGAACACAGCTGTATAATTACACGCAATCACATTCGCTTTCTCACTTATTCGATCCTGTATCTTATTCAGGCTCACGCTTGCGTGTAATTATACAGCTGTGTTCGTACACCTGAGGATGACCTCTTGAGGTCGAAACATGTAGTGTAATAATAATAAAAACGTGTTGTGTGGTCGGTAAAATTGACTCTAATATTGATCAAATACACAACAGGATGCAAGAAACAATTAAAGTTATATGATTCCTCTATAACAGGAGCGTATACATCATAATCAATGGTTCATTTTACATGTGACGCTGCATAACCTGCACTTGACATTGGTGTATGTTAGGGAATAAGACCATGATGTTCTGGGATGTGTTCTGTGTAGTCTGGTACAAAAGTGTTTCAGACAAACCATCCTTAGATTCTCAAGCAAATTCCTATCAAACTATGACCCACATCTGGCACTGCACATGGTGTTGCATCCCACTTGAAATCTCATTAAGAAATAAGTTTTGCTGTCATCAGAAGGAGACTATGTCTGTGTGTTCATCACTGAGGCTTTCATTCACTGTTCTTATATGGTTTCAAAGTGTCCTCTTTCTGACAGTTGTCTGTATCTTGTTACCACACTTTGTGTTTAGTACCTCTTTTCTGTTCCCAACTGCATCTGGACTGGCTCTGAGGCCCACTCATACTTCTATCCAATAGGTAATATGGACTCTTTCCTCGGGGGAAATGTGGACATCCTAGCTATACTTCCAGTCTCCCATACATCTACATGGTGTGATGCTTAATTAAATACAATATCAACTTTACATGCTTGCATTTGATGCCTCTTTGGTCATAGTTTTATTATGTAATGGGTAGAATCTTCCTAGAAACTGGCCTAATTTAAATATCATCAGCGTATGTTGAATTCTGTTGTTACAAATCAGACTAGTGCATAGGAAATGCCACTACTGAATTCGCTGTTAGTGTAGATTAGGTTGAAATTTTGTTTTAAATTTTGATTTCGATTTTTTTAATATGTTCATAGCCATAATGAGTTTATTTCAGTTTATATCAATAACAAACAAACTTACCTTGAGATTGTTGTCTCCTATGTTGCCATGTAGTCTGATAGATAGTTACTAATATTTTGGAGGAACCTGCTTCATCCATCCTTATGATGGTGTCTCTCCTACCTTGAAGATGGAGACAGCAGGTTCCTATCTGTCTATTTATCTAACAGAATACATTTCACATTCAAAAAGACCCAGTATTTGCCATAAGAACTTCAAATCTCATACAACCTACCTTAGTTCCCCTTTCTGGAAACTCAAGTTCTTCATAAAACTTTGGAATGTCAGATAGAAACTTTCTTTGCACTGGTTCCAGTTCTTTATGGATGCATTCAAGTGTAGCATTAAGTTCACTGAAACTCTCTATAAGTACAGTCTTCTTGTTCCGAAGATCATAAACCTTCCTGTTGAAATTGTCTTTGATCAGGAATAGCTGCAAGATACATACAAGTCTCAAAATGTACAGTCAGAAATAGATGCAAATAAGATCTAAAAGTCTGTGAGAGTGGTATATTAATACAACTATTGTGTTTCTGGATATTATCAATCATTCTGTTTTTATTTAAACAGGATAGTGTTTTGAATAAAAACATGACAATGGATAATGTCCAGAAACATAGTAGTTGTGGAAACAGGAATTTAACCAAATAATACTATACAAGAAGAAGTACCCAGTCTTCAACTGGGATATTGTCACTTATTCATGGGTGTGTGACTATACATGGTGTATAGATTGGTGAATGGATTTATTGACCACTTGTATACACCACTCAGAACTACACTTTACAGACAACTGACACACACAGAATACTCTCCTCAGTCTATTACAGTCTCCACTAGCTGTTTCCTGGCAATGGCTTCTACTAGTGGTTATTCTTCAGCTTCCTGCACTCAGGTCCTTTTGTCACAGCCACGCATGTAGAACTCTTTGTCAACTGACAACTTAACTAACTGGGTCCCAGGCTGGTGGCAAATTCACACCAAGCTCCAAGTCTTCTCTTCACAGGCTGACTTTCAACTGACAACTGACAACCAAACTCTCACCAACCAACCAGCTACTTCACATTACTTCACCGAACTGAACTGCTGACAACTGACTGCAGAGTCAGAGTCAAAGTTACGTTACAACTGGCGGTTTACTGCCAATCAGTTCATCTTGGCAACAAGCCGCTTGAGACTCATGACCAATAATTTATTCAACTGAACACTTGTGGTCATAGTCCTTATGTAACATCCTCTCTGATGAGAGGATGGGTCTGTCATTTACAACTGCTGCTGGCCCTCGCCAGCGCAGTCCTCAGGTCTGAGTGCCAGGGGGTTACACTGAAGCATTTGTGTGCAAATAATTGATTTCTCATTTCACCCGTTAAGATGTGATATCATGAAGTCTTGTAGTTAATTTCAGTGTTATGGGGACCTTGGTTCAGCCATCTTTGCTCCTACTGTGAAGATGGAGGCAGCAAACTGCCCCAAAACTCTAGTGATGTTCTACCGGACTGCATGGTGTTAGATTCACGAACAAGTAATCATCATAGTCACCGGTCTTAGAACCCCAATTATCACCGTGTTGCCACTGTTTCCCTCTTTCTCTTAAGACATATGGTATGCCTTCAAACAGCGCAACTCTTGCAACTCCATCTGAGTGTGCAAGCTCTTTGTGGATAGTGTACATATTTGTAACCTTTTGAAATATGAAGTTCATTTGAATAATATAAAAAAGTCAGTTCATACATCGCAGAAAACACAGTGCATCACCAGTACAAAGAGCATTATGAAAATATGGTTTATGGAAATAATCCTTTTTTTTTTCTTAGAATTGTATAAAACACATAAATACATTGCATGGACAAAATGCAGAATTTCAGAATGATGAAGCAGATGATACATACAGCAACTTCTGCGCTGTAAAGTGTTAAAAAATACTGTAAAAGCTTCTTTCCAGAAGGAAAGAAAGAATGTTATTTATTTGTATAAAAATGACATTCTGCTTCAAGATGTTTTCTAATAATCAACTTACTCTTTTTCTTGCTTCAAGAAGTTGGTCATATTTCTTGACTGTTGTCATGCGTAAATGATTAGGCACCCTGTAATTTGGTGCTGACTTCAGCTTGTAATCTCCAATAGCTTCTTCTGCCTCTGTGATAGCTGCTATGTCATCCGGGTGCGGTTTTGTTTCATCAGGCTTCTGTTTAAGAAGCACATCCCACTGTAAGATACCATGGAATTGTTCAGTTCATTTGGTTGGTGTCTTGAAAAATTAAAGAAGAACTGAAATACTGTAATTTAGACATACGCTTGGTCGTCGACTTACGCCTGACTTCCGTTCTGACTGACAGGTTGTAAGTCTATCTGCTTGTATGTCAGCCATATATTTATTTTTATTATATTTATTAAAAGTACTTTTTAAACTTTCTAATCTTTTTATCATATTTATAATTTATTTTTAAAAACTTTTACATTTTAATCATCTTTTGTTTTTCATTCCTTTGTGGTCGTAAGTGCGGCCGGTCATAAGTCGCATAGGTCGTAAGTCGACGACCAAGTGTGTATAAATCTCTGGTACAGGATGTTCTTTTCGCATAACCCTTAGAGTTTTGAATATCCTGACGAAATGCCCACATTATGATGAGAAATGCCATATATTTTTTCTTCATCGCAGCTTGCATGAAATGATCATTACAGCATTCTGACACACATATTTCTGACCTCCTGTGTTTCTTCTGCTCGGCTGCAGAAACCCTCTAGGATCTCAACAACAGGCTACTCTCTAAGCCTCAAGAATTTTTAACAGGTGTTAACTTTCCATTCTTGTTAATGCAATTTTGTACTGTTGCCCCCAGGTTCACTGCCAAGCACTTTCACAGGCTGACCTATGTATATGTAAATACAAAAGTAAAGCTGTTCTTTGCTTAATAAGCACCATTCCATGTAGACATATGGGGAAGTGAGGGTAGAGCTCAGCGCATTTTTAAAATCAGCACTGCCTAGAGGTGAGCTAGAGCTAGCTAGGAGCTAGCATGCTAACATGAAGCTAGACCTTCATTCCTCCAGGGAATTAGCCCTCAGGAGCCATTGGATAGGAGGCTGAGCAGGCTCCCACAGCCAGTCTGGAGACTCTGGAGAAGATGAAAATGTCCTTGCCCTGCCAGTAATCGAACCATGTCCATTTCATGATACAAAGAGGTCCAGTACAGTGGGTTTTATTTCATATCCTATCCACTTAAAGCTAAAATATAACTGATTTCTAAAACATAATGGGTATAACAAACTCAGACAATGGATAGCGTTGAAGATAATAGTTCTAAAATATCTATGATTATGTCACTGACAGATTTATTACACAAAGCAATTCAAAGACCCAAACTTGCAATATGAATCATACCTCATGCCCCCTTTGTTCCTCTCTCTGTTTTCTCTGCATATATTTTTTTACCAGTCTCTGTAACTTTTTGTTGGCTTTGTATTCAGGAGTATTGGTTGGAACTGCTCTGAGAAAAGCTTCCATCTGAGGAATTTTTCTTTCTGCCTCTTCTGGTGCTTCTTCTTGTACTATGTGGATTTGATGTGACCTTTAGGAATGACATAAAACAACTTCATTCATTCATTCATTCATTCATTCATTCATTCATTCATTTATTGTATATTCCATAAATCCATATACATAGATATAGAACCAGTCACATAATTAATATAGTACAATACAAATATAAATATATATGTACAGTTTATAATCATTAAAATAGATAAAAAAAAGTGTTAAATTTATATAAAAAAAAACAATCTTACATCACTATACATAAAATTATGCAATATTAAAATTGTTTATGTTATTATCCTTATTTCTAAGCATATTTCATCTCAACTGGCATAATCTTAATTTTTAATAGTACATGCAAAACTTATTAGAATTTGATTTTCATATTACAGTACCTTAAAGAATCCTCCAGCTTGTCTGAATTTAAATGAGAGATAAGTCACATAAGTACATAGTCTTAACACAGTTTACAAAACAAATATTAGTATAATGTAGTACAGTTTGGATAATTTCTTTAAACTTTTTGTTCCAAAGCTATGAAAGCAAGTAATTTTAACAGTACAGTCCATCAGGTCAGATTGGCTCAGTTTGCTGCCTGCAACTATCAGTTTCTTGCTTGTCCTTTTCTCCAGCATTTAGGATGGAGAAAGTATTTTCTCTCAAAATGTTAGTCTATCTCAAAACTGTGCAGCATTGCAACACAGAAAACTGTACTCTTTGTAGTCATCACTGAAGGAATTCCAAAAGCCAGTAAAATAATTTTAAAACAAATAATATATATTTAAAAAAAGAAGTGCCACAGACTGGAATGTAATATTGAACTTCAATTAAAAATAAGTTTGCATTCCAGATAATAATTTAAATGTGCAAAAAATTTGGATTGAAATTGTATGGCAATTCTTACAACCCGGGTTCCATTGTAGTACAATTTTAATTTAACATATTTTCCACATATTCAAAAGTTACCTGCCTCTCTTTTCAGCTTCTTCTATTTTGAACTGCACTGCTGCCTTTGCATCATCAAATTCCTTACCAAGCTTTCTCTGTCTAAATGTGGACACTCTCTTATTTGTTCTGAAACATAAAATATCAAATATCAACATTATACATCAGCTTTGAGGCTCCCATGGCAGTGAATATTAAGATTATTGTCTTATAGGTTGCAATGCCAAGTTGTCTGACAGGAAGGTGCCAAAATTTGGAAGGAACCCTGCGTATGTTTCTGTATTTAATGATGTGGTCAGTATCTAGGCTATATAGTAGGATGACTGATGAATAATGAATTGGAAAGGATTTGGAAGGAAGTGATTGTGGCCTAACTGAGGTACCATGTTGGCATATGCCTGAAGGAGCTGAGAAAACACAGAAAGCCTCAGTCAGGATAACCATTGTCCAGGTTGAGTCTCAGGTACAAGCCCAGAGGGTTGCTGGTAGATCAGCCTGCTGCAGGGTAGAACATGCAGAGATCAAGCCCCTCTGAAATGTTGGTACCTGTCTAAAAGATGAAACAGCATCATATCACAGATCGCAGAATGTATACCAACATTCTAATATTATAGCAGCAAACACTGAGATCAAGTAGTTATACTGGTGCTTCAATCAATGACAGTGGGACGATTTTCTCCAAAAAAGAAAAAATAATTTTATAACTCTTGTGTTATTATAGTCTTGAAGAGTACTAGCTTCTGAGCTTCTAGAATTTAGTGCTGTGTAGTCTGGTAGAAGTTCAGAGGGGCGTCCTGCCTCCACTTTCAGGGTCAAAGAATAAGGCAAGCAAGATACCAGCAAAAAGCAGTTGGAAAACAGAGTGATTATAGACTAGTATGGAATGGAAAGTGGTCATGGATGGTGACTAGACAAGGGTGTGGAAGGAGATAATCATGGCTTATTTCAATATTCTATCCGACATCCGCCTGTAGCTACTTGAGAAAACCGTGAAAAATCTCAGTAAGGATTCTTTCAACATATAATGTCCTCTCTTTAAATCTGTCATGATGCACCTCTTAGTATTTGTCACTGATCACACAAAACTCCTTCCAGATTTGCTCCTTTGATTGTAGTACCTAACTAACATCTGTGCTTCTTGTGCAATGAGCCTGTCTCCAAATCAGTAAGTGCCACTCCAGAGCAGGTATAAGCTGCTTTGACTGTCACAGTTGCCCCTTCCACCACTCCTCTCATAGGTAAGGGTTATTTCTTGAAGGATCGGTATGACTTCCTTTGCTTGGGCAGTTGTAAAACATTTTAAGAGGAAGTGGCTGTGATCTTCAGCACCAAGGAGAAATTGACAGAACAGGAGGTATGTGAAGATAAGTAAATAACAGCAGCAACAGCTGTTGAAAGGCTATATAAGAGGCAGGTAAAAAGGGTACACACACATACATATACATACATGTACAATTGCATGTAAATGTGCATCCAGGTGTGTATGTGTTTTACTAATGAAAGCGAAACCTTGTGAGTACATGAGTACATGCCTTGATGTAAGTGAAGATACTGAAATTAGTTACCCTCCACAGAATGACAAGATGTTTCATGCTGACAATTGTCACAGCTAGTGGGTCAGGAGGGATTGCAGCAGCTGCAGAAACGGCGTGAACCAGGCAGGTAAGCACAAGCTCAGTGTTGCTTCATTTCATTTTCATTAGTGAATTATTGCACAATTTATAATTGTTAATTTGTGGCCTCCTCCAAGTGAATCACCATTTACATAATCAATTACATACAAAATACTAAAATGAAATTTGTGGAACAAATGGTGAAATGCACTTGGGAGGACCATGAAATAAATGAAGGCATAATAAAATAGTTAAAACAGAACTCATGCTGAAAAAGAAATTGATATATGAAACCAGTTGGATTCAACATGTTAACAGGATGACAAGAAACAGACATTCTAAGCCATTAAAAATAAATCATATAGTTCAAGGTAGAAGACCTCTGAGGAGATCAGTGGATGGATGAGGTCAACATGGGTCAGTAAGTGGCCTGACTCCTTGAATATTGGCTGGTGGTGGCGATGGTGATTATGTTGACGATGACAACAATGATGATGATGATATAGAACACTTGTATAGCCAGACGCCATGTGATTTTTATCATTTGGTTTACAAATTTTATATCCATCTCCTTTGAAATATTTTTAAGAAGTAATTAACCTTAATCATCTGGAAATAGAGAACTGGACCTGTCTCTATTATGGGTGCTGTTGACTGGGTTTCAACTTCTTGATATCAGTGTTTGTATTAACATGTGCTAGCCTGCCAGACACTGTGCATATATGTTGCCATAGTGAAGCAGCACAGACCCAGTACAGGCTCATTTATAGAAGAAACGTCTATAATTATGCCTACAGTAACACTGTTTAGAGCATATACCATTACAAGATATTCTTCAATTTAACAATTGTAATACTTTTTTATTAGTCATTGTTCTAAAGATATTAAACAACTTTTGTCTTGGTATGAAAATAAGTCATTTACTGTGAATTACAATTCAGAGCAGTGAAAATGTCTTGTCATTACTGGAGATCATTATTTTATACCTAATTTATGTATGAATGCTTCAAGGAAAAAGTTATATCCATTAAAATGACAAATACATTGAGAGGGACTTTACCTGATACTACAGACATAGACTGTCATAGAATCTAGCACATTTATGAAGTAATCCTGAAGTTTCTGTAGCCCCAGTCTACTCTTCTCCACTTCAAAAGCAAACTTTTGTTTCACAAGATCGATTTCCTGCTCAAGTGTGCCATCCAAATCTTTTGTAATGTCTGGATGTATTTCCAGGTCACACCTAGGAATCCGTTGAGACTCTGGCAACCTCATGTTCCTGTATACATGTATAACTTCGGTGACAGATGCACAGTTAAGTACACAATGAAACAGTTTTCTCATAAAGCACAATGAGATTTGAGCTTCTCATAGCAATGACAACCTCTGTCCATCTGCTAGTAACAGTATTCAAACTGCCAAACTGATTTTATTCAAACTGAGTGTAACAGACATACAAAATTTTGTGAAATATTTTAAGGGTCTCTCTACTTAGCAGCATGAAAGAACTTTTATATACATTATGGTGTTGTGGCACATGGCACCAATATGGTCTGATATCTTTCTACCAGACTACAGGGTATCACATTCCAGAAGACTAATCTCAGTATTCACTGCTGTGAGAACCCCAAATCTTATCTCTCATGTATCTTATTTAAATTCTTAGATATAACAAAAGTGTACATATGGCAGTTCTGTCAGTGTTAAATGCCTGTTTGCTTTCTCATGCATTTGCTTCATTTCATTTTGAGGGCCTAATTGAATTTATGTATAATTTTTTACAAATATAAATCACTCCGTCCAATGCGACCTGTAAGTTTTTTACTACATGAAAACTTAACACCCTTACATGTTTCGGTCTCTGTGGACCATCTTCAGAGGGCAAACATCACTACAAATAGGAAACCACCATCACATAAGTTGTTTAGACGTAAAGTACGTACACTTATATGCTACAATACATAGTACACAAAATAGAACATTTCACAAACACAGCAGTTTCCTGGGAATGTAAAGTTTTTTAAAAAATTGTATAAAATTTCTTGATGCTAATCAAATTTTTTTTTGTATTGTCAATAATTAAAATTCGTAAACCATGCAGGCTCGTGTTCGTCCTCCCATCGTCCCTCTTATATGGGGCAGATATTGTGCCACCTAGCTCTCTTGATATGGAGGTTCTTTATATCGTCCAGGGTTTGCTCGTAGCTGCTGTGCTGTTTTCACTGTTCCTGTTTGTAATTGTTAGTGTGACGGACCAGAATGAAACAATCAAACTATAATTTTTTAGTTCCTTGTCTGATTTTGATGCAATTTGATCCCTCTGTTATAGAAGATTTATAATGTGTGGGTATCAAAGGCCCACATTACTATTATTATCACTGAATTCGTAATAACACTTAGTTTAATGATAATGAAATTATTATTACTGTCATAATTATCAGCTATTTGTTTGTTTACTTTTACTTTATTCATTATTATTGTAATTTGTATTCGACTTTTAATAAGATTGTGTATAATGTCATTCATTCTTCTGCACTGTGCTGTGTCTGTAATTGGCCTTGCGGCTGTTGACTCGGCACATTAATAATAAAGAATNATGCCATCAGTCTCAACTCAGCCAGCGAGTTCAGCCTCTACTGGCTCAGCAGTATCTAGATGCTTCCCCCATCTACCAGAGGCATTAGAGACTATTGTTGGGTGGGAAATATCCTTATAATTTGGCTCAGAGGCCTCCTTGAGGCATGAGGTTCTTTTACGTGCCATAAAGCTACGACACGTGACCCACGGCTTAAAGTCCCTCCCAGAGGACTTGTTCCCTGAATTTTTCTGCCCTTAAAAATTCCACGACCTCCGCTGGGTTTGAACCCACGTACCTTAAGTCATGAGGTGGGAACATTACCCCTAGACTACGGAGGCCGCTTGGCCCACATTACTTAAGGGCATAAATACATTTTGTAGCATATCCTGCAAAGTATTCTTCTGACAGAAAAGTGCACTGAGTAAGCATTGCAGAATCCTATAAAATGCATGTTTGTATTTGTATATAACTGAGTGTTCTCAAGAAAAACCTTTGGTCTGATAGCTATTGGTTGAGTACCATGTGAAACATTTTCTAACCATTTAGTACCTCCATGGCCATGCTTCTAACTGCAGAAGCCCAAACTCAGTATTGAGGTAGTCCACAAGGGATTTGTGATGGATAAAGTGGAAGTTTTTTCTCCAACCACTTCAGTTTTTTCATGTCAGTTATCATCCCATGAGCACTCCGCATTATCATCAGGACATGCCAAAGGATGTCCATTTGAGACTGCAATACCATGGGACTCTCTCAACCCAGTCTTTTCATCATTCCACTAAACCATAAAACCCATAAAATCCTTGCAGATGATCCCAGATTTATGTTCAGGGTCATGTTGCTTCCTTCAAGGGAATATACATCCTCAGGAGAGAAAGCAGTGAACTTATGCTGGAAAGTCATTTTCCTGACTCTAAAGCGATAAATGAAGGTGGATTTGCTCAGGGACCTTACTTGGGCTCATATATCAAGAGGCCAGAGACTACACGCTGGCTGGACAGGTAGTGTCCTACAGCAAAGTTGGGTGGGCAGTTTCCAACTTTAATGCCTAGAAAACACAATTAGAAGACTGAATTTTCACATTTCTTAACAAGAGAGTCTGGAGGTCACATTTATCAAGTCGTGAAAATATTTAAAGCCTGTATTGCACTCAGATATGTTCCACTTTTCTGGAGGGTTGTCAGAGTTATTTTCATGCCTAAGCCTGGGCATGCTAGTCATGTTAAGACAAAATTCTTTTGTCCTATCAGCCTCGCCTGTTTTGTTTTGCAACGAATGGACAGGCCAGGGTACAGATGTGTGAGAGATGGAGTGTTAATGAGATATCCATTGCATTCCCATCAGCATGTTACCACAGAAGTCCAAATATTTTCCTTAGGACTCAATATGTGTTCTTCCTTAAAAGCAAGAGACCAGATTTGATATCCAAGTTAGAGTTTTGCATATCCTGTTCTTTGTATAACATGATTCCCACAAAAAAAAAAAGGCGTCTTCATATTATGATCTCAAAAGTAAATGACACAAACTAAAAAATTACTGCCATTTTTTTTTACCTGGAGATAATATCCCCAAATTTAATTTTGAGTTCTTCTAATCTCTGGAGAACTTTCTGTTTTCTCTGATTGGCTGCTGCTATCCTTTTGTCATGCTCAGCCTTGGCTTTTGTTTCTTCCAGACTTAGATATTTTATGTCTTCAATGTCTGAAACTTTCTCTTGAATTGGCTGAAATTTTGTAAAGAAGGTGTTTGAATTCCTATGATCATGGTCAGAAGGTTACATGGAAAATTATTTTCACTGTATCTGAGCAATCATCTGCAAATTACAAGACTGCATAACATGAAAGTACACAAAAGTACAAGCTTTCATTTTCAGATGGAGCAGACTGTAAAATATAAAAGCATCTTACATAAAAAAACCAGCTAATACATATTTCCTTTCGATGTTTGTGTAGGGGACACTAGCTCATGTGGAAAACATTGCGGCATTATATATTTTACTCACAGATGACATATCTACCATTAGTGCCTCACAGATGGCATTAATTAATGTCCAGTGTTCCAAAAACTGGAAAAAATGTTTGGGAAACTGGATCTGTTTCTGTTCCCAGGTGAGGGGGGAGGCCCTACTCTGTTGGGTCCCTTAGAAAAGTGACTGAGGTTAGCCCTTTCTAAAGGGACCAACACAGTAGGGGCTCCTCCCTCACCTGGGAATGGAAACAGATTTAGTTTCTGAAACGTTGTGTTTTTTAGTTTTTGGAACACTGGACAATGGACAAAGTCCGAAAACCCAGTAATTTTCAGTAATCTTATCAAATCTCACAATCAGAATTCTTAGTTGTATAACACAGTGTAAACCAAGTTGAAATGGATCCATCCAAATAAGGTAACCTACAAGAAAACATGATAAAATAGTGTCAAGTGTATTATAATTGTTTACAACTTAACAATGAAAAAGAATGGTTGAAACATGTAACGGTTTTAATAAGTATTATATGTATTACATATGTTGAGAAGACATGCCAGTGATAATTCAATTCTAGTATAATAGTGGATACATTTCAGTTTGATAAGCAATGGTATAAAAATATGTGACAGATATTTTGGTCATCTGAAAACCAGTCCTTTAGAGTTTGCAATTTTTTTTTTCCTTTTAACATCATGAAATATGCATCATTTTCATTCTTTTGAGTCATTAATGACTCAGGTGTGCATCACCACATTTAGCACAATTATAGTCTATTAAATTTGAAAAAATAAAACTGAAGTCAGTTAAGGGAAAGAATGAATACAGAGTCTCCCCCAGCAATATACTTAACAGCTACTTCCCTTCAGTATGCCTTTCCCCAGTCCCACAAACTGATTTCTGGATTCTGGCTCTACATCTTTCCACAGGCTCTCTAATTTGCATTCTTGATTTGTTATTTTGGACATCTGGAGATATTATGAATTTCTACTGACATAAATTAATTATAGTATATACTATAAAATTTCTTATATTGTATTAACAACAATAACAATAACGAATAAAAATTGGGTAAACAACTATGAATGACAAGCAGGCATGCCTGCATTTTTCAGGCAGAAGATTTCAGAGTAGGTATGGTGGGGGAAGAAGTAGTCAGCTTGAAGCTCCATCACCTATATTCATTCTTCCCCCTGGCTCAAATGTAATACTTAATAGCATGAAAATCATCCAGACTTACAATTCCAGGAGATGCAATATGTTCCTTCGAGGGTATGATATAATCATATTCATCTTCAAAGTTCACGTGATATGAAAAGATATTGCCATCATCTCCACAGCTGAACATGAAATGGTGATCATAGTTGAAACACATGCGGCGAATTCTTCCATTTGTGTTATCGTGCATGGAGTAGAGCCAGTAATCAGACAAGTCTGCATGGTTGTCTGGATTAACGCGATTCACTCGGATTTGTCCATTTTGCATGCCCAGTATTAGATACTTCTTATTGTGGCTGTATGAAAAGTTTGATTTAAAATTAATATGTGTATTAATTCATAACTATAAAAATATGACATCATAATATAGTGCCTAAACTAGCGATCAAATATGGAAATGAGGCATGGATTCTAAGATCCCAAGACAGGAAAAATTTAGAGGCTGTGCACATGTGATTTCTGAGGCCAGTATATGAGTGGCATGGAGATATAAAGTTAGAAATGAAGATATTAGCATGCATCAGAGAGAAGAGAAATATATGAGATTAAAGTTTATTGATGTAAATGCATCTGCATGGATTTCTGGCTTTGAATCTACCAGTGGTAGCATAGTTGGTTAAGACACTATGCTACAAGCTGGAAGGTCATGGGTTCGATTCCTGATGATATCATTGGAGTTTTGAATTGACCTAAGCCATCCAACCGCATTATGGCCCTGGGGTCAGCACAGCCACTAACAGAAATGAGTACCAGGAATCTCCCTGGGGGTATGTATTACATCAGTCAGGTCAGCTAATCACCAGGCTGAGATTTGAATTTGGGATCTCCTGAATATGAACTAGAAATGCTACCCACCTGGCCAAGACATTCAGTGCTAGTTATGTAGAATGGCCTTTATACACAATGCAAGTTGTCTGTATGTTTCTTGACTCCTTGCAGCTACTCTGTTGCTTCCTTCAATTTCAGCAACAGCTGGACTATAGCAAAGGGAACAGGATGTTTCTGCATGGTCTGTTCTGAGATATTATAAGCAAGGGACATGGTCAGTTTAAATTAAGTTGTGAGATGGTGGCCAGCCGGGAATGGCGTGAGCATTTGAAGCTGTTAGAAGTCGTTCCCAGGGAACGGCTGGTGAAGACACAGCAGGCTGGAAAAGGCTTAGCAGGTGCTGTGGTGATTAGTGTTGGCGCTGTAACTACTAGTACTTATGAGTTGTGTGTATAAGTGGCCAATCTATTCACAAATCCACACCCTGTCTATAGTAACACAAACTACATAACAATATTATTATTACTGTTTCCTTGACTCTTATTTGAAGAAGTTCAACACTGGTAGCAGTTTTCATTATAGCCTCTGGAAATTTCACGATAAATTTATGAGAAAATCTAGCTGTTTTTCATTGAGTGCAGTGGAATTTGTCATCAGATGGGGGCACCACTATCAACATCTGTGTGAGCAGAAGGAAAATAGGATAAGCTAGAGGGGAAGCAGAAGAGCTTGAGGGAGATCAGCGGGACTTCAGTACAGTGCTGCCCTCAACACTTACTTGAAGAGGTAGCTGTAAATTTCAATATTATCAGCATCTGCTATCACAGTGCAACACACAGGTTCCTTCTTATCCATGTCAAATTCATACATGTAACCTGCATCATAGCCAGCTACAGAGAGCCATATTGTATCCTTTGGAGTGTACAGAGCAAAGAGAATTGTGTTGGGCACTTCAGGAACATACAGTGGTGCCAACTCCTCTTCACATTCTGAACCACCTGATGACAGAAAGAGGACATTTCAGCAGAGTACCGATGATAATAGTACAGGAATGCTTTGATTTGTATATATGTTGTGATAGTACTATTTCTTATGATCTTCTTATTTTAATTTTATAATGACATCTAAGAAATAACTGAATTATTTGTCAAAAGAAAACGATTTTTAAAAAACTAAAATGAATGGCATTGAAGTTAATTAATCATGTGATGAAACAGAAAGGGGACAAATATGAAAAGATTAAGTGCTGGAAGGGACGGAGGTGATTTGAAGAGTGGAGGCAGGTCACACACAACAGAAGCACTTATCTCTTGTAATAAAAGCTGCACCAAGCTCTTCACTTAACAATTATTTATAAAAAGTAAGGCAGAAAACGTGTTAATCTTAGTTATAGTTAATGAACACAACGTGAGTTTTATATACACTTTGCACATATATATAAATAAATATATTACAATATATGCTCATTTATCAAGGCAATAGCTTCCCTATTCACATATCAAGACATCTGCTAATCTATCCAAATTCACCTGCTTCACTTTCATTACATTACCACATCTTGCCTACTGGCAGAATTGGAAAGCTCTGCCCTACCAATACTGATATAATTAAATATACCTAGAAATGTTTCTTCATCAATATCTGTTCCAAGATTCTCTTTCTTGGTTTTGTCCATCTCTTCTCTCTCTCTTTCTAGTTTCTTCAACTTCCATTCCTCTCTTTCTTTCAAGTTCATGTCCCTGCGGATCTGTGACTTGCAACTTTGGAATGTGATGTTCTTTGTTTTGGTTTTCACCAGGTGGAAGGAAACATCTGTATATTCCTGAGGATATTCTGGAAGGATCACTTCCACAAATGTTCCAGCACAGCAGGACACCAGCAGTGTACTCATCTGTGACAGGCAGTGTTGAAAAATCAGGTACAGAATGTGAACAAGATTCAAAAGGCTACATTTCATAAAATTCCCAATGGCATTCTTTACAGTTAATTAAGTTTGGAACTTCATCTCTGAGCCAGCACTTGGCTGGTCACAAAGCAAGGAAGTTAGTTATTAGTGGATCAATGTAACTCAAATATGGGTTTAAGAATTAATTCAAAGCTACGTAATAGTGCATGAAACAGTAAAGTACTGCAAATTCTGCTTCTGGAGGAACCTGAAGATGTAGACAGCAGGTTCCTCTGAAATAGCAATCCCTTCCCACTAGATGACTGTGTGACACATCACAGAAGACAGTAGTAATCTGCACAGTCACCAGCAGCAGAACCTCAAGTCTCACACATGCACACATAGACACATGTAAATATATTTGCTTATTAACTTACACAAGAAAAGTAAGTGTGAGTGTGTGCCACACATACAAAATGTCAAGGTGGCCAAATTTCAGGCTGTCTACTGGAAATCTTATGAATTAGGAATTTAAATTTCTTTAAAAATTTATACACTACAGACTCTCACATCCATCAAGCATGGATCACAGTGAGGGAAAACTGAGTGTGTCAGCACCAAGAAGGGTGAACTGAATGGATAATATGGGAATTAGTTTGTATAATAAGGTCCCCAATCAAATAAAACAAAGGGGAAATTTTAACTCATTTAAAAAGGAATTAAAATCTTTTTTTGCTGAAACATTCCTTTTATTCTGTAGATGAATTTATGTCTTTTGATTCATCAAGTGTGTAAATGTAATATATAGCTGATTAATTTGTTGTATTTGTGTAAAGACAATGAAATTAATGGTAACTAGATCTAGATAACATTATTCAGAAGACAAACCTCCTATATTAGGGTGGTGCAATGTACACTGTAAAGATATGCATGAGAATTAGATGTAAAACTGACAATTTCCTTATTCAAATGGTTGTAATACCTGTGTGTATGGATTGTTGAATGATAATAAAATGAAATGAAATGAAATTAACAGTGATTTTTCTGCAGTATGCAATAGTACACAGCATAAGCACATTTTTTTTTTTTGACGGGCTTAAAACCGGTTATTTTGCTTCGTCTGTGACTTCCAGAAAGAGGGACTGTAACTGAAATAACTGGAGCTCAGGTCTCATACATGACACAATTATACAGAAAGCATAAATAATACGTACTGCATGAGGTTTCCAGCTGAGGAATGTAACCACATTGGGCATGGTCACAAAACCTATAGGTACCAGTGAGATGTATCTTAAGCTCTGTGCAATCTGATACACAAACACTGTACAATCTTCACTTCCAGTAACCAACACGTTTCCCTCACCATTCATGCTCATTGCTGTAATTGGTTTAGAATGTGGTTTTGTAGCCTGAATTAATGTTATGAATTCTTCCTTTGAGCTTGGCTCAGTCTTCATTTCTTCTAAGGAAACAACCACAACTCGTACTACGCCATCACCAAATCCAGCAACCAGTACACTTTCTGTATTGTACGCCTATGTAAGTAGAAACGATTAACTGGTATAAGATAGAGATTAATAAAGATATATTATAAATGTAAGACAGGAAAATTCTGAAGGTGTATGAACCAGTAACTGAACAAGGCGTTTGGAGAACTGATGGAATTATGTAAAACCCCCTTGTCTGATAACATTTATGAAAGAGTGGTTGGGACATGTGATCAGAATGGATGAAAGAAGGCTGGAGAAGAAAATTTTTGAAAGTAAGTCAGAAAGTTGAGGCTTTGTGTTTATTTTCGTAACATACTGATTTTTTACGGTGAGGAGTTGTCACCTCCACGCCCAACCCCCAAGAGGGGGGCACCCCTTGTCGGCTGTCCGCGACTGCTTATTCAGTATATTCACAGCTTCCCTCCAAAACTGGAGGTCGTCTCCTCCATCCACAACCTGAGGATGCGCCATGCCGTGGTGACAGGGACCCACCTAACATGGAAACTGCATAATGAGGAGCTTCATAACTTGTACTGTTCTCAAAGTATAATTAGAATGATCAAGTCAAGGTGGATGAGGTGGGCAGGTCATGTAGCACGAATGGAGGAGACGAGGAATGCATATAGGATATTGGTGAGAAAGCCAGAAGGAAAGAGACCACATGGAAGACCAAGGCGTAGGTGGGTGGACAATATTAGAATGGATCTTAGAGAGATAGGATGGGATGGTATGGATTGAATGGATCTGGCTCAGGATAGGGACCAGTGGAGGGCTCTTGTGAACACGGTGATGAACCTTCGGGTTCCATAAAATGCTGGGAAATTCTTGAGTAGCTGCAGAATTGGCGGCTCCTCAAGAAGGGCTCAGCTCCATTAGCAAGTAAGTAAGTAAGTCAGAAAGTTGAAGAATAATCAGAAAACCAAGACAAATATTACTGGAAGATGTAGAGAATGATTTATGGGAGCTGTAAGTAAAGAGACCAAAAGAAAATGCCAAATTATAAAGAAGAATGAGAATTTGCCATGAAGAAGGCTGAAGTTCCTTGCGAACTGAAAAGCCTAGGGATAAGTAGATGTAAGTTACATATTGTGGTTTTGTAGGTTATGACACCTTAGAGTCTGATAAGTGGTTATCAACAGTCCAGATGAACATTCTGCCTCCATCCTCAGGGAAGAAAAAAATTCCCTCTGGACATAAACATGACGCTATAACTGAGGAAGAATATCAGAAATTAGAATGTGTATTTGATTTAATTTCGAAGATCAAGATGAAAATCATGTCAACAGATTCTGATGTTAAAGTTAGCTATACATGTCATTTAGAAAGTCCTGAAGGAACACAGAATGCTCTGGTTTCTAGAAAAATTATTTCCTCTCTGTTCAGAAATAAATTTGTATCCCTTATTCTGCTGTCTCTGCCTAGCCATTTAAGATAATGGCTCCAAGACTCTTTTTATCTGAGACTCCCTTGATGTGAATGACAAGCTCTGAGAGCTCCTCAACTTATAAAAATGACTTGAAATATCTGAAAAGCTAAGTAATAATGAATTTTAATATTAATTAAATACTTTTTCTATCAAATTATATATTATAAAATGAACTTGGTCATTCATTATCAATTTATATGTATTAATTATTTTATTTATGCAGGCTATCAGTTCTCTTGTGCTAGGCCTCATACATGTGGAATTTTTTAATATTAAAATGTTTTGTCTTAGCTCTCACAGATGGTTTGTGCTGTGCTTCGCTTCTATATCTTATCTGGCTTTGGTACAGGTGCCCATTGGTTCACCTAACTCACTTATTCAATCACTGTTTTCGGCTCTCTCACTTTCCAAATACTTGGAAGGAAGCAAAAATAATAACTATACCTAAACCAGGTAAAGACCCGAAAATTTCCTCAAAATTTACGTCCGATCAGCCTCCTGTCCATGACAGGAAAACTATTCGAAAAAGTAATTTTAAAGTTCCTCCGTAAACATATTGAAGAAAGAGGCCTGCTCAACGCAAGTCAGTTTGGTTTTTGTGCACGTCACAGCACGACATTGCAATGTATGAGGCTGGCGGACCACGTGACCCTTAATTTCAACAATAAAATGTCTACGGCTGCAGTGTTCTTGGACATCGAAAAAGCCTTCGATACCACGTGGCACTCAGGCTTGCTGTTTAAATTATCAAAATTGGAATTCCCCAACTCTTTGACCAAGCTTATTGGGTCCTTTCTCTCTAAACGTAAATTCAGGGTCTCTGTTGAAGGCGAAATGTCAACGCCAAGGGAAATGCAAGCAGGGGTGCCACAAGGTTCTGTTCTTTCCCCTACTCTCTTTAATTTGTATATAAATGATGCCCCCCATACACAGGGCGTTCACCTGGCCCTCTTTGCAGACGACACCTGTCTGTATGCGACAGATCGCAAAGAGGGTTTTATTGTTAGAAAACTCCAGCGCGGTCTCAGCTCAATGGAGACCTGGTGTGAGCGCTGGAATATAAAAATTAATGAAGATAAGACTCGGGGGGTCTACTTCTCTCGTGGTCGTCGACCGCCTGAGTCTTGTCTTACTCTAAATGGAAGAAACATTCCATTTGTAAATAGTGCAAAATATCTAGGTGTAATCTTCGATAAGAAAGTGACTTGGAGATTACACATAGAAATGATCGAAGCCAAGGCCTTCAGAACATTCATTAGAGTGTACTCCCTATTCAAAAGTGAGCGATTGAGCGCTAACATTAAACTGACCCTCCATAAAGCTCTTATTAGATCCGTAATGACTTATGCTAGTCCCGCCTGGGAGTTTGCGGCAGACACTCATCTAGTGAAATTGCAGCGCCTGCAAAACAAGGTTCTCCGCACGATTGGCAATTTTCCAAGGCGCACACCGGTCCGCGATTTGCACATGGCATTCAAAATTCCGTACGTATATGATTACATAACAAAATTATGCAGGCAACAAGCAGAAGTCATACAAAATCATGATAATGAGAATGTTCGCAACATCGGACAAGGCGAAGCCCGACACAAAAAGTATAAGAGGCTTAAACTTGGCGGCGGTCAGGCATACGACCGTTCAAGTGACTAGACTGCCGTGGTAGCTAATACTACTAGGATATTTATTTATATATATAAAAGGGCATAATCTGCTGTACCTAGCCTGGACTGACAGAGGCCGTGTAAATATTGTACATTTATATAAGAAATAAGTGTGTATTGTAAATATGTGTAAATACAGACAATGGACTAATTATTACAGACTGACTAACAAATGACAGACCCGACCTCTCGTCAGAGAGGGCGCTACACATAGACAAGACAGTAACTTTCATCTAAAGAAATATCTGGTCATGAGCCCCAGCTGGGGCTCGACACCAAGACAGACAGACTGACTGACCGTCAGTTGCAACGTGACTCAGACTCAGACTCAGACTCAGGTACAGGTGCCCGGAGATAGGGACCAACTGATTACCTGAAGACAGAGACAGAATCCAGTCTCCGAAACATTAGGTTTTATAATAAAAACAGGATGATGGATAATGTCCAGAAATGTAACATTTATTTCAATTGTTGTGTTCTCCAATATTTAATTGTGCCCCCTCCAATTTCTCTTTTGAGTGCAAAAGTGGTTACATCTATATTATATGTGGCTTACATGCAGTGGCAGCCAGAGGAGGCAGGAGCCCTGTGCAGGAAATCTCTTAACAAGGAGAAGTTTCTTTTCAAGATAATTGTAAATGAAGAGTCTGCCATCCTTTCCAAGTGTTGCAAGATGTTCATCCACAGGTGAAGCGGCCATGTCCATTACTGGTCCTGCGTGACATATCAATAGCTGCTCGGGAGACTGCCGAAGAGAGCTCTTGATGTTCAAGTCAAATTTCCATATGCCACCGTTGGCATCCTGTAACAGAATTAAATCTCTTGGTTTCAGTTATCTACTAATGTTCACATATCATTTATACCATGCCAGAAATGCTTCTAAGTGAAGACTTTAGGGCAGGTGTTCTCACCCAGGAGTAGAAGGGCACTACAAATGCAAAGAATGCAGATGTGGTCTGCTGAGAAAGCATTGGCTGGAGGCCAACCACACAGCAATAGGTATTATAAGCTGACATCAGGAATCCTCTTATTCCAGATATTTCTTTTGAGTAATTTTATTAAAGCTCAACATCAGTTTTCTGTCCCCCCAAAAAAAAGATAATTTTTGGCAGCAAACTTTGTGGTACATGTGCAGAAAGGTAAAAAAAACATAGAGCTGTCACTATTTCACTAATTCTGCATACCCCCCATGAAGATGTATGATGGAATGGAGTTATAGTTCCACGAATTCTTAACCTTGGCACTGGATGAGCTGGGTGATCAACACCTGGACCATTTTGACCCCAGGGAAAGAGACCCTCATACCCACTGGGTGGGCCCTAGAGCCACTCTTGACACTGTGGATAACAGAAATGTCTCTTGTTCCTGCTGGGAATTGAGTCCTGTTTTATCATCTGTCCAGTCACTAGCCTGTGACTGTACTGAATGAAATATCCTGGCTCTCTGTGTATCAGAGTAAATACTGGTGATAGTATGGTACAAACTAAAGCAACGATTCATCACTCAAGTTGTTGGTTATGACAACATGTAGTTTGGTGGGTGAGTATCAAGTTGAGTTCTACCCTGTAGTTGAAGGGAATATTTTCCTCTGAAACAGTGTTATGCATATATCAGACTACGCGGCATCTCAACCCAGAAAACCATAGTATGAATCTTCATGACAGTGAAAACTTGTAACCTTTTATCAACGAAACATTTGTGAAGAGAGAGAAACCTTTGATTCACTTTCAATGATAGATTTCACTGTTCTGTTAAATTGTGGTCAGTATGATATCATTACATTATTTTATTGATTGTTAAATGCATCATCATCTCTTAATTTCATCTTACAGCACCATAAAACAGGCATGGATGTTGGACAGGCCAAAGCATTAGTCTAAACCAGTGTCTCCCAATTTAATTTGGCCATGGAACTCTGTTGCACTAAAAATGTTTTTGCAAAATCCTGAATAAAATTCCTACATATGAAGCTACAAGACTAGACCATAAATAACTAAGGATAATGATAAATAAATGTTAAAAAAGGCAATGAGATCAATACATTATTTGATAGCACATATTTTTAAACAAAAAGAGTGGCTTTTCTTCATTTCCTCACAAATTAGTTTTATGTTTCGCTTGACATTGGAAAGCTTTATTCTCAAATCTGGCACCAAATTTCTTCTATTTCTGTATTGTGTTTTTGTTGCTGTGTAATTCGAAAATACAGTTTTGCATAAGTATGCCCTGGCTAACGGTATAAGCTGATGAATTACACGTTTCTTCTTCTGAGTCAAAAACACAATTTAGTTTATTAATTTCTTCCTTTGAAAGTAACATTCTTAAGCTATAGAAGCTTAAAAATTAATATTTTTAATGAAAATTTATAATAATATCTAAATTATAATGTTTATACTGTTATGAAATTTTCTTGCTGCATCCCTATTTTCACTTAGCGGAGACACAGAGTTCCACAGAACAACTTTCAGGAAACACTGATCTAATGGATATTATGGATATTGTACAATGGTCTAGTCATTAGCATGGGATGTCCTGCGCGAAGTGTTAGGATAGTAGTTCAGTATGTGAGGCTACAGGAGATACATCAATCTCCATTATTCCATGCTTACATTTTAATAGATATATTTAATATTATTTTATTTCATATTGGTGTATCTCAGCATTTTATAGAACCCAAAGGTCTATTACTGTGTTAACAACAGCCCACCACTGGTCCCCATTCTAAGTCAGATGAATCTAGTCCACATCCTTGCAACCTATTTCTTTAGGATCCACTTTAATATTATCTTCCTATCTGTGAGTAGGTTTTCCTAGTGCTCTTTTTTCATTAGGTTTTCTTAATGAAACTCTGTATTGTTGAATACATTACTTAACATTACTTAACGGTCACAGGTACCACACCTGTTTATAAGAGTATGAAGCAGATTTCATAATATTTTCAGGTGTTCAATTGTTCAGTTGTTCAGTGGTGTATGGAGTGACTATAGATAGGGTTTGGATTGGTGATCAGATCTATTGGACACTTTAACACACAACTCATGCCTACACTTTACAAATCACTGTCACACACAGACTAGTGTCCTCAGTCACGTTCTTCACTGAGTTGCTTGGTGATGGATGTACCCCTTCCTCTGGGTTCCCGAACTATCCCTGGCCTCAGCTACCAGCTTCTCACAGCAACAGCTCACAATGACTGAACTGCACTCACTCATTCACTCACAAAACAATCGCTTCACTAACTGACTGACTGTCCTGTTTCTAACATGTTGGCACAGACCACATAGAAAACACTGTTCCTCTGTTGCAGTACAATTGTTTGCCATGGAATCATGCTCGTGTGTGGAGCCGATACTTGTTTAGCAATCACTGTCTAGCAGTGGGTCTACATGCCACAATATTAAATGTCCAACAATAATGAGAATATTTGAGATCTAATCCTTTGGAACCTTAACATGCATTATGTCACTTGTTTGTGCCCATACCTGACCATACCAGAAGGTGTCTTCAGGATCTTCTGAGATCTTGACAACACACATGAGAGCAGCTTGATTGTCAGCATCCTTAATTTCAATCTCCATCATTGGCTCTAGCTCAAAAAAGCGGTTTTCTTCTGGTGGATCTACTGCATCAATTGTTTCAAAGTACCACATCTTTACAAACCCATCTAACCCTGTAATGAAAGTACTTATGTTCAGTTGCTATAGAATTCCTATCAAGGAGTTGTCATCGCTAGGAAAGCTGACTGAAATAATAGTACTTCTTTCTTACGTTCAGGTGACACATGGTTTGAACATTGGCCAGGGCACCAACTGTCCTTACTGAAGGCTTTCTTGTATCCTCAGTCCCTCCATGCAGATACTGGGACAGTACCTTGAGATAGGCCATGACCACTTCTTCCCCATTTCTCTCACGTTCATGTGACCACACTCTCATGTTAGTTCACACTAAGTGACTGTGAATTGCGTAATCTATTATCTCTCCAACTTTTGAACACAGAAATCTCCAAATAGAAATGCTGACACTAGAGATTTGTAGATGGAACTTAAAAAGACTATGTTTTCAAAGAAAATGTATTATGTGGAGTTTATTTTATACAGTTCCATATTGATGGTCATGGTAGTGGTAGTACTAGGAATTGTGCTAGCAGCAGCAATAATAGTAGTTACTAATAGACAGAAGTAATAAATCTAACAATAGGGGTCAAAAAAGGTATGTAGTCTCCAGTGGTGACCAAACAATTTTGATCTATGACTAAATTCACGTTCAGCATTCAGTAATTGGCTTTCGGAGCTCTGGAAATTTTGCTCAGTTATTGCAGTACAGAGGAAATAGCAAACAACAGCCAAAGAAATTAAGCTGAACAGAATTAATAAATCATAACAACAACCAGCCTGCCACTTAAACTCAATTCTTTAGCTTCCTTTTCTTATTCTGAAACATGAAAGTAGGCTTGTGCTATATCCATGCTATCTTTGTTTCTGCCAGTGCTCACATATTAACTTTGAACGCCTGAACAAATCTTTATGAAACTTAGTAATTATATCATGATACCTGAGCCCATCTCAACGGCATACATCATAAATCCCTTCCATCAGTCTGTGTGTGTGTGTGTGTGTGTACCCCTTGACTTAGCTAGGCAAAGACCTGATAAAGTGTACCCCCCTGTCAATGCTAGGTAAGCACTCAGTGAAAACGTTCTGCAGCAATGAAGAATTGTTGGAGTCATTTTCTGCTGGGTCCATGTCATATCAAAGGAAAATAGGTGATACCCCTTCCCAGAACTTCTTGTTTCCTATTACCTTATGCTTGGCCTATTTTGACCTATTTTATTGCCTCTAATTCAGCTGTATGTTTCATGCTCCCAAGTTGGACAGGGTGTCTGGATATAATAAGTATATGTCTAGTTATAAAAGCTCAATCACTTTCCATCAAATCTAGCCAGCAAGGAACTAAAACTATGCATATAGCAAAGAAAACATAAATAGAGGAACAAAAAATATATTTAATATAGGAAAAATTATAACAAGAAATTTACATATGAAGAGTGTGCCAACAATGTGGATCACACTTGAACAAAGCAGTTAGTACAAGAATTGGGCTATGACTGTGGTCCTGCTAAGGGTAGCACTTTAGCTACACCAATCAGGTCCTTGGCAAACTAACTATAATAATTAAACAATGTTCTACATGGCAAACAAAGTTTCCCCTTTGCATAACAGGAAGTCACACATAATTTGCATAAGATACAGTACTCACAAATACAATAAGAAAAATTACTAACTTTTTTTCAACAAAACCTCCTACTTAACCAGATTATACTTGCATGAGTAACAACATGATATACATGCTGAAGAAAATATAGGACACAAATCAATGACATGTATGATAAGGGCCCTTTGCCTCAACAGTCTGACTGGCAGCTTGAAAACTTAAATTTCCAAACTTACATAGCAAAATATGGCACCAACAGCAAGACTGAAACAGAATTCAGCGTGCATCTTCACTGGACTTTAGACACAAAGTGGATCAAGCATAAACCAACCAATAAACAGGCTCCTATCCCAGAGCAAAAGGAAGGGGTTGCACTTGTAGAAAAGAAACACACAAGAATGATGTGAGTGGGCTCAGAAGGTGGAAGGGGGGAGGTGACTTCAGGTACATCACAGACAGTGACAGCCAAGACAAGACTGATCAGACCAATCAGACTAAGAGAAGCAGCACAGTACAGCTCATCCATACCAACAGTTGTGAGATCACCATTTTCAAATTCAAACTGAGTAATTGGAGCAGCATGACAATGCTTTTTCTTTTTTCTTGAAACTTCAACTTTGATCAGTCCTCCTTCCCATAACAACATATTGCCCCACTCACAGCCAGATATTACCTAGAACAGACATGCATTTACATGTATTAGGTGACATTTTAAACAAAAAACAGTGACAATATATGGCTGAAATGACATTCTGTATTTGTACCTGTATCCTGCAACTAACATGATAGCTGCATTTCAAACAGTGGTCACATGACTCAAAACTGCATAATATGAAATGTTGCTAATGACTTATCAGACTGCATGCTTTCAGATGCAAGAAGACAGTACTTTTTATTATCACCACTGTGAGAGCCTCTAATCTACACATTTGATGCTCTTCTCATTTCACCAAGAGCATGAAGTTCACACAAATTAGAATCATGTAAGTCAATGGATACCTGTATACAATCTGTTTTAAGAACATAGGGCCTATCAAGTTTTCTTACATACTCCCTTTAGTGTGAAATTTCACATAATGAACATTTTGAAATCTGTTGCGGTTTGCACTGTGAGCACTATAGTAGTTGGTAAAGCAACCGGCTACAGGCTGGATGACTGAAGGGTCAGAGTTCAAGCCCCAGTAAGGTCAAGAATTTTCTCTTCTCCATGTCACCCAGCCCAGCTCTGAGGCCCACCAGGCCTCCTATCCAATGGGTACCAGGGGTTCTTACCCCGCTGATAAAGTGACCGGAGTGTGAAGCTGGCCACTCACCTCCAACTAGTGCTGAGGTCAAGAAAACATGGATCTATACATCCACACCCCCACGCATCTTCATGGTATAGTGCTTAATTACTTAAGCATAGGGACAACTGTACCTTTTTTTACATTTTATAAATAATTAAGTGTCAGTGCTTGAATAATGTGGGGATGAAAAGGTTAATGGTTAATGAGCTATCACAGGAGAGGTAACATATTCTTTCATTTTATAGTCACTCAATACATGGTGATCCCTGCATGACAAATACCTTTCCATCTGGAAGTGTCAGAAAACCTATAATGTCACTTATCTCTGTCCTCCCAAATCTTCCAAGTGATCCTGTAAGTTTAAGGCCTGTAAAGGTTCTTCCCACCTTCCAGAAATTAATATGCCCCACACCTGCAAACAGATTCACATTTGCAGTCCATGTATATATAAAGCAATCCTGTCTCTATTTTGACCTGATGTAGAAGTCACTGTTGCCAGTAGTTACAGAGAGGACTGCCAGTTGGGAATGAGAAGTTTCCATGCATCAGTAAGCACTGCAGTAATAACTGTTGCTGAAAACAAATATCTGTTGTTGATAGCATGCATATTCAGAGAAGTCGTGATTTAATGTATATACGTGTGGATCAGCGGAGGCATTAACAGTGAAAACTGTAGCTGTGAATGGGAACTGCTTATTTGGAAGGTTCAGCCCAGTGGTTGCAATTGGCCACATTCATAATAACATGTAGCTACATATAAATACATTTGAAGGTTGCATAATGTACATAAGTCATCCAGAAAGTGAAGACCGTTTGGTGATTAAAAATATATTGAATAAAATTAATTTTTTTACATCATTACTACAGACATTAAATTACTTTCTACATAATCCCAGTGAAGATTCAGGTAATTGTTATATCATGTGATGAGTTTCTGTATGCCTGCATCATAGAAATCTGTCTCCAGTCCAATGAACCAGCCTTTAACCCTCTTCTTCACCCCGTCATCGCTATGCATACACGTGCCTTCCAAGAACTGCTTCAAGTGTGTGAACAAGTGAAAATCACTTGGAGCCGGGTCTGGACTGTAGGAAGGATGGAAAGAAGCATCCCAGGCAAAGTCAGCAAGTAGTGCACATATGCTACCAGTCTTTACTTTCTGGACAACTGTCATACGTGTATATGGAACAAAAGAAATAAAGTGTATGTCAATGTTTCTTTTATATCTGAAGGCCAATCATTCTGCCACCCAAGTTACACTTTGTCAGGTTGTTACTGAGAGAAATGTATCTCTGTTGTTTAGTGGTGAACTAGATAACGGTTATGATGATGCTGTACTGCCAGTTGAGGAAAGAAAGAGGTTAGTTATCTTTGACAAAATTTGCTTTTCATAAGCAAGCTTTGTCAGAAACATTTCATGCAGATGGAAGCAGCATGTTCTTATTCAATCATTTTTTGTATCACTGTGTGAACATACCTGTCTTTCCAGAATGTTTCAAGTCAGTGAGATTAGGTATTTCTGATGAATAACAAATTTGCATTGAAATTTAAATTGATTATATGCTAACAATATGATAAACCATTTATAAGTAGATTCTGTTGGGTTCTGACAATGGCGTATAGCACTCAGAATTACTGCGTTTTTGGAATTTTACCATCGTCTGGAATTCTAGAAATTAGAAAACACGATATTTTGGAAACTGGATCTGTTTCCATCCTCAGGTGAGTGGGGAAAGGGGAAAAACACCTATTTATTTTGGTGTTTTCTAGAATTCCAGATGATGGTAAAATTCCAAAACGCAGTAATTCTGAAAGTTATTTATAGTTTTAATCCTCTTTCCATATAATAAGCAGTTTCAACATGGCTTCCAGTTAGCAACAAGCAGACCATGAAGGCTCCTGTCACATGTTGATGCATAATGTTATGATACAATAAAAATAACTTTCATACCACATGTTATAATGTGATCAGGAACAGAGGTGGCAAATGCTGCCTTGTACACGTCATTAGAACAGGACTGGCAACACAATATTATCTTAGAGGCCTTCCAGTTCCAAACAATCAGCAGATAATCTGGCGCCCCTCCTTGAGAACAGAGCATCTCCCCATCTGGGCTGAGGGAAATATAAACCATTATATAATAACTATGGTACCATTATGTATCCAAGAAGCAGAAGTGCCCATTCTTATCCCAAAATATTGTTGCTTTTTTCACAACATCACAACACATAGCAGGTGAACATTTACAGTAAGAAAAACATCGAAATTAAGTAATTAATTGTACTTGTGTAAGTAAAACAATGATTAGAAATAAGGATTTGAATCATGTCCAGAAACTCTAATGCAATACTTGCACATCACAACAGCTGGGGTGACCAAACATACTGGCAAGAATATGCCGTAAACTCCATGTTAACTTGTGTGTTCTGTATAATGTTCATAGCAGGGAACATGAAACTGATAGAAAGCAACATAAAAGTCCCATTCTTATGTATATTAGACAATATGGCTTTCTCATAATTTACATGTCTCAAAAATGTTAACTTGAGCTACAATGAATTAACTCATATTCTAAATTTGTATTGTGGTATTGGTCGTTCTTTAGAGAGACAGCACTCTCTAAACTTCTGTGCAATTATTTATTGTTGATATAGAGATTACAAGAACTAGCTTCAGTTCATTGTAGTGTAGTAGCGCCCCAGCAATATAAATTCCTCTGCTTCTATAAGTATATCTTCTCAGAGTATCCCTGTATCTTATGTCGTCACTGTCGCTGAGTTGATACTGTTTGAATTCTTCGTCTCCAGTTGTCCATGCTCTGTATAGCCAACTCATACCGTTGATTGCTGGATTGTTTTCTGGAATGCTAGATTGATTCCTGGATATTTTTGGCGTTATTTTAGCCTCATTATATAGCTGCTGCACGGACCATGCACAGAAAACATGTCTGTTGGGGTTACCATGTGATCAATACCTATCTAGCTGACTGGCTCATTGCATGCAGCCTAGCAATAGAAAACATTTCTCCTATTGTTTTGTGTGTGTGTGTTTGAGGCATGGCCTAGCTCTGGATATTCCTCTATTGTCGTGTGTTGGAATGTGTTTACAGAGCTGTTGCTTGGCAATGTGGATTTATTCATTCATTCATTCATTTCTTGTATATTCCATAAATCCATATACATAGATATAGAACCAGTCACATAATTAATATAGTACAATACAAATATAAATATATATGTACAGTTTATAATCATTAAAATAGATAAAAAAAACATGTGTTAAATTTATATTAAAAAAAAAACAGTTTTACATCACTATACATAAAATTATGCAATATTAAAATTGTTTATGCTATTATCCTTATTTCTAGGTAAATTTGTTACTAAAGAATTCATCACATGTATAAAAAGAGTTTTGCAATAAAAATGTTGTCAACTGACTTTTAAAATTTTTCAAGTCATTAGACATAGATTTGATTTTTGGTGGCAAATGATTAAAGATCTTTACCCCCATGTATCATATTCCTTTTTGGAATTGTGTCAGACTAGTTTGTGGATAATGCAGATCACAGATAGATCTGGTACTATAATTATGCATTTGTGAGTTGAATGTGAACAATTCCTTATTTACTATGACAAACAGAGAGATCGACAATATATATTGAGCTTGTAGGGGGAGGATATCCAATTCTTGAAACAAACTACGACACGATGTTCTCTTTGTTGTATTTGTTATAATCCTAATTATCCTTTTCTGAATCCTAAACACTTTTATACTATGCGGGGAGTTACCCCAGAATATTAATCCATATGTTATTATAGAATGTACATAGGAAAAATACATCATTTTTAATGTCTCCAGTGGTAAAAAGGATTTAACTGATCGGATTGCAAAACAGGATCTGTTTAACTTATCAATTATTGCATCAATATGACTTTACCACGTTAAAAAATTTTCAATTTTTAATCCTAGAAACGATATATTAGAAATACTTGGAATTTGATTGTTTAAATAACTAACTTCAACATTTAAGTTTTTACTGTTTTTAGTTTTAAACTGTAGAAAATAAGTTTTTTCATAATTTATTACTAGCTCATTTTTCCTAAACCATTCATTTATCATCTCAAATAATTTATTTATTCTAATTTTAAATGATTCCCACAGTATTAACTCATGTTTACCGTGAATATCTAAATTTGATTTCATTTAATAAAGAACCTTAAGGTATGAAAGATTTGATATGGTGGTGAGCATCAGTGATGTAGCCTTCTGGGATATATGCTTAGTAGAGGGGTACCAATGATTTGCTCTTCTACCCTGAAGATGAAGTAAAAGGTTCTTTCAATATTTTTTTACCAATTTACATGACATATCCCAAAAGACCATAAGCTTAACCTTAAGGTAAGTTTGTGAGTACCCGGTATATCCTCAAATTCCTTTATGAGCTAAGAAGCAATATCTTTATGGGAAAATTGTAATATTTGGAAACAGGGAAATTATAAAACATCCATGACTCGGGTAGGATTCTAACTCATGATCCCAGCATTTGAGCAGGCAAAGACAGTTCATGCCTTAGACCGCGTGGCCACTGTGATCAATGAAGGTAAAACACTTCAGTTTTATTTACTTGATAAAATTATATAATAAGGCATCCTTCACCATATATTATTAAGGTAACAAAATCAACTGATGAGAGTAGGGTCCCGTGTAACTTATCTTGTCTTTGCTCCATTTCATCTTTTCTGCTGTGAAGCTACTATAGAACACCAACAAATATTACAAAACTTACTCTGTACTCTTCAAATACATTATAATTTTGCATAACATTGCCTGAACAGCATAAGGAACTACTGGACCAGAATTCACGAAAGTAACTCTCTGATATATGTGGTACTTATAGCTGTTCATTTAATGCAGAAGTTTCGTGGTACAGTTTTTGGATATGATTTGAGTCATCATTTCCTGTCTTTTTCATTCCTTTTAATTACATGAGTAAACTTCAGTTTCTTAATTTGGCTGTTATTCCTTCCTCAGAGTGTTAGCAATTACAGTATATCACGACACTGACAAGATAAGCAACCATATCCCAGGAGAACAGGTACTGCTGCTTCTGCAGAATAAAACCTTACACTGTATATTGTTAATATTATATTTCTTGCATTCTGAACTACTTATGGCAATAGAGATGCTTCAGTTCCACAAATTCATAGAAGCTAATGTTGCATTGTATCCTGTACACCACTACACCTACTTTACCTCTTCCATACATATTTTCATAATTTAAAATATAGATACAATTCTTTATTATTTATACAATGGTGAAGGACAAAATTAGCTTAGCTATATGTAGCTAATAAAGAATTGTACGAGGATTGGAACTTTAATAGTGGTAACTATTTATTTACAACTGATACAAAATAGATGCATGTTTCGAACTTTACTGTCCTTCAATATTATCACCAGCATTGTGTACAACTCGTTGCCAGCGATGTGGAAGTCGTAGGATACCTTTAGCAGCGCCTATTGTGTTGATAGTTCAAATGGAGCAGTCTACTGCCTGAAGAATCTCTGGAACAGTTCTGAAGTGAATGCCACAATGTGGTTCCTTCTTCTTAGGAGTCAAGTAGAAGTCACAAGGGCTTAAGTCCGGGGAGTATGGAGGATGGTACAGCACTTCCCAGCCCCATCAATTGAACAAATCAGCCACAGCTTGCACTGCATGAGGCCGAGCATTGTCCTCAAAAATGATGGGTGGGTTCTGCAGGAAGTGTTGCCGCTTCTTTCTCAAAGCTTGTCGCAGGTTATGTTCCAAAAATAAACAGTAATACTGTGCATTGACGGTCTGCTGTTGGGGAACGATATGCGTTAAGATAACACCATCACAGTCGTACACGAGAATGACCATAACTTTCACATTGCTGGGGTTCTGATGAACTTCTGATTCTCGTGGTGACCCATAATGACACCATTCGTTTGATTGGCGTTTCATTTGTGGCTCACACGATTTGGCCCATGTCTCATCCAGAGTAATGATACAGCGTAAGAAAGCCTCTCCTTCACGCTCATAGCGCTCCAAGTGGTTACGAGTAGTGTCGTATCATAGCCAGTTCTGCACTTCCATCAAATCATGTGAAACCCATGGTGATGCAATTTTTCTCATGCCCAGGTGTTCCTTCAGAATGTGAAGTACGGTCGTATGGGCTAATCCTGTCTGTCAGCCCAGCTCACAAATCATATGGTGTCAATCACTCTCCAGTAGTGTGGAAAGACACTGACACTAGGACGACCTGGCCGATGTATTCCTGCCACATTTTGGGATCCCTCATTGATGGCTTTTATCCACCTTGCCACTGTTCCGTAAGACAATGCAGATTCCCCGCAAGCCTCTTGAAGACCTTGATGACACTGTCATGCTGTACGGCCTCTGGCATATTCAATTTTTATCCAACTCCGTTGTTCCTGTTCCGAAAACATAGTGACAACACTACAATACACTGCCAGCTAACATGCGGCTCTGTTCTTCTCATCACTGTGCATGTGCGTGATGTGGGAAGGGACAGCCCATTTCCTCTGAGGTAAGGTAGGTATGTAACTAATGTGTGGTATAAGTGACATTATTTGGTTCCATTGCATGGCATCTCTACAGCAGTGTTGCCACTATTAAAGTTCCAACCCTCGTATATAATAACAACAGGATGCACGAAATGAAAATTAAAATATAGATGGTAATTTATTTGTATAATTATTCTGGCTTACCTGTAGTTTATATGGCAGTACATTTTCTCAGCACCTTGCTTCAGCAAGCATACAATGTCAAGTGATGGCCAATTGTAAATTATTATCAATGGATGATTACCTTTTTCAGCTACTGCAAGATGCTGATATGCAGGGTTAGGATTTTTCTGAAAATAGAGCACATTTAGATATTCATATTATACCCCTAACATAAAATAACAACATATGAGGGGTGTTCAGTAAGTAAAATCCAGTGATATGTTACACTGGTACTTGGGTTTATGAAACCCAACCTTAGCAAAATTAGAATTATTTCCTTTACCAGGAAAACTACTGCCTTGAACTTTCCATATAGGTTGGGTAATTCTGTCATACTTCGCGCTGACTGCATTAAAGACTTGGGAGTATATTTTGATTCCAAACTTTACTTTCATCAACATGTAAATTATTTATTTTTGCATGCCTTAAAATTATTAGGCTTAATTCGTACTATCACTTTCTCATTTTCCTCCTTAGACAGTCTAATGACGTTATATTCTGCCCTTGTCAGATCTAAATTAGAGTACGCTTCTGTGGTTTGGAACTCTGTGACCAACACTGACTCTAATAAACTTGAGCGTATACAAAGAAAATTCGCAGCACTTTGCCACAACCGATTTTTTCATGACACGGAGTATCATTACATCAATATGCTTGATATGTTAAATCTGCGATCACTCCACACTAGGCGTCGCCACATAGACGCCTTGTTCCTAATATGTGTTTTTAAAGGTGACAAAAACTGTCCTTCGGTCCTAGAAACAGTTGGTATTCGAGCTCCCTCTCGGAACATCCGTAATTTTTCCCTGTTCTGCTGCTCCTCTAGTCACTGCCCTTCAGCCAGATGTGTCTCTGCTGCTAATTTAGTGTGTAACTCTTTAGACATTTTTAGTAATTCTAAAATAAGTTTAAAAAATCTGACTATTTAATTGTTCTTAGAGTTGCATCAGATTTATTTCTCAATTAATTATCTAAGCATCTCATTTCTCAGTCCTAAAATATAATGAATTTCTATTATTATTATTCTTATATTTATTATTATTGTAATTATTATTAAAAAATCTGTCTATTTAATTTGTTCATGTAACTTTTTGCAGGACACTTGTTATCACTTCATCATTAATATATTTACTTTTGTAGTACCTTCGACATATGTTATACTTAGACACTGCTTGGCTTCGTCTCTAAAATCTAATTGTGTTCTTTCAATTGTGCATATTGCAATTGAATTTTTGTAATATTTTCATCAGTCTGTCTGTATATTGTGTCCTCGTGCTGACTCTGTAATTGGCTACCAGCTGTTGAGTACAGCACGTAAATAAAACCAAGAATTGAATTGAATTGAATTACTTCAACACAGACTTTCAACAGAACAGAGAATAATGAATGAACCCTCTATGTCTCTGAGTAGCTAGGATAGCATAGTCAGTATAGAGATGGGCTATAGGCTGGACAGCTGGGATTCAATTCCCAGCAAGGGCAAAAGATTCTTCTGCACTCCGCAGCATTCACATGAACTTCGGGCCCATCCAGCCACTATCCAATGGGTACTGGGGACTCTTTCCCTGGAGGTAAAGTGGCCAAGGCGTGAAGGTGACAACTCACTTCCATCTAGTGCCGAGGTCGAGAATGGTGGAGCTATGCCACCACTCCCTGACACATCTTCATGGCATGGTGCTTAACTAATTAAGCATAGAGATAACTTTACATCTTGTTTAACCTTTTACCCTCTATGTCTCCACATGATCTCCAGAGCAACTGAAGAATTTCCCCATTGATACATGACCTGTTCAACTCCAGTGGAGAATAATAATTTATGGCTCTGCATCTGTCCCCCCCCCAGTGCATCTAAGCTTTGACTTCGTTATCATGTCTTAAATGTTGCCCTTCAGCCCTTCACTGTTGCACCTTGGTCCAGGAAGAGGAGGAGAATTCCCCCCCCCCTTTTTTTCTAAAATGGCATCAACAACAACTTGATTGCAAAGTGCTGGGAATGTCTTGCCCATTCGCCATTCAGTCCATTCCTTGTACCTAGCAGCTTCCAATTCTGTGGACATCTAAAGAAGCATTTTGAAGGACAACACTACTGACATTGAGCCCTTATTTCCTTCCTGTAGGAACCAAACATGTGGTGCATGCTGGGACAAATATGTTCAATTTCTATGGCAATTACATGGAGAAGTAGAGGGTCTGTCTGTTACTCCTGATTATTCTGAATATATATGCTGAAGTAATAAATATGAGAGTAACACACCCTTGAATGATACTTACCAAACAGCTTACGTATGTCAGTAAAAGAATTTAGTACACATCACTACATATTATACACATATTTTAGTTTTATGCAAGTCTTACTCAAGATAAGGAAAGCTGTTTGGAATACAAATTTTGCAAACAGAATTTCACAGATTTGTGCCTCTGCATCAACATCTCTTGGATTTATCTACCATTAGGTTCCTCTTGACAACCAACCCCATTAGTCTTCTATCTAATGGCATTTTACAACTATCTGGAAAGAAAAAATCACCTGCACTTCACAGTGGATGCATGGCTCCTCATATTATGTTTCAAATATGGATATGAGAACAATTCATTTAATGCTTTCAGATTTGGCTAAGTTCTGCAGAAGAAATTTCACTTCAGTCTGGATTGTAAAACTGCATTTCATGATACAGATATATGATTCTTGTTTTAAAAGATTAAACTTTCCTGCTACATTTGTGTAACCTAGATTTTAAAGAACCAAGACTTAAATGATATTGAAAAAAATATTTAGATTAAGACAAAAACCTAATATAAATAGACAGAGTCAGTTTTAATGTGTTAACAATATAGTTTCAGGTATTTCAAATAGTGTAAAGTAATTTTATAATACAAACCGAATTATATACATGTAAGGATATATGGGTAGACTTAGGGATTATGATGAGAACCTAAAGGTAGGAAAAGTTTCAGATAGGTTTGCAATATGGTTCTTGTCATAACTGGATATTTTATGAACTGAAGAATAACTTATAAAAAAATATAATTGAAACAGGATATACGGTTATAAAGACACTAGAAAATGTGTTTGCAAGATATTTATTTCCCACTAGAATAGTCACATACAGTGAAGCATATCTCATACATTGGGAAAATGAAGTGTTTTTGTGAGGAAATGAAATTGAACTTTACAAGGCAATTCTACTCTGATCTCAGCCAAATGGCAAAGTTGAGAGACAGTGTAAGTTGATCCTTAAAAGACTGAGGCTATTGTAACTTATGGATTTAGGTTTAACAATCTCCAGACTCCTCTGGTGGCCTACAGATCAACGACCCTCACAATTCTGGGCATCAGGTTGGAAGGATATGGCGACAGGAGAAGATCAAGTTGGAGACAAGGTCCTAATCGAACAGGCAGTGAAAAATAAGCTCTCCATGCCCATCAACTCAGGCTGAATGAAGGTGACAGCTTGTCAAGGAAAACACCATCATAGTAAAGAACCCATTACCAAAGTAACAACTCCAAGAAATACCTACACAGAAGTGAAGTTAGCCCACAACTTATACATATATTGCTTGGAGAGCCAATAAAATTAGTGCAGGTATTGCATAAGGACCCAGAGCAAACAAAATGGCAATATGAGACACCTCCTCTACTTAACCCCAGCATCAGTATTGGAGCAACCTGCTTGTGACACCTGTCACACCATGCAGAACTAAGGTTGAATCCACAGGATTAGGTCATATGAATAAGTTGGACAATTTAAGAGAAAGGAAGAAAGAAAAGAGTATCTGTAGTATCCCAGCTATAGGTTAGTAAGCATACCTAGTATACTGTGGTTAAGGTTGTGCTATTGTTCGGTGTAAAATGGGGATCAGAGGCTAGAACAAGACATGTCTTCAGTTGTTTTCTCTTCCATTTTCACAGGTGTAAGAAGAGAAAAACATAAGAAATAACAAATTATACCGAAACCCAAAATATTGAAACAGTGTCCTTACAGCCATATGACCTATTCCTCCACCTCCTGCACTTCGCCTGAACCATAATTCATTAGTGCCTACATTAAAAATGTGTATCAAGTTTCCAGAGGCAAATGCAAGTATCGTTTCTTCTAAGAGTACCAAGTTGAAGTATCGTTGACAATCATAACCAAAGGAATGACTGTTAAAGCATTAAGGCAAGAATATGTATTACAATACAATGTTTTCAATGAAAGCAAAGCAGGATGACAAATAAATGAAGATGCATTGTACAAATTCTACTGCTGACTGAATATTATATCAGTATTAATTATCAGTAATCTGTATAAGTAATTAACAAGTGTTCATCTGTCTGTGCATTTGTAATAATTTTAAGGAATTTTTGTATGGCATTAAGGTATGAAACACAGTATACATGTAGCATCAGTCTCATAATGTGGTGAAGGTTGAGATCCATAGACAATTCTTTAGTCATTTTACATTCCTTAAATTGTTAGTTGTATAAAAGGAAATGTCAAATAATAAAAATCCACATATTGCCAACATATTTTTATATGTATGTATGTATATATATATAAATGATATAGATCTGATGTTCCAACAGCAGTAACTATTGAGATCTCAGTCTTCTGGACAGTGATGCCATGTAGTTCGGTTGGTAGGCATGAATGTTTTGAAGGAACCTGCAATTGCCACCTTCAGGGAGGAAGTTGAAGACTAAAGGTTCCTCTGAAACGTTGGTACCTATCAACCAAATTACACAATGTCACATCTCCAGTGATGTAACTGGTTGAATTCCCATTATTAGACACAAATTGCCTTTTAACAAAATTAAATATATTTTTAATTGGTAAGTATAAGAAATAACTTGAAAAGAAAAAAATTGTATATTTTCATTGGCCTGCCCAATAAAGAATAGAGGAAGTGTCAATTTAGTAAAATTAAACTGAACATTTTTCAGTTTATAAACAGTGAGTTGCATGCAGAAAATGGTGGGATAGCTCAGTTGGTATAGTGATGGGCTGGATAGTCAAGGAACTAGGTTCTTCTCTTCTCCACAATATCCAGACCAGTTATGTGACCTATACAGCCTCCTATCCAATGAGTAATAGGGTCCCTTTCCTGTGAAATGGGGGAGCTAAAACTGCCAGAGACTGAAGTTGACCATTTACTTCTACCTAGTGCCGAGGTTAAGAATGTATGGAGTATGTACCAGTCGATGAAGTCCTACAAATCATCGAAAACTAGCTCCACGACGATGTCACACTGACGGAACAATCTATCTTGCAGGTCGAAGCCATCATGGAGCTGCTGGAAGTCTCCTTGAGAACCACCTATTTTCAGGTCGACGACAAGTTCTTCCAACAGAAAGATGGCATGGCTATGGGAAATTCTCTCTCACCCATCGTTAGCAACATTTTCATGGAGCATTTTGAAAAACTAGCTCTTAACTCAGCACCGTACAAACCATTGTTGTGGCTGTGATACGTGGATGACACATTTGTAGTCTGGTCCAGAGAGATTACAGAATTTCTTCGACCATCTCAATAGTTTGAGGCCTTCCATTTGCTTCACTATGGAAACTGAGTCAGATAATCTCTTTTCTGGACATTCTGGTCATCAGGGAAGAGACGGCACTGGTCACACAAGTCTACAGGAAACCCACCCACACTGGCCAATACCTCAACTTCAAATCTAACCATCCACCACATGTAAAAAGAGGGTTGATTAAAAGTCTCCACGACAGAGCCTCCACCATATGCCAAGATCGACAAGATTTGATCAAAGAAATTAACAACCTGAGACACGATCTTCAGTAGAACGGTTATCCCAAAGGCTTCATTGACCCGGTCATTAATTCCAAGGGCAGTAGTTGTCCGAAGAAACAGGAAAAACCTTTGTGTTCTGTATATATTCCATATGTGAAGGGTGTTTCTGAAAAGTTTAAACGGATAGGTAATCGATATAACATTAGGACCATCTTCCGAACAAAACACACTCTTAGGAACACTCTTATGAAAACCAGACCGAAAAGAGATCTGCAAGAGACAGCACAGTGCGTCTATAGCATTCCCTGTGAATGTGGCAGAAGCTACATTGGCGAAACATGCAGACCTCTGGCCATGCGGCTCCTGGAACATAGGCATAACCTCAAAGAAGGTATTCTAGAAAAATCTAAACTAGCTCAACATGCCTATGAAGAGGGACGAAGCTAAGATTTTGGATATTGAAAGCTACATCAGGTATAGAAAATACAAGGAAGCGGCCCATATGGCATGCTTGGTCAACCCAATTAGCCAACCCAGTTTGGACTTTTCTCCCATTTGGATCCCCATTATCAGCAATGAAGTCACCAATTGACATAGAAGATCTGTATGATGTGATATATGTTTTTATTGATTTCTATTAGGTTCTAAATTAGATAGACGTGATTTACTCCATTGTTGACCAAGTTAGACACTATGTAAGATTTGAGGCTTTCATGGCGGTGACTATGAAGAAAGCAGTCTTCTGGGATTTGGCACCATGTATATGTGGTGTTAACCGACGTTTCGTAGGAACGTATCGCCTCCATCTTCAGGGTAGAAGGAAAAATATAAGAAATCCGCAAGTGAAGAGACCGTGAGAACCGGTAAAAGCAGACTGGTGTTGGAAATATACACAGCTATGTGAGAGCAGTGAAGGAAGGGGGAAAGGGCAAGTATACAAGTGAAAACAGTAGTGTTGGGGGGGGGGAAGGAGCTGGGACAAGCAGGGTTTTGTGTTGGGGGAGAGAAAGGCAAAGTTAAAGGCTGGGCACTAACCCTTAAGCTGGGGTGGGGGTTGTTATGTTAGTCGGTCATGGCCACATCCCACATGCCAAATCCCAGAAGACTGCTTTCTTCAAGTTAGACACTATTAGTTTTTTACTAGTTCTTCCTTTCTAGTCCATGCCGTGGGGTCATGGGCCTGGTTATTAGTTTGGTTTCATGACATACATTTCTGTAGCTCTATCTATCCGGTTCCGCGCTTCTGCGTGTTTGGAACAATTTGTAATGTATATTTTTCTTATTAGCTCTCATCAACTTAGCCTGGTCTCAGATATTTATAACCTTTGTGTTTTAGTACATAGGTTGTTCAGTGACTGAGGCTACCTTTTTCTAGGGGTATAGTTTTCTTCTCACATGAGGATGGAACTCCCTTGGTTTCTGAGTGTTTTTTTAATTTTATAACCAGGACAATTGGTTTTCCCTCATATGAGGATGAAAACACAATCAGTTTCTGAGTGTTTTTATCTTTAGACCAGGGTGACTGGTTTTCCCTCATCTGAGGATGGAAACACAATCAGATTCTGAGTTTTTTTTTAGCTATCTTAATACCAAGACAATGGGTTTTTACTCCCCTGAAGACAGAAACAGAACTAGTTTTTGAGTGTTCTGAGGCTACCTTTTTCTAGGGGTATAGTTTTCTTCTCATATGAGGATGGAACTCCCTTGGTTTCTGAGTGTTTTTTAATTTTATAACCAGGACAATTGGTTTTCCCTCATATGAGGATGAAAACACAATCAGTTTCTGAGTGTTTTTATCTTTAGACCAGGGTGACTGGTTTTCCCTCATCTGAGGATGGAAACACAATCAGATTTTGAGTTGTTTTTTTTTAGTTATCTTAATACCAAGACAATGGGTTTTTACTCCCCTGAAGACAGAAACAGAACTAGTTTTTGAGTGTTTCTCTTAGGTATCTTAAGATCAGGGTGATGGATAAAGTCTGAAAACCCAATATCTCTTAAGTGTTATACACCATCGTCAGAATTCTATAGTAATTATAGTATCTTCATGTCACGGTGCTCATACCTGTCAGAGGTAGGAATATATAATTTTTAAAGTTGATTGAGCTCAATTACAATGTGATGGTACATGTAAAGAAGACAGTTTTCATGTATGGGAGGAATGGATGAGTCCACATCTCTTACAGCAGATATAAGGGATAGATGGTTTAGTTTGCTGTTGGCTGCTGGTTTCTGCTTTAGAGTGGCTCTTAAGGGGGTCACTCACTGTGCTGTCACGTGTCCTCTTCACATAGTAACTGAGCTCTACATGTAGGCAGACATCCTAGAACTAACTGGCGCATTTTTGCAACTTACTGCAAAGAACGTGCAAAAAAAATATTCATTGTAACTAGTGTACAGAGAAAATAAGGTCTGTTTGAGTGCAAGACTAGCAGTTACTGATCAACAGACCCTTGCAGGATTGTTTAATGATGTCTATAATTTGATTTGTTTCATTCTGGTACGTCACACTAACAATATTATAAAATGTCTATTATAATGTATATAATTAATTACACACCAATGTAATCTATTTAAAAAATAAGATATAAATTTATTCCTGAAACATAAATCAAGCAGCATGGCACAATGTTCTTATGCCTTATTATAGTCAATCAATGTATCTAGCCTGCATAAAAAAGGATACTGGAAAACGAGAATAGCTTCAGGCACGGTGCACTTTTTACTTAAGAAGGGTTTAGAGATGAAATCATCAGAATTTAATATTTCTGGAATTTCTTCCTGAACTTTTTTCTCTTCCTGTCTTTGTTCTTTGCCTGCTGCTCCTGATTCTTCCACCCTCCTTACTTCAGCATGAGACAGTTCTTCTGGTAAATTTTCAGCATCACCATTCGTTGCGTTAGACATCGTGAATTTTTAAAATATGTACGTCATTGATTACAGCAGTGAGAACTTGGTCGGTTTAAATATGTCAATTTATATTTCTCCATGTATTTAAAACGTTAAAGCATCGTCTGCTAACATTGTCCTGTAAACATAATTTGTTGCCATAGCAAATGCAACTATTACAGGTTCACGAACATTACATATGTCTCCAAGTCATTAGAGATTTGGTCATGCTGACGTAGATTCTTGAGACTAAATGTAAAATCTGTAAAATTGCGGTGAGTTATTTTATATTCTATACGTACATCACTACCGTTCTTTATTATACACTGGGTATTGTGTAAGAAAATCTCTACGTACCAAACTTGTATATTGGTAGAATTGTGCAATTGGTCGTGCACATAGAATTCGCAGTGATTGGTGGAATGACAGTAGTGATCGGAGGGAAGTTGATGGTGGATCATGTCAACATTTGTGAGAGATCCGTGTGGAATTGTTTGTATTTTGTTGACATATGTGGCCATACTTTACGCCGATTACGTAGTAATAAGATGGATTATTTTGCAGACAATGCAGAACAGGTACAATTTGTTATATGGCTATCTATGTTCGTATATTGACCCTAGAAAGTTTACCTTGGAAGTTTTTTCTTAACTACAGTTTTACTCAGGATTTTGTTAAATTAAAACCACGATAAACGTTTGGTGCATATATATAGTATACCCAGATTAATATTACATATATCAGCATGTGGTAACTGCCCGCATTCAAGCAATCGTTACACTAACAACAGAAGTATCATTGCTTAGCAACGGGGAGGTGTTTTACAAGGTGTTAAAGAGTTCACTATTGTTATTATTATTCTTCAGTTCTTCAAGTTCGTCTGTGTATACTGTTCAACTATAATAAATGTTATAGAACAGTTCAACAAGTGGTTGTCTCATCATAATGACATCCCACAAGCGATTGAGCCACACTAATAATGAGGCGTGTGTTTGTGGAGATGTCATTCTATCATGATGTTTTGTTTTTCATTTTGATTTCAGTTTATGGGGACCATTCCATGTAGTTCTCTTCAATACCATAGTTTTTCTCCTAGCGATGGCACATTTGAAAGCGGTGTGTTCTGATCCAGGAGTTGTACCTCTGCCTCAGAACAGAGTTGACTTCTCAGACATTCACTCAGGTTCTGTATGACTTTGCATGGTATCTCTCATCTTGTACTGCTTCTGCTGTAGCTTGAAAGTGAATATGAAATTCGGTGCAACAACACACCGTGGCTCCATTTTTCAGTATCTATTTAAATGAGATGAAATTAATGTAAGTTTGTCCTAATTTTGTCATAACATGTTTTATTTAGGTTTTGTTATGTTATATCTCTGTAGTCCAGTAGATTTGTGCATTAAAGTGTTGCTGTGTTGATTCCTATTCAGTAAAGGGCTTACAAAGCAACTAAAGACTTTAACCATTTAAGGCGTCAGTTTCTTCTGAATACCATATAAAATTCTGCATCTGCTGCAGAGGAGGCCAAGGTTCTCAGAGGACAACTGAGTCAAGGAGTAAGTGAGTTAGTAAGCGGCCTCCATAGTCTAGAGGTAACGTTCCCACCTCATGACCCATGGTACGCGGGTTCAAATACCCGGCGGATGTCGTCGAATTTTTAAGGGTGGAAAAATTCAGGGAACAAGTCCTCCAGGAGGGACTTTAAGCTGTGTGTCCCGTGTCGTAACTTTACGGCACGTAAAAGAACCTCATATCCCCAAAGGGGATCACTGAGCCAAATTCCAGGACGTTTCCCGCCCAACAATAGTCTCTAAGGCCTCTGATAGATGGGGGAAGCATTATAGATAACACTAAGCAAGTGGCCGAACTCGCTTGCTCGGTGGGACTGATGGTACGCACCATTTATCGGTAGGGTATAGAGACTGGTAGAATATCATAGAGGGAAGCACAATAGATCAAACTGGTCGCGGTGCATGAGGAAACCCACCCTCTCTAAATAACTGACTAACTAAGTGAGTTAGTATTTACAGCAGTGACAAATATTAGATACATTTGTTCCATTTTATCAAAAACATAACAAAATTCATTTCATCCTAAGAATTTTCATTTTAATTACTAATTTTGCTAATGTTTTAAAAATGTTTCTAACTTAGCAATGTTCTTAGATGTTCATATTTTCAATGTCTGCTTTTCTTTCTGAAGTTACAGTATGATCATTCCCTTATTTTTTTTTTGTAACTCAGCTCAGTGAGTTGTCCATTTCGATGACATATTGTATTGCTCACTAATTTCAAGACATCCAAGAAATTAGAAAGTAAGTTAGGATTTGATGAAATTTTATACATGCATATGATGCATGCAGTAGCAGTAGTTCTTTTGGTTTGTTTTGTGAGTGAGTTTTGCTCAGTGAGTTGTCCATTTCGATGACATATTGTATTGCTCACTAATTTCAAGACATCCAAGAAATTAGAAAGTAAGTTAGGATTTGATGAAATTTTATACATGCATATGATGCATGCAGTAGCAGTAGTTCTTTTGGTTTGTTTTGGACTTCATCCATCGTCTGGTATGTAAAAGACAAAAAACCATGACGTTTCGGAAACTGGACCTGTCTCCATCTTCAGGTGGGTAGTGAAGGATAAACCTACTCAGTTGGGCCCGTTAGAAAGAGCTAGCGTCAATCACTGGACCCTGCAGTAGCAGGTTGTCATGAACACAGTAATAAAGCTTTGACTTCCATATTGGGAATTTCCTGGGTGGGTGAGCTACTGTAAGTGTCTAGGGAAAGGCTGTGCTCCATGGAATTAGTTAATGTTCTGATGTTAACTGAAATGCTGACAGTGCAGTCATATTTGATGCAAGGATGCATTCCTGAAGACTTGCATAATTCACGACAAGTTTTCTCATAGGAAAGACACATGTGTGATCTATGTAAATTTTTTTGGGGGGGGTGGGATTCAAATTATTTCCAATTTTGCAAATAAAGTGAGACTTTTATGTACTGCACTGTTTCAAAGTCGCATAAAGTGTAACTGCACTGCATTTTGTTAGTTTTCATGTATGGTGGACTTGTAAATATAGTGTGACTCACCATCCTGTTGTCTGCTTCACAAGAGCCATCTAATGGGCTGGAATGTATAAGTTTGAAAATTCATTTTTTTGGAGTCTTGTAAGTGCCTAATACATTGTTGTCACTGAAGCGAAGTGAAGGTCACAGTATGATATTGACTCTTCTTTTCTGTTTGTTCCTTTTATGATGCTGTAATATAATGTGGCATATCCACTGAAAGCCAGGATTGTGAAGCCAGTATAGAGAGCCGTTGCAAGGGAACAGCACAGTAAGAACACATGACCCAGTGTTTTTTATGTGGTCTGTGTTGATACCTAGTCACACAATAATTTAGGAATTGTGGGAAGCAGTGTTCTCTGCGTGTCTATGGAGGGGCTATATGTGGAGAACTGGAACACAAGTCAACCGAGAGGTGTGAGTCTGCAGTTAGCAGTTTGGAGACTGCAACTGAAAGGCACCCCAGGTAGAAACATAGGAAGTGGAGGAGCCCCCACTGTTGTAAGACATTGTGTAGCAACACAGAGTCCTGTGAGATAGACACCAGCCAACAATTACTGGGGCCATGGAACACGGAAGCTGTGGAATCTACAGTGTTGGGAGCCATTACCAGGTGGTAACCAGTGGAGCCACAGCAGACTGAGAAGACTTAGTGCATTCTGTAGTGAATTAACAGTAGCGCTATAATACTTGTAGTTACAATCTGTAAGAGTCAAACAAATCTGATCACCAATTCCAACCCTCAGAGTTACTGGGCTTTTGGACCTTGTCCATCATCTGGTATACTATAAACTAGAAAAAGCAACGTTTTGGAAACTGGACCATTTTCCGTCCTCAGGTGAGGGGGAGGGGGAAGACTCCTACTCATTTGGGTCCCTTAGAAAGAGCTAACCCCAATCTTTCCCCCCTCACCTGAGGATGGGAAATGATCCAATTTCCAGAACGTTGTGTTTTCTAGTTTCTAGACTACCAGACAATGGACAAAGTCCAAAAACCCACTATTTCTGAGTGCTATACACCATCGTCAGAACTGTTTAGAATCTAATTCAAACCCCATGTATAATCACTCCATTATGTGACGATATAAACTATATAATGTTGAATTGAGCCGTGTCCCTCGACCCTGTGGGTCGAGAACCCAGTTCTCCTACCCACTTAGACCCGTGAACTCCTGTTCAATATGGGTAAGGGACAGGCTCATAAGACGACTTGCTTGTACGTGATGCACTATGCCTCCCCAAGGTCGAGTAGGGGATCTCGGGAGAGGAAAACCACTGTCGGCACTATGGGCCAAGCTGGACGGATCTGCTAGTCCGAACTGGTAGGGAACACACACAACCCAAGTATACACAAATACAACTGGCGTTTCCAAACATATAAATAAATGTATATATTGATAACATAAGTATACAGGTGTACTCTGCCTGATGGGCAGGGACTGGGCAAAACAAAATAGACAGTTGATACAGAATTACTCTGTGCCTAGCCGCACAGACTCAACTATTGGCACGCCTCATGGCATCTTTCAACTTCTCTAGGAAACAACCTGTACTTCGGCAAACCTTAAGGACACACAAGCCTGTACTTCGGCAAGCCTTAAGGGCACAAGAAAATATACACAGGTTACTTGCACGCCTGAGGGGCGATCGGCTGTTTAAGCCAACTCAACTCCAAGCAAAACAATTTACTTACGCCACACGGCGTTGTGATGAAAAGGAAACCAAGTACATCAGTAAGTCACATACTGGCGTTTCCAAAATTACAAACACAAGATTAACCTCACGACTTGATGCAACCTCGATCACGTCGTGAGAGCACTCTTCCCCCTTCAGATACTGCACGGGCCGAAACAGAATTTCACAAGCTCAATTCAACCTAAACACAGAATTTGGAAGCAGCGATGTTACCTGGCTGAAGGTATCGGGGAGAGAGAACGATGCATTCGTTCGGCGTGAACAGGAAACCTTGCATTGCTTCCAGGAGGGGGGGAAACAAGGTCAGCTGACCTGACGTCAGCTAAGACTTTAAGCGGAAAGAGAGGAATGGCTCGCATCCCGGCGTTTCGGGGGGGGGGACTCCAAAGAACTTCACAGAGAAGAACCGTTGCAGGGTTCATAATGGTAGGATTATTGGCGAATAATAATGGATTGGAAAGAATTTGGAAGGAAGCAGTCATGATCTAATGGATGTACTATCCTGGAGAGACTAAGGAATCCACAGAAAGCATCACTTAAGATAGATGGTGTCTCCCGAATCCAAAGGTAGAGCGTTGCTGCTGTGCCAACCAGCTTGGTCTGTTCTGTTTTAAATTTGAGGTCTTGTTAAATGAGTAACTCTATCAAACAAAGCCCTCTTTTTATAATCTCATAGTTGCTCAGCTAGTCAGGAATTTCCCCATCATAGATGGAAGCTGAAGGTTCATGGGGGTGTTCACAAGATCCTGCCATTTGACCCTTTCCTAAGCCAGATAAATTCAACCAGTGTTCTCACACCCTATTCTTATGCAGCTTCCTCACAAGTGACACTTTTGTTTCACTTCCTCTCTGCTTGCCAGCGACAGCCTGTCTTTAGCTGAGTGTAAAATGGCTTGGCTCAAGCACTATTAATATTTTTTTTTAATTCTTGGGGTTGAGTGTGACTGAGTCCATTTGGTACTATGGCCACTATTAGGCATATTGTACCAGCCCTGGATGATGGATGATGATGAGTGTGGAGGAGTCAATGAAATGAGAATTGGCAGGGGAAGCTGAAGTACTAAGAGAACATCTGTCCCAGTGCCACTTTGTCCACCACAAATTGTACGTGACCTGACTGGGGATTGAACCCAGGCCGCTATGGTGGGAAGCTGGCAACTAACCACCTGAGCTATGGCGTGTCCAGTGCTGTTAGTAAGTACTGAGTCATACTCACATGAGTAGGCATTCATGTGACTTTGCCTGCTAGTGAATAAGTGACAGCACGTTAAGTTGTGATTGTCAGAATACTTGGTTTAGGGTGCAGTCATGTTAAATGGCATGTCGAGTAGTTATCGTTATGAGTTGATTTTTGTATTAAACTTTCCAGGAGCAGAAGACATTCATAATCATACTGATAAAGTCAGGTATACTAGGTCAGTTGGACAAGGAAGGCATTCTATGGATGATTTAAGATCTAGGTTAGAATAGTATATGTACCACAGTGGTCACTCCCCCTCCCTGCCAGGAGGACATCACCGTCAGTTCCCTAAGGACGTGTAATGCTGTGGGAACTGCGACTCAATTTATGTGGGAACAATCACATTAAGAAAAAGTTTTGTTGGATTTTCGTTCTGCATACACATAATACTGATGACTGGAACATAGTAAGAAGTGATTTTAAATATTTTGACATGTAGACCCATTGCTAGGGAACACATCGACAAACACATTTCCACAGAACCCAACTCATTACAGAACACGTTTCCATGGATACAAGTGAACAGCAAACATTTCCTTGGATACTGATATGCTATATAAGAGGAAAACAGAATTGAGTTCAGATCAGTAGAAGACAGACTAGAAGAGAAGACAGTCATAGTTCGGATCTGAATAGAGAGATCAGATCAGAATTAAGCTGAAGATTTATTGCAAATTATTGTAGTTTATTGTGATTATGAGTGATTGTACAGGGAGTGCTCAATAAATCCAATCCAAACCCGTTATTATTAGTCACGACCATAAATATGTGACAGTATATTAACTGTTATTTTTGAATATTCATTTGTGTGTGCAGGTTCTTCTGGGGCTTTCCAGCGGGGGGACTGGACAGTATGTTCACGGTGTGAAACATACCGACCGCCGAGAGCACACCACTGTCGTATCTGTAAGCGCTGCATCCGTAGGATGGACCATCATTGTCCTTGGTGAGTTATATTCACCACATACTAATCCACGCTGAGGGTGAGTTTGGTTCTGCTGAGCCAGTCTTCTTTAAGTTAGTTTGCAGGGGAGTCAGATTTGGGAATTGTAAAAATCTGGACTTGGCTCTAAACTTTGATCCCTGAATTGTAAAGCTGTGGGTCTTATGCTGTGACTGTATTATGTAGAGACTTGTATATTCCACTTTTTTTCTTTTTGGTATCCTTATAACACGCTATGTAGGCCCATAGGGTTGTGAGAAGTAGAGGCTCCCACATTCTCTGGACAGTCAGCTCACAGTTGGTGGTGAGGTTGTCAGCCTTTCACGCTGGTTGCTGTTTACCCTCAAGAAAATTCCTGGTACTCATGCCTGTTGGAGGCTGAGTTGACCCGAGGGCCATAGTGCAACTCGAAGGATTAGGTAAATTGAAACATCCAGTGACCTCACCGTAGCTTGTAGCATAGTGCCTCAACCAACTATGCTACTGTTTGCCACCTTGCACGTTCCACTACCAGAATTATGTGTGCAATTTTCATGTGGCATGTTCACTTCAGTGTGAGTGTAAGATGGGGGAAGTTGGAAAGTACTGCATTGAAAGGAGTTTCACAACTTGTAGTTCTCATCAAATAGTGTTAGAATGATCAATACTAGGAGGATGAGATGGGCAGGGCATGAAACAAGAGAGAGAGGAGGAATACTTACAGAAATTTGGATAGGGAAACATGAAGGAAAGAGACCACATGAAGACCTAGACATAGATGGAAGATAATATCAAAATGTTTCTTGAATAAATAGGATAAGGGGTATAGAGTGGATTCATCTGGTTCAGGATTGGGGCCAGTGACACACTGTTGTGAACAAGGGAATGAACCTTCGGGTTCCATAAAATGCTGGGAAATTCTTGAGTAGCTGCAGAATTAGCGGTTCCTCTGGAAGGGCTCAGCTCCATGAGTAAGTAAGTAAGTACATCCAATCATTGTTTGCTGAATATCACAGTTGAGTGATCAGCACTCTTACAGTACATTACAAATGTCCAGGTTCAATTCTTTGCCTGGAGATCATCCATTCTGACTGAGGATTTTCATGGCTTTCTCACTCCTGCCAGGTAGGAGCTGGAGTAGTACTGTGGTGCTTCCACAGACTTTCCTGTCCAGAAATCATTCCAACACTTTGCACGACATAACCTGGGCAATTGAATCAACAAAGACCAAATAAACCAAGCAGTGTTTCTTTTGCAGGATCAACAACTGTGTGGGTGAACAAAACCAGAAGTATTTCATCCAGTTCCTTGTTTATGTTGGTGCCCTGGCAACTTATGCCATTATACTAGTGGTGGTTTCGTGGGTTGTTGAGTGCCCTGAATGCAGCAGTGAGATTTCTATCAAGCAGAGTCGCATGTGAGTTAAGTGCTACTTTAAGTACTCTTCCAGTAAAGTGTCCTGTTTTACTATTCTTAAGAAAATATTTATTTTCCCCTGACCAAGGAGTCAGAGTTTGAGTCCTAGTAGGGTCAAGAATTTTTTTCTTTTCCACATCTCCAACCTCTTATCCAAAGGATACCTTGGGCTGTTTCCCTGGAAAGCAGCTGGGGTGTGAAGCTGACCACTCTCCTCCAACTAGTGCCAAGGCCAAGGAAATGTGAATGTATGCATCCATTGACACATACATCTTCATGGCGTAGTGCTTAATTAGTTAAGCACAGGGATAGCTTCACCTTACCAGAGAACTATAGGTGATCCAGAAGTCTTGATCCATTTTTGTGAATTCCATCATTCTTTTTAGTTTGTTTCCGCCTAACGAAGAAATATGCTCAACACTGAAGAGAGGGTAGCAGTTGTTTCCACATGACTGCATGGAATTTTGAATGGAAATTCAGAAAATCAGCTCCTACTAGAGCCAATATCCAACTTCTGGTTAACAAGTTCAAGAGAAGAGGAAGTGTGCTCAACGAGAAACGTTCAGGCAGACTGCAGACTTCTAAGGATGACGTAGGACAAGTTCAGCAAACAGCTGAGCAGAGCCCACAAACATCAATCAATTCGCTGCTAAAGTAACCAACTTGACATACCAAGGACAGCTGTTTGGAGAGTTTTGCATTTTAAACTTACAAAATGAGCCCTGTATCATCTTCAAGTGCGTGACTACCTCAATGACACTTTTGGAACACATGGATAGGCAGAGCTGCACCAAAACATTGGGCACCACGCTCTCCCAACGTGACACCATTACACTTCTCTGCCTGGGGCTTCATTAAGTCTAAGGTGTACCAAACAAAGGTTCCTGATCTTCGGGACCTATGGCAACACATCTACGCAGCAGCACAGGCACTAACATCCAACATGCTTCGTGATGTTTCCAGAGCTACTGTGGAACTCTGGGAACAATATCTTGAAATGGAAGGGGGCAAGTTGGGCTGTACTGACTATGTTACACAACAGTGACACCCCATAACATAACTAATATTCATTAGCTTTAGTGAAGCTGTCCTGTAAAATTGGTTAGGAGTTTTGGATCACTTTGTATTATATTTCTGTTTCTTTACAACACGAATCAGAAACGATCACTTTACATTTTGTGTACAAGTAAATTAACTACCCCACTCCCTTCCATTTTCTTTCAAATTGGACTTCAGATGGTTATACCTCAGGGTTAACGTGGTTGCAGAGTAAATGTGGATTGGTCTCTAGTGCCTCTAGACATGTCTCTTCGACCTTTCTGCCCTCTGCCCACTTAGGCAAGGGTGTAGAATCCATTCTGAAGTGGAATTACCAGTAGGCTAGATTCTGTGATCATGAGGATGATGGTCAGCTGATGGGACTTAGAACTTAATGTGGACTCTGAACGGCAGGGGTTTGAGGGCCTGGTATTTTACATGTTTCTAGAATTTTTTTATTTCATAAGGTTGAAGAGTTAGATCTCAGAATGGAATAATCACTCGGACTTGACCTGGGGTCAAACCCAGAACCAAGTCATACCCACAGACCTGCTTGACCCATACAGAATAAATGTCTGTTGACCATGCTTATTTTCAGTCTGCACTGTGTGATCCTGGTGTTGGAGAGCGCATTGTTCGGCATGTTTGTTTCTGCAATCCTCGTGGATCAGTTCCAGGCGATATTTAGTGATGAAACAGCTGTTGAGCAAGTTCAGCATCAGGGGCCATTTCGACCGCAGAGACCGAAGCTGGCCCTCCTGACAGAAGTGTGTGGTCGTGGACACCCAGTATTATGGCTCCTTCCTTGTGCTGGTGCGTCTCACCACCGGGAGGAACCACTTCTCAACCATGACGTGTGAGAGATGAGGCTGAGTATGTGTGTTGCTTCTGACCTGTTATAATCATACAGGAAGTTTACATAGAGGGAAGAGACATTACAGAGCTTTATGTTTCTGTTCATGTAGGACCAGTTTCACCATTCCCCTGTAGGCCATCACCTGTGTTACTTGAATTTCTTTACACCAGTGTCAGCTTAGTACTATATCTGGACCTGTGATAGTGTTTTTAATATTACCCCCTGCCATTCAAGTGAGAATATGGTACTTGAATAAGATTTTAATGGTCATGCAATGATGAAATAAAATTTTTCGATTTATTTTGCTGTAGAATATTCCATTAAGAAGGTCCAAGAAAATCAGGAGGGACAGGAATTTGAATGGAACACATTAGCTTCTGTCTGTGCTAATTATATTAATGTATCAGGCAAGAACACAAACACAATCAAGAGAGACACAAAGACAGTAAACAGGTTGGTGTAGAAATACATGCAGAAGAAGCTAAGTATTTCGCATGTTATCATATTTCAGGACAGATGAAACTAAGAAGCTAGATAGTGAATCCTTAGAGAAAAGTGGCCAAGTTCAAATATTTTTTAATGATAATAGCAGATCAAAATTAGGAGCAGATTCAGTCAGTGCAGAATCTGTAATGTTCTCATCTCCTTTCTAAAGACATAAGATGGAAACATACAACATTATACTGTTAAGTTTGCATTTGTTTGCTTCTTTTCTGGGTTCTGACATCATGTAGTAACAGGAAAGGTTCCAGTGTTTCAGGGTATAAATGACAGGGATGGGTGAGAGATTGGTTAAGGGTATGGTTTGATAGTTGGGTACCAGCCTGCTCTCTGCACGTCTGTCAGGTTCCTATGACACCCTGGTACCCATCTATGAAACTAGATGGCATGACATTGAAGACAACTTTAATATTATTATTGACCACCAGGAGGACCTTAAATGCAAAGGGATTTGTTTTATAGGCATTGAAGGGCAGGATTGACCCTGCCCAGAGAACAGGATTCCTGCTTTTAGGGGCTAGAGAAGCAAGGAATGTGACAGAAGGGAAACTGAACAGTAGACCTTCTGATGGCCCCACTCAAAAAAGCTTATGTCTTAGTGATGTGAGTGTACCTTCCTTTGTATATTCCGTTCTAAGCACAATAGACCACTGTAGATCATGGTGCAAGGGCCGAGGAGGCCTACCCCTCATACATTCATTGTACATTCCGTGTGTAAGTGATGCGTGCAAGAGTGACTGAGGGAGAAGCCTTCTTCTCTCTTATAACTGCTCTCTTTTCTTTAAGCATGCCAATGGCATTATCTTCTTCTCCCCCCCCCACCACTCCTCCTCTTCTTCCTCCTGGCATAAATGTATCTCAGGGTTTCTTCTCAGGAGTAGAGGTAGGTAAGTAGGTAGGTAGGTATGTACAGATCCAGGTTTGGTGATTAATTTGAATGGTCTGCAGTATTATATTTAAGCATCCTGTTGCACTCTATACGATATATGATATAAACTCCGTCTTAAGTGCAACAATTTATTATAGGTCTTTCGTCTTGCTTCTTCTGCACCACATGTTTTGGCCGCAAACGGCCAGCATCAGGTGTATGCACTCACGTAGCTGTTACACTGCACTTAGTTTAAAATTTAAAAACACAGGTCTTCCCAAATGTTCCCTTCGTCATTGCTAACAGGATCTACTTCGCTGATATCTGTCTGATTTGTACATTATCTTTGTCACCTATACACATTAATTTGGCTTTCATGAACTGGCCCTTTTAAAATCTTCAGTTCCAATTTTTAAAAGATTCCTTTAAAATTTTTTTCTGAATTTTGACACGTAGTAAAGATAAGCAGCGGCACGCACACAGGGAGCCTACACAGAATAACACCTGTACAGTGCTGAAAACAAGAAGTAGCCGCTGCAGCACTATAGACATAGGGTGAGTAACCCTGAGAATTTTAAATTTTAAAATTCAGAAAAAAAAAATTTTTAAGGAATCTTTTAAAAATTGGAACTGAAGATTTTGAAAGGACCAGTTCATGAAAGCATTTTAACATGTATAGGTGACAAAGATAATGTACAAATCAGACAGATATCAGTGAATTAGATCCTGTTAGCAACGACGAAGGGAACATTTGGGAAGACCTGTGTTTTTAAATTTTAAACTAAGTGCACTGTAACAGCTACGTGAGCGTATACACCTGATGCTGGCCGTTGGTGGCCGAAACATGTAGTATAGAAGAAAGCAAGATGAAAGACCTATAATAAATTGTTGCACTTAAGACGGAGTTTATATCATATATTGAATGGTCTAACCCAGTGAGCTATGGGGTTCAGTATCTCAGGAGTTGTGTTTTCTTGGCAGAATGGAATGTGTCATGATTCAGATGATGGACTCTCTTGCCAGTAACGACATGAAACAAAACTAGGATATAGTTGGTTCAGAGTAGCTTAATTCCATTGAAGTATTTCCAGCAGTATAGCCAACCACCATCCATCTTCTCGAATTCACCAACCGGAAGGCATTTCTGCTGTGGTATGTGCTTTTCTCTCATCGTGATTCATTTAATTAAATTTTGGTGTCTGTAATCATATAGGATTAGTTCAATGGATAGGATTTAGGTCATTGTTTGGTAGAGCAGTGACTTATCTCAGGGAATACTGCATATGGGCCTTAACATATGCTGGTGTAGGTCAGGAATCAGTGGAGCTTGGAATGTTGTAGAGGCTAGAAACTTTGCAGTTTATAGTGATAAAAGTTTGAGGCAGTAGCATGCTTTCAGATTATGAAGAGTACGTAACACCATACAGTTCACTGAAAATTTAGCTCATGTCCCAGAGTGATATCTTAATGTCCACATTCAGAATTGAACAATAAGTGAAGCCAGAACCAGTATGAAGCAGTTAACAAGTAGATAACACTTCCATAGCTGTGAGAATCTCAAATCCCGCTTCTGTAATATGTTTGGTATGTTTGAAAGATTTATTATTGATTTTCTGAGGTTTACAAAAGAATGTGTATTTGTCCACATAAACTGTTTACTGTGGTGCCCAATCTCAGAACCCTCTTAACATGACCATTCACAGTACTCTAAACTCCATGACTCCATTCTCCACTCAATCCCTGCCTTCAGAATTTCAAAGACTACCAATCCAAAGTTCCCTATGGGTGAAGGAAGTCCTAGCATGAAGCAACAGTTTAAGCAGTACATCAATGTATTATATTTACCACTGGTGGTAGGTAGTTCTGGTCTAGAAAACCGAAATTAACGGCCATGGGGATTCGTCACGCTGACCACGTGACACCTTCTATCTACTAAAGTTGGTGCTAACTTCACCGACAAGTGGCGTTCGCTCAGTCAGTATAGTTCGCTTGCGGACTAAAGCCACAGAATTTGTTTTTCGTTTGGTGGTAGGTAGTTTCCTTTCAGTAACTTGAGAACTCCAAAACTGCATTATTATGAGGGTCTGGAAGTAGAGTCTTTGAAGTCTGAGTAAAGATCCAAGTCCATTCAACAATTCCGAATTTCAAAAGGAACAGGTAGCAAATTTTTTTCCCCATTAGGCAGCAGGCTTCTACTGCTCATAAGACTTTTATACTCCACTCTAATTACCACCTCTGTCCTTTATATGCAAAGAGGGTTGCTACTGAGCAGTGAACATTTGTGCTTCAGCCTGCTGGCCGTCTGGGTTTAGTGTGGGAACTTGGCAAAATCTTACGCTATTTATCAGCATAATACTTGCATAAATTAACGGTGAAGGTGGCTCACTCACACTCTCATGTTGCAATGAAGCTTAGTCCCATATTGCATCCTTTTGCCATTTGTTTCATGTGTCATTTTTTTTTGCCACATCATGACTGGTATATCAGGATTTTCTTTTTTGTTACATACCTGTGTTGCAGTTGGCAGTTGTGGCACAGAACTCAAATAAAACAACTTATCTTACGTTTCTACTGTTTGGAATGATGGTCCCTTTTCCATCTGACACTCCATCCATGCTGCATAACTAACCTTGCAGCTTCATCCATGTTTTTCTTAGAAAATGAACCAGATGTATTTCTTTTTGTAGCCATGACTACAAAACAAAAAACTAGTTTTGTTACCGTCTGATGTCAGCGTTTCTAAGTTCTCAGTAATTTCCATCAGAATACATAATTGTATCCATAATGTGTATATATTAACCATCTTTTAGTGCATACAATCTCACTCATCACTTCACACTACATGTTTCGGCATCATTCTGGCATCCTCAGCTGTATTAATCACGTTGAACTATTGCACTGCCTGCCATCAAGTGTCCATTTATAAAATGATACAAAATGTGTGTTCGTTTTGTTCATTAATAAAATTTATATATTAAAATTTTTAAGATGTATCATCTTACATGTCGTATATCAAATTCGTGTGTAATGCCAGTCATCCACTATGGGAGTCGTTCTTCTTATGTTTTAATTGTGTATATACCTGCAACGTGAAAATTTTACGTATTAATGTTATGTTTTGCTTTCTATTTGTTACATGTTGTTATCATTATAATGTTTATTACTCACTGCGTCTTATGATATGTGTTTCTTATGTGGCTGCATACGTTGTACTGCTGGAGTTTCTTATGTGGCTGCATACGTTGTACTGCTGGACGTATGTGTGTGTGTGTGTGTGTGTGTGTGTGCTGTCTTCGTTTAGGTTGAGATATGATGTTGTAGGGGTAAGTGTGGTGGGGGTAGGTGGTGGGGTTGTGTTGTGTTGTTCTGTGTAAATTGTGTGAAATTCGTGAAATATTGGGTTATATATTTCTTTATTTATGTTATTCATATGCGTGTTTTTCTTTGTCGTTCTGTATATATGGTAGTTTTCTATTGTGTTTAAATATTGTCCTTTCCTATTTGTTGCTATGATGTCCATAGTATTTTCTAACATACCGTATGCATGTCTGGTGTTTAATATGTGTTCCGAGTATCCTGTATTGTTGCAGCAATACAGGATACTCAGAACACATATAGGAACACGAATAGGAAAGAAGCATAGAAGCATAGAAGCTGGCTTATTACCTCTCTTCTTGATTGCATGACTTACTCTTACTTGTATCCAGTCACTAGTACTTGATTCGCCGCTCTCTTTACAATAGGAACAGTTGGCCCTGCACTCAAATTCCAAGGCACTAAGACACTCTGACATGCTACTTAATTTGACTTCTTATAATATATCTATGAACAACAGCAGTTTTAAGTTCATCTTACAACTTTAAGATCTCACCATTTAAACTATTACAGTTTATACAAGGAGTTCTACTAATATTAACCACTTTATCCAATAATCCAGTAGAGCTCAAAGCAGACGCCTCAACTTTATCCGCTGTCTTGTGGTCAAGTCCATGGCAATGTGCACAATATTTAGATCTTCAGAAACATGTCACTTGCTGTTTGAGTCAGAATTTTCATTTATGAACAGTAAGCAGGACCAACAGGGCATCTTGCACATCAGCTGGGAACTGCATAACCAACCTGTCCTGTTGTAAAGTGCTGGCATTAAATATGCACACACAGTGCTGTGCTTTGTAAGATTTCAGGTTCTCACAACAATCACTGTTTTCTTGGGTGTAACACTGCATTGTGGAGTAGAAGTTTTGCAGGACTACATGCCAGTATGCATTGCTTTACTTTGATCTCTGTATTGCTTGTCAAATAAACTTAACAACCACACCAGTCCAAGACTCACCCATGCTTATGTACATATGTTATGTTTCTGGACATTATCCATTTTATTTGAAGCACAATATTTCGGAGACTGGAGTCTGTCTCAATCTTCACGTGAAACCTACTCAGTTGGAACCAACCAATAGAGCTAGTCCATATCTCCGGACACCTGCAGCAACACAAGGTAGGGTATACAAACCAAGCACAGCACAGACCATCTGCGGGAGTTATCTTGTGTTGGGGCAGGTGTCTGGATATAAGGACTAGCTCTGTTGACTGGGTCCAACCAGGTAGGTTTTACCTGAAGACAGAGACAGATTGCAGTCCCTGAAACATCATGTTCTAAATAAAAAGAGGATGATGGATAATGTCCAGAAACATAAACTTTCAGATCTTGCATGCATAGTCTGTTGATTTATTATGCATACAATAACTAAGAAATTACTCTTTTGCTTTGTGTACCATTTCACTTTCAATGGGAAAACTTTCAGTTCAGATAGGCGCTGTCCCACAACTGTTCACTGAGAGCCTTTGTTGTAGGTAAACAAATGTAACTTCCATATGCCAGCTCAGTTAGACTTTGCAAGAAACTTCACACATTTTCTTTAGATTTCACTTGGCTTCACGACCACTGAACAGTCATTCAGTAATACAGTGGCACCTCGACAAGTCTGGTTCTCAAAGAACTAGTGCTAATGAGCGGCTCAGTGATTCCTTGTGTGAAGAAGTCATTTAGCCGGAAGTTACTTGAAATGGCTGCTCTGTCTGTGTAGCTAAAACATGGGAAATCATCATTCCACCAAATACCTAAGGGCATACACTGCATATGTTGTACAAAGAAGGGTGCACTCAAGTGACTGCAGCATGAGCTGGGGCCCTGTTGCTTTGTTTCTTCCAGCCATTAACAAGGCAGTTCATGTGAGAGCTCTGTGTACCATTCTCATTGCTTCTCCCCTAAAGATCGCCGCAACATGTCTGGAACAAAGGAACGAAAACTGCATGGAAATCGTTGAGGGATAGTATTAGAATGGGTTGTAAACAAAAACTGGCTCTGTATTTGATACAGTGCAGGACTGATATGAACACAGTGATGAGTCTGATTGCTTGAGTTCCGCAGAAGACAGCCAGTTCTTGAGCTGCTAAGCAACTGTCAAGATCCATAGAAAGGGATCTGTCCCTTAAATTTAGTAATGTTAAGTGTACACAGTACAAGTTAAAGTGGTGAACCAGGCGACATCTGAAGTTAGAACAAATAGTTTCGTAAGTGCTGTGAAAGCACTTATTCACCAATAAGAACTCTCTGATGTTAGCTGATATATATCAAAGTGTCAGTTCTGTAAGGGAGACCTAATTGAGAAATTTGTTGTTTAATCTTGCCATTACATACACAGTAGCTGTGGCAACTGAAACAGTATGTAGCATTGCAATGGAGTTTTGCATGTGAGTCAGATCCTCATTCCCAAGTTTTTATATTTAGTTAAGAGAAAGTATTTTAATTTCTTAATTAAAGTGTTATTCCATGTTTAAAGTTTTTGCTACTGTATATTGTGATATTGAGAAGGAAATCAGCCATATACCAGGCAGAGAATGGTTATTTCCACTTGTTTAGAATAAAGTAAGATTCTTGACAATAGTTTTATATCTAACAGTCTGTTAATCACCATTAGAATTTGTGGTGTATGGTACCATTCTGTTACATATTAACACTAGTAATATTTAATTCCAGACTGTTGTTTGTTAATCAGCTGATGCATACTCAAATAGCCAACAGTTGAGCGCAACAGCCAGTTTAGGTGTTTTTCATTTGCTGTGACTTTGGAAGATACAGAGCGTTCAGCAGTAGAGGAAACCTGACAGAAGCATAGAGCAGATGGAACATTTCTCTGCAACTACTGTGCCCTTCCCCACTAGTGAGAGGGCAGTCATGTCACTGATTCCCTCACATCAGTTTCTGTACATGCACACATTTATATGAATACTGTGCAGTTGTGTCACTGATTCCCTCACATCAGATTCTGTACAGGCACACATTTATAAGGATACTGTAAAAAGATAACACAGACTTACCATGCTTTATAGCAGGTGCTGAAAGTGACCCCATTCTGCTTACAAACATGCCTCACATCACATAAGTAAATTATGTGACACTTTCAGAAGTTGGTCGATGGTAATTGAACCAGTTACATGTGTTATTTCATTCTGCAGAGCTTCACTGCTGCAAGGATTATTCTTATAGACTTTTCCCTTTAGGTTTTCCCAAAGATAAAAATCACAAAAACTGAGATCTCAGGATCTAGGAGGCACAGTCCTCTGCTGATAATTCTGTCGTCAAACAATTCCCATATTGCGACCATGGTTGCATTAGCCATATGTGCTGTAGCACTGTCTTGCTGAAAATACCCATAGTGTCTTTCTTCAGCAGTCAGCTGATTGAAGAATGGATTCAGCACATCATTCACGTAACGGTCAGAGTTCACAGTTTTGTGGAAAAATAAGGGGCCAATGATTTTCTATGGGCTTACAGCACACCACACCCCCACCTTTTCACTATGCAATGGCACTTGTCATGTTGTGTGAGGATTTTTATTGCTCCATATTCTTACATTTTGTGCATTGACATGGGTACTAATGTGAAACCACACTTCATCAGTCATGAACAGAAGCTGTGGATCCACAATTCCATTGTGCACATTTTGCAGCAGCCGGTTGCAAAAACGAATTCTTGCTGCATAATCTGGTTGTTTCAGCTCATGCACAACTGTCATTTTATTCAGGCGAAATTTGATTAATTTTGTGGCTGTGAAAACAGATCTTAGCAGAACACCAGTTTCCTGTGCTAAGTGTCTTAATGACTTTTGAGGACTGATCTGTAGTCGTCAGTCAGCACAGTCCTCTTTGATTGCTTCTTTATGTCACACACTGAACCTATGGCCCACCACTTTTTCACAAGCATGGATACACACAGCTTAGTGGGAACTGGCTAGTCAGGATATTTACTACAAAACGTATGGATACAGTTTCTCTAAGGTTTTTTTCCTTGCAAAAGTTTTGACAATAAACACACTCTTCAGTAGTGAACTTCATTGCAGTATAAATGCTTACCGCCTATTGACACCTCTAACAAAGACTGACCATTAATGTGACGACAAGATCAGACCACTTGATGGTTCATGTTTATCAGCGCTAGTGACTCATTCTGCTATCTACAGTTACATCAGCAATCTGTGAGGAATGTTGTGCCCGCTCTACGCTGCTGCCAGGTTCCCTCTGTCATTGAACGCTGGTTATAAGCTTTTAATTCATTTCTAATACATGCCAGCTTAACTCCAGGTGAAAGCTGATCTGGTAAAAGTTTGCCATAATGATTATGTGCAATAAAGACTTAGTATATGAACAAATGTAACTTTTCCATTTCATGTTTCCTATTGCAGATCTAATGAAGAACGCCCAAAAGACATTATGAAATTACATATACTCTTGCCAATATTTGTGATCACTACAGTTGTTAAAGCAGTGTGCAAGTATTGTGTTAGAGATTATGGATCAGTTTGAATCTTTGTCCTAAACTTTTTTGTTGTTGTTATTTACATGAGTAAACTCCAATTTCTTGCTTTCATTGTTATCCATTCTTTATAAAGTTCAGCTGCTGTAGATTGCTCTGTTTGCAAAGTAAACAGCTATATCCTTGGTGAAGAATGGGTGCTTATGCTTGCAAATTGTAAATTTAATTTTCATCAGGCTGTTAATTTTAGCTAATTTTATGTGAAAACAAAACGTTTTTTTAAATATGATATCATTCGTATGCAGTATTAATGGTATAGAAATCATTATTTTAATGATGATGACCTGTGTAAAACTGCAGTATAAGTGAATTATTTGGTTAAGACATTTAACAGTTGTACAGCTTGGTTGTAAATGCATGGTTTAAGTAATTGAAATGGTTGTTGTTAACCCTTGGGTGGCAGGGAATATAAGTATTACTGTTTCTAAGAGATTATGGTCAGAAATATCTCTCTTGTGTCAGCTATCACAAGCAATTTTAAAAAAATAATCATGTTATGAATATCTGAAAATATAAGATTTTGAAAAGTTATGTGTAGACAGAAATATCTTTCTGTGAATCTTTAACTCTTTCACATTCAAGTATTTGTATAGTGTGATGGCCCAGTCAGGTCAGATATTTCACAGTGATAAAGAAACTGATTCTAAATTTATGGAATATATGAATATGTTTATTGGTACATCATCTCAGCTGTTTCTAAGAGAAAGCCAAAAGATGGCATTAGCATAGAGTTTTTACCGTTTGTCCATTTGATTCCTAGGAGCGCATTGTATTAAACACTGCACAACAAATAACTGTGCTGTGATCTATGATGAACACCTAATGATGACATGGGTGTTTGTGTCAGAACCTTAAAAGGGTTAGTTAGTTAGTTAGTTAGTTATTTAGAGAGGGTGGGTTTCCCCATGCACCACGACCAGTTTGATCTATTGTGCTTCCCTCTGTGACATTCTATCAGTCTCTATACCCTACAATAAATGGTGCGTACCATCAGTCCCGCCAAGCAAGCGAGTTCGGCCACTTGCTTAGCGGTGTCTATAATGCTTCCCCCATCTATCAGAGGCCTTAGAGACTATTGTTGGGCGGGAAACATCCTGGAATTTGGCTCAGTGATCCCCTTTGGAGACATGAGGTTCTTTTATGTGCCGTAAAGTTACGACACGGGACACATAGCTTAAAGTCCCTCCCGGAGGACTTGTTCCCTGAATTTTTCTGCCCTTAAAAATTCGAAAACCTCCGCTGGGTATTTGAACCCGCATACTACGAGTCATGAGGTGGGAACGTTACCTCTAGACTACGGAGGCCGCTTTTAAAAGGGTTAATGTCTGCTGTGAAATATCAGGTTTATGCAATGGTAGAAATGTCTGCACTAATTATGCTTCAGCAATAAACGAACTAGCCTCTCTTTTCTTACCTGAATGGAGTTCAGTCTGATTCTGCTCTAATTCATGTGCATCATGTGCACATAGACAAACAGGACTGTTGCCTTAAGTTCTGTGAACAACTGAGAAATCTTGTGTAATCAGCAGATGATGTGCTGATCATGAAAATCTTTTTTTCTTCTCTGACTGACATGTGAAAATAACAAATGCAAGCATACCTCACATACACCCTTTGGTATGAAAAACTTCATGTTTGTTAGAAATACACGACAAAGAATCAGTAAATAGGTCACAAATCGAAATAAAACACCTGTAATGTATATAATAGGTTTCCTCTGTGTGTCCAGCTTCATGGCAGTCTAGGTAGCAGATGGGCATGCGCATGTTCAGAGGCTGGTTTCAGTAGTCAAAATGGCTACCATTTCTCAGAATTACCATAAAGGAATGGATTTGAAACTTTTCATGTTTCTGTATTGTGAACATTTTTTGGCTTTGTGTATGAGGGAGAGTCAGTAAATAGATCACAGATATCCATATCCTATGGTGTCTCACCTGTACTGGATTTACGGAAGGTAAATAAATTCAGTTCAATTCAAACGTAAACCATGTGATATTCGAACATGGAAAAGAGCATTTATTTCTCAACACATCCTCCACCAACATTGATACACTTGTCCCATTGCTGCAGCACAGAAGTCTTTTGACAGTTGTCTTAGCCACTTCTGTGCCTCCGTTTCAACCTCTTTGTCATCAGTGAAATGCTTGCCACCTGGTTGTGAATCGTTCTACACATCAAACACTTCCAACCATAGACAGGAAACGTTTTTTTATGAATATCCTTTGCATTGCGTTCTTTTGCCCACAAAATAATGCACAACAGAACATTGCTCTTGGGTAGTACACTTGGTTGCCATTTTGCCTACTGAAACCAGCCTCTGAAGATGCACCTGCGCATCTGCTACCTAGACTGTCATGAAGCTGGACTGTGCTGCTGCCTAGTGATACACACAGAAAACCTATTACATCCATTGCAGCTCTTTTACTTCCATCTGTGACCTATTTACTGACTCTCCCTTATATTTTGCTTATAGTCGATATTGCCAAAAATTACATGATCGTGATTTTCGTGCTGTTAATGACCTATAACATTTCTGCCATAGGCTGTATTTAATGCTGATTTTGCTTCCCTATAAAAATCAAGAATATGATACTCTGGGATGTGGAACCATGTGGTTTGGTAGTTGGGTATCAATGTTTCAGATTGGCCTGCTTTCCCTGTTTCATGGATACTGTTTGGGGTATATCATCCTTCGACCCTGAAGATGGAGGCACCAAGTTTTTGAAAATTTATCTACCAAAATACAGATTGCCACATCCCAGATGATGATAATCTTGTTACTCACCATAATGAAAATCTCAGAATCTTCCTATAACAAGTTTAAGAAGATATATTGTGTAGCTGTTATACTGTAGTAGCTCAGGTGGTCAGATACTGGCTTATCACTGGCGAGTCTCAGGTTCAGACCCTAGTAATGTAAGATTCATGGCGAATGAAATAGAAATGATTTGTGTTTCTCTCCTTGTATTAATTTTTCCTCCATTGCTTAATACTCATCTGTCACTGCCTCCTGAGGTGTGCGATGTCCATGATCAGGCAGCACATTATCACATCCTCAGTGTTCAAGTTGAGGTATGGGACCTATATATTCCTGACCCAGAACATGTCTGGTTACAGTGTAAATAATTTTCATGCACTGCCTAATGATTCACAGGCTCCGTGGTGAAGCTAGCATGTTGTTTCCTTGTCACATCCTCAGAATCTTGCTGGCCCTGGCCTTGATATAATACATCCAGTACTCACCAGTACCATCAGCTCTTCATGGTTATAATGCAGCATCAGTTACTTGTGGTTTTGAAACATGTAAAATACTGCCCTTCTATAGAGACTGGAAAATTATATTGAAAAAAAAATATTTAAATCATATCATTGCTCTGAATAATGTAACTGTGTCTTGAAGATTTGTGTCAAGTCAGCAAATTCTATGTAACCACATTTACAAAATGAATCACAAGTATTGTCTTTTGTAGCTTTTGGAAGCATAGCATGCACTGTATTTTGAGTAATTTTTATATATGTATGTATATATATATATATGGAGTAAACCAGATGTAACAAAGTATTTATGATCGTTTACATACATGTGTTTGACTCAGCTGCATGCGTTCTGAAACTTGGAATCCTTCCATTACTGAGTACATAATTTTCTTTCACTGTTTATTAACACAAAAGCCTGATGTTCTTGAGTTTTCATTGGGTCTATATTTTATCATCAGTATGGACAGTCTGCCTCTCTGTGCTCTACCAACATGACACATCCATTTCTGTATTATCTATGTACATTTTCATACTTACTTACTTACTCATGGAGCTGAGCCCTTCTGGAGGAGCCACCAATTCTGCAGCTACTCAAGAATTTCCCAGCATTTTATGGAGCCTGAAGGTTCATTACCATGTTCACAAGAGCCCTCCACTGGTCCCTATCCTGAGCCAGATCTATCCAATCCATACCATCCCATCCTATCTCTCTAAGATCCATTCTAATATTGTCCACCCACCTACACCTTGGTCTTCCCTGTGGTCTCTTTCCTTCTGGCTTTCCCACCAATATCCTATATGCATTCCTCGTCTCCCCCATTCATGCTACATGACCCTGCCACCTCATCCTCCTTGACTTGTATCCATTTTCATTAGCTTAGGTCGTTTATCCAAGGAATCATTCTGAGGCTTTGTGTTCATTTTCATAACATAATGATTTTTTACGGTGAGGAGGGGTTAGCCCCACACACAACCCCCAAGCTGGAGGGCCACCCCTTGTCAGCTGTGCCTGACTGCTTATTCAATATATTCACAGCTTCCCTCCAAAACTGGAGGACGTCTCCTCCATCTGCAACCTGAGGACGCTCCATGCCGTGTTGACAGGGACCCACATAACATGTACATTTTCATAGTGAGAAATATATCCTACTAAATTTGATAGACAGAAATGTTTCTCAGAAGCTGAATTATATAGAGCCATATCTTCATTGAAGCTGTCATGATGTTCCAGTACTTGTGCAGATGAAACTTCAAGGTATCTTTGATGCAGTTAAATTAACATCTTACTTACAAGTGTACAGGGTCTTCACAAAAGGACTGATGTAACTTTTATCTGAACAGTCATATTAAAAAAAAAGTAAAGCTATCCCTGTAACAGGCTGTGAAGGCCCATAGGGTTGTGAGACGTTGAGGGTCCCACATTATCTAGACAATCAGCTCAAAGATGGCGGTAAGGTTGTCAGCCTTACGCACTGGCCGCGCTTTACTCCCCAGGAAAAGTATTTAATTAATTCCTGATACTCATTTTGTTAGAGGCTGAGTTGACCCCAGGGCCATAGTGCGGCTGGAAGGATTAGGTCAATTGAAAAAATCTAATGACCTCATCTGGGATTTGACCCCGTGACCTTCTGGCTTGTAGCATAGTGCCTCAACCACGCTACCTATCTCGTACAAAAGAAAATCACATTCTGTTGCATGATGATTAGAATTTATGATATCAGTTTTCAGTACATCCACCACTGACTTTTGATGTTATTTCAGAAAGCGCCCAATTTGTCCATCAACAACATGGCATGTATGAACAAAATAATTTTGCACTGTTTGCCTTAAAATATTGGTACCAGCATTTTCAACGACTGAATATCTCTTTTCAGATTTGAGATATTATGAGCATAATTGCTATGGACATTATCCTAAAGAGAGCCCCACAGAAAATAATCACAAGAATTCATGTTAGGACAATATGGTGGCCAAGACAACCCTACTCCAAATTGGCCAGGTTAGTGGTTTGAAATTATGTGGTCATAGAAATGAACGCTTTAAATGTCCAGGGATGTGTGACCATGCTCCATCTTGATCAAAAAACATTTCATTGAGTTCACAGCCCATTCCTCACAAAAAGGGAATAAAGTTCTGTTCTGGAAGTGTGGCATAACATTCAGAATTCACATTTTCCTCTGTGAATACTGACCCATTGTACCAACAGCAGACAAAGCACACCAAGCCATACATTTCTGCTAGATGAAATGGAGTGGCATGAACATTAAAACAGTGTCAGTAATTTCTTTGCACTTGCACAACACTTGTACATTTAAAAATATATTTTCACAATAAATGCCTTCTATTCTGTAGTTCAGGACTAATACTAATAGTTAAACCACAGACTTCAAGCATTACTTTAAGCAAGTTTACCAACATCAGACACATGATTATACTAAGAAAAAAGAGAAAATAAAAAAAATAGTCCTTTTATGAAGACTCTGTACATTTGAAAAGAATGGAACGTGATTTATCTCATTTGGTTTACTCCTTATGACATGTGAATCATTTACAATTAATCAGACCAGCAACCATGTAGAACATCATTAGAATCAAACAATTTGCATATCAAAAATATATTGCACTTTCATACACATAAAATTAATTCTTGAAAAATAAACATGTTATTGAATAAGTTTTATTGTGTTGAGTTCTGTTATTCACTGATAAATATAGTGTATTAGTGTGAGTATAACAAAAATGTGTAGTCATTTTCATTATTGAACATTATGCATAATGTGTCCAGCATGAATGACAGAATGTTGTAAAACGGAATAATCTGGGAACAATATTTGAGGCTGATTCCACAGTGATGGAGTAACAACATTAAGTACTAAAATGCATTACGGAAAAGTTTTGCAACCATTTTATGGATAAACCCACTGTACCTAGACATACATTATTTATATATGCAATTTATTGTTCACTAGGTCTTGTATTTGATATTGAGACAATGATGGCTTTTGAGGCCACATTAGGATAATTTTCTAGGATTTTCCTGCAAGAAAATCATCCCCCCACCCATTAAAAATTAACTGTTTGAATAAAGTCTTCTTGGACAATTAGCCATGCTAATGTATAGTTGATGACTGATGTTTCAGAGACTTTCTCTATTTCCATTATCATGGGTTGATGTAATGAAGGCTGTGGTTGCATGCTAGCACATCACATCAACTTGTGATGAAGACAGAGCTTGTCTGTGAAACGTGAGACACCAACTCTACATTTACATGGCTAATCACTGTAGAATTCAGCCTAGACTGTCATCATGCATATTTAAAGCTCAAAATTGATCTGAATGTCATTTCAAAATCTAAGTCCTGTCTCTTACAGTGCATCTTCATTGCAAAGCTTAACTAGTTAACACTGTACACATGTAAGGAACTAATCCATGTTTCTTCTGAGAATGAAACAAAATGTACTATGTGGGCAGAATGTTGAGCAAATGCTGCATGTATACTTGCTGCTGTGTTTCAAAGAGTTAAACAACAAAAATATTAAAATCCATATTTTGTTATGTGTTACAACAAACTCATTATCATTCATTGTATGATTTATAGTGCACGAGACAGTGTCACATCCCAGAAGGTTATAATTGTATATTCATTGCCATGAGAATCTCAGATCTCATGAGCAATGAGTGTATGTAGTTACTGTCAGAGTGGTAGAAGTAACAGCGAATGAATATTCTAAAGTAACGGAGTTGTAAGTGTACACTTCATGCTGCTCATTGCAGTCTTCAGAGGAAGGTCTCTTTCTTTATATGACAGAAATTGACATTGTGTGCTTAATTATCAAAACTTTAAATTTCTAAGCAAATAACTCTGCTCTTCAGGTATGTGTTGATTTGTGATGGACAGATCTGTCTGACCAATTTGTTGAGTTTTTGTACACAGGACAAAACAAGGATAAAATTATTTTCAATAAAACTTCATTTAAATACCTTATATAAAAAATATATATAAATTATTATATCTGTGATGTTAAGGAAAAGAGGATTGTCACTGAACATCACTTTTCAGCAGAAGTTTGAGACATTTATATAACAGTGTACTTAACTTTGTATTTGTTTATGTCACTGAATGGGCAGTACTGTGCTTTGATGACATACTGTGTTCTAATTTGCTGCCTTTCATATCGAGAATTTTGTGATGCATTTATCTCATTTAGATTCTGACATAACACTCTTTTCTTTAACACCAGAGCCGAGCAAACTTAAATACTTGAATATTCAGAAAATCCTGTTCTGATCATGTTTGAATGGGGCCTGAAACCTGCAGCCAGAACTGCTGCTGTAACAACCCTAAGCAAAAGCTATATGCATTTAATTCTGAAACTGGACAGTGGACTCCTCAGCAGCTGATGTCAAAGGAGCAAAAGCAGAATGACATAAGATGCCCAATTTATTGTACAAAAGTGTATAATGTAAAGTATGACTGACTTGAGGTTCTCACAGCACTGACCATGAAGCATACCATCTTCTGGGATGTGGCAACTATATAGCAGAGCTCTGCTTGCTTCTTACCAGTTGCTTGGTTTACTCTTTGACCATGAAGATGGAGGCAAACAGACTCATGCTGAACTACACAGTGTGATATCCCAAAAGATATATAAGTCTTCAGTGTAAAGTAGTTAGATGGTCACAGAAGTGCAGAAACATATCAGTTCATTAAGACTTCAGTCTTTTGGAATGTGGTGCTGGCCAGTCTGGTATATTAATATGAACATTTTGAAGGGAACCTTTGACCTCCACCTTCATGGCAAAAAAGTGAACCAATTAGCATGATTATGTACGTTACTGGGAAATTATGGTTGGGACAGTGCTATGTGCGGTCCAGTAGTAGACAGTGGCTCTGGGAAAGGCTCAGTTTTTCTGCCCTGAAGCTGGAGGCAGCAGATTTTCCTCAAAAATTTGGCAACAAGGTACCAAACTGTACACCACCTCATCACAGAAGGTCAAAATCCTAATATTCGCTTCTGTGAGAACCCAAAATCATTGTCACTTGATGTTCCCCATTAACTGAATTTGAGAGACAGAATTTTTTCTTGCTGTTGTTACTTGAGGACAAAAGAATTTTCAAACTGGATTGATGTGCATATCCTTGTAGCTGTCATTGCTTATAGGTTTTGTACAGGCTTGTAATGAATTTATGTTAAAGGCTGTATTTGAAACTTTGGGTTTCAGACTGTACAGTCTTGATACTGATAGCATCATTAAATGACTTAAGATCTATGTGATCCAGAAGTAGAGTTCACAGTTTTAGATTTCTGTTCAAAAATAAGTTTTGGACCACTGAACTTTTACTCTGAATATAAGTGATTATTTTGAGGGTTATTCAATGGTTACTTTTTAACTGTACAGGTTCTGTAGAGTCAGATGGTTTTACACATGTGGAAAGAGTGTAGCAGAAAGTTGCCATGGCCTACTTTAAAGTACTAGCCCAGCATTTGTCTAGAAGGTCTGAGTGAAACCATGAAGAACCCCAGTCAGGATGGTCATTCTCCTGGTTGATATTTAGCCCCAGGACCTCCCACATATGGATCAGGGGCACCACCACAAAATTCAGTATAATGTGAATGTGAATGTGTTCCAGTATGTTAATAGTTCATGTGAGAGAAATAAATATTGTTACTAAATGTGTGGCACTCCTGATTCTTAGGGGCTTTATATGGTCCTACATTATCATTGTCAGTGCTTGTGTATATTCATGTGGAATGTGCTGTACTCCGAGCTATGAATATATGACATGTATATTGATATGTGTATACATAGAAGATTCCATTACTGTGGTGTTGGTGCAAAAGTAGCACTACAGACATAAGGCGGGTTGTGAGTTATGATGATGAGCAGTTTGTCTGGGTATGTGGGATTGTTGGCACCTGAGTAAGCATTGCTTTGGCCAGAGCATGTGTGCGAGTTTGAGAAAATTTTGGGACGGGATAAAATAATATGATGATATTCTGAAACTGTAGTGGCAGTTTTGCACCACTCTGTATAGTATTAAGGGAATATCACAGATTACCACTGTATTCATTATCATTGCTACTTCCATCATAATTATTTATTTAAGCAATAAAGATCTCTGTTATTTAAGTGCGTTCAGATGATGGTAGCTTGCAGATGGTAATACATGAATTTTGTATTACTAATTGATTATATTGGGGCATGCAGTAGTGTAGCTGGTTGAGGCACTATGCTACTAGCCGGAAGGTCCTGGGTTATATTCCCGATGAGGTCATTGAATTTTTCAATTGACCTAATCCTTCCAGCCGCACTATGGCTCTAGAGTCAACCCAATGAAAATAAGTACCAGGAATCTTCCTGAGGGTGAAGGGTGGCTGGTGTGTAAGGCTGACAAACTCACCACCATCTGTAAGCTGATGATATAGAAAATATAAGAGCCTTCACGGCTCACAACTCAGTGGGCCTTCATGGCCTGTTACAGGGATAGTTTTACCTTTAACTTTTTAGTTAATTATATTACAAATTGAAATCTTTATTTGTTCTTAAAAGCTTTTTAATGTGATGTAAGAAAGAGAACACATGTTACATGATACCGAAAGACTCATTGGATTCATAATGTATAGAATATATTTTAATGTTAAGTCTATAAAGTTTTTTGGCATACATGTGTTTTTAAATTTACACACTTGTTGGGACACCTTCCATTGCCTCCTTGTTTATTAAGAGACATGACATTTTGGCACCTGACTGTCTCCTGAAAAATGTTTTTAACCAAAGTGAATTAACAGGCAATGCCAACAGATGTGTAAGTTCAATATTTTAACACTGATTGTATTACAGATATTACTTCATTGTGTAATTTGTTGTATATTTTTTATTGTTAAATGTGTATTACAAATGTATTATGTAAAGTTATAAATTATTTTTTTGTTACATTGCTATTTACAAATGGCAGGTCACAAGATCTTAAAGCAGTGTTAGTGTTTAATTTATTAAACTGAATGGAAAAAATGCATTATCCTTATATGTTATTGATGCAGATGAATGCTCGGAGAAGTTTATTACACTTCTGTAGCATATAACAGCTGCAAAAGTTCTATCTGTCCTCATCTAACAACTCAACTGCTAAATGGATCCTCGTGGAATTTCATATTGTGACAGCCCAACAGGCTGGTCTAGAGGTAACCCTCTGGATTTGTATTCGGGAGGCATTCAGTTTGAATCTCGGGAGGGACGCTGCTTCCTTGCAGGGTTTTTGTGGCTTTCCTCAGTCCTCCCCTACAAATGCCAGTATAGTACTTTGGTTAGCCATGACCACTTCCTGCCCAACCCCCTTCTGTTCATTTACCATTATGCCATACAACGCTATAGTTTTTTTCTTCATGGGTGAGACTGAGTCCACCTGGTACTATGGACACAGTTTGGCGTATTGTTTCAGCCCCAGGTGAAGATTATGATTGTGGAGTAATCTGTAGAATGAGAATTGGAAGGGGGAACCGAAGTAATAAGAGGAAACTTGCCTAAGGTATGGCACGGCATTTTTACAGTCTTGGTACTGAACGGGCGTCGTTAAATTACCCACGGAGAGAGATCTGTGGGCTTTGTACGAGGGCTTTATATGGACTACGTGTAGCAACTGGTTTACTGCGTGTGCTATCCACGTGTAAGAGACGCTTGTCTTTCCCGCGGCGCCACGCATAAGTCGTGTACATTATGTCAACTGATGTCGCTGGTTGTACGTGTAGCGCAGATCCGTCTTAGTACCGCTTGCTAACGGCAGATGTCAGGAGTGGCTGCATTCTGTGTGAATGGTGGTGGTGTAAACCTGCTGTGAACGATATGGTTGTGTTGTGGGTTATGACTTGTGTGATAAGTAATACAGCAACTACAGGAATGTCTTCGGAAGGCCTGCTGCAAGTCTTTTGGCCGGTTCACCGGGGACGACACCCGAAACCCACAAGATCTCGCACTACATGCATTTGGACTCTGTCGTAGCCGACAAGCCAGTGGTATGTACCGAATACAATTTCCCTCCAGCATTGCCTCAGCAAACCTTTCAACAGTCGTGTCGGGAACTAATGCGTTATATGTATCAACCTAACCCCAAGCCCCAGTTGCTGTATGAAACATTCAATTAGTCGGATTAATTCTTACCGCGAAATGCCATTTGAGATAAATTGAAACAAGTAACCACGTATCCTACACATTTGAAGGTGAGGTTAAGTTGACCCTGTGCTTAATTAAGTAAGCACATGGGGAGTGGAGGTATAGCTTCACCATTCTTTACCGTTGTATTATATAGAGGTCAGAGGTCAACTTCAGACCCAGGCCACTTTACCGCCGGGGAATGAGCCTCTGGTACCCATTGGATATGAGGTTATTTGGGCCCCAGAACCGGTCTGGACGCTGTAGAGTGGAGAAAACTCTCTTATCCCTGCTGGGAATCGAACCCCGGCTGACCAGTCCATAACACGTCGCTATACCGACTGAGCTATTGGCGATTCCAGCACAAATAACAGGTAGCTACAATTCAAAATAAAGACAATTATTCATGCAGTCTAGACTGACGGATTCTGTATTGGGCAAAGAAATATCCTAATCGAAACACCGAATGTTCAGCGAAGAAACACTGGGTGAAATCGGTGCTGGGCTTGAACAGAGGAAACCGAGGTTACCAGATACGGCACTGTCATGTGTATGCAGTGACTATAGACGGGATTTGGATTGGTGACTGGATTTATTGACCATTTTAACACACGACTCGTGTCTGCACTCTGCAGCTCATGTTACACATTCAAAAGATCACTGTAACTGCGGCACATATAAAGTCTTCTATGATTTCACTAGCCTCTTTTTTTTTTTTTGTATCGGATCCTAACAATATCCTCTGCTGACGTCCTTACCGGCTGGGGGATACCCCACAAATGACTCGGCGTTCCAGTTGACCAACTCCCACGCTGGCGGCCATATCACACGAACCTCCTGCTCTTCTCTTCACTGACTGACTGATTCCAACTCCCAATTTGTCCCGCTTATAACGTCTCGGTACGGACCGCGTAGAAACACCGCCAGTCCTCATTGTTGTAGTTCAGTCGTTTTCATGGGGACTTGTTTGTTTGTGAAGGCGTTACACAATAACGGCTCTTGTATATTTGCTTATCTCGTGGTCGTTGCCCAGCAAAAGGTCTACAAACTACGATACATTAAAATTTTACAAGTTTACAAGAGATAGAGCTGTATTCGGGAAGTGTTGGGCTCGAATCACGACCGGGAGAGCGGCTGTCCTGAGGGTTTTCGTGGTTTTACTCCGTTCCTCCATGCAAAATCTGGAATAACACCTTGCTGAGGCCACGACCACATTTACGAGAACATTTCTTTAACCATTCACCATACCGTCCGACGCTGTGTGGTCTTGTTACTGAGAGCGTCGTTAAATATCCTCCAATTATTTGTATCAATGCATTCATCTGTTATATTGTTGGTAATGAATTATCTTACACCGTAACAATAATTTGTCGAGTTTGTTACAAATGAAGCCGTCATCCGACCGGAGCCCCTGGTTGTTGTGGGGTTGGAGTCTGGCTGAATACAGTATTCACCAGAACTACATCCAACTTGTTCCTTAGTTAACTGCAGTATGTTTCTCTCAATTGTATGTACTCTTTTCCTTATTCACTGCTGTACTTTAACATCTCTTTTTCATTTATCCTTTAAAAAGTAAAGCTATCCCTGCAACAGGCCATGGAGGCCCGTAGGATTGTGAGATGTCAAGGCTCTCACATTTTCTAGACAACGTTCACAAATGACGGTGAGGTTGTCAGCTTTAGACGCCGGTCGCCTTTTACGCCCAGGAAGATTCCTGGTACTCATTTCTATTAGAGGCCCAGTCGACCCCAGGACTATAATGTGGCTGGAGGGATTAGGTCGATTGAGAAATCTACTGACCTCATCAGGAATTGAACCCTCTACCTTCCGGCTTGCAGCATAGTGCCTCAACCAACTACGCTACTGCGTGTCCCGAAGACTGTGTACTCTCTAAACATATTTCATTGAACTTCTATTTCTTTCCTCTTCACTTTTTCATCTCATTGTTAGAACCGCGAGAGCGTTATCTTTTGCTCGTGCTAAAGGAGTTTCAGAAGCAACATTGAGCTTTATGATCACCTCATCAATTTGCTGGTCACAGAACCCATGGGATCAGCATGACAGTATATGACTGGTATGCAACTGATTCGAAAATCTAAGAAGTAATTTAATTTCCCGACGTGGAAAAAGGAAAGTTGTTGGTCAAAGTAACTGGGGAAATCGCGGAACTGTGACCGTCATGCCATGTGTGTGGCTCTGTAAATTTTAATTCTCGATGGTTGCGGATTGCATATTCTGAATCCTCCACTAAAGTAAGGCTGACAACATCACCGTCATCCGTGAGCCGATTGTCTAGAAAATGTGGGATCCTCGACGTCTCACAACCGTATAGGCCTCCACGGGCTGTTACAGAGATGACTTCATCTTTTTATATAGTAAACGTTCATTTTGTCGGCTTCTATAACCCCAGATTTGGATGAGAAGAATATCGAAAAATGAACGGGAATGTCACGTGAGCACCAGCTCTTATGGAATCCTAGTCTTGAACAAAGAGACAGACCTCGCTGGCTTCCATTTCCTCCTGCTTCCTGTATATTCCGAAATTTCGTCAGACCCGTTGCTCTGCTTACGACGTGCTTTGACGCTGGTTTCTTTCTTGGTTTGTTCTTCAGGCCATGGTGATGGAGGCGATATGTTCCTCCGAAATCTCGGTTGACTTTCAAAAGAACTACACGACGTTATATCCCAGAAGATAAAACTTTTCATACCCTTAAATCAGAAATAATTCCTAACTTGTTTCTCGCCTGAGACAGCAGTCCGGGAGGCATGTGAACGTGAGTACACATTTTGGGAACGCCCGGTGAATGCCGGAATTCGGCCAATGTGTACGGTGTCAGAGAACGGGAACGAAAGGTTCGTTGACAATCAGTCAGTTTCGATGATTACTTTATAAATTTCGTTTAAAGTGGAACAGTACCCGGGCATAATTGGGCGACTACTTTGACGGCGATGCGTCGGGGATTCACCGTCGATGTCCTGGAGGCGCGAACGGCAGAAGCAGGAGATCAAAGCACTTGGAGGGGGAGCAGAAGAAACGTTAAATCAAGACGCAGCTGCAGCTGTGTTCACAAAGCAAGAGCAGCACCGAGTTTGGCCGAATGCGAAAGTTCGTTGCAGGGTAAACGAAGTCTGGACGTTCATTCGCACGCACGCACACACTCACCTCCAGCTGCACGAACATTGCTAACGCTTTGGCCACGGACACGGAAAACTATCAGGCGAATTCACTTTCACCGAAACGCTTACTGCAGATGTGAACTCCACTGAAGGAAGGGTTAAAGCATCTCCCCTACAAGCTGACTACACGCTGCACAGCGAGCGGTTCGCTCTGCGTGCACCCGTCTTCAAGCGCGCCCAAATGTCCATGTCCAGACTGCGCTGACCTTGCAAACTAATCTAAATCCGACCAGGAAGAGCTGTACGTGGTTCGCAGTTATCTGCAAATAAGCAGTAACAGTTCACATGCACATCCTGCCTATTCAGTTACATTAGTGTAGCTTAAACCCAAGCCAATTAGAACATAGAAAACTATAATTTTGCCTGTGGTTCTGTATGGGTGTGAAACTTGGTCTCTGACATTAAGGGAGGAACATACACTGAGAGTGTTTGAGGAGAATATTTGGCCCGAAGAGAGATGAAGTGACAGGAGGTTGGAGAAAACTGCACAATGAGGAGCTTCATAACTTGTACTCTTTGCCAAGTGTAATTAGAATGATGCAGTCAAGGAGGATGAGATGGGCAGGGCGTGTAACATGAATGGAGGAATGCATATAATAAATTAGGGGGAAAGCCAGAAGGAAAGAGACCACATGGGAGACCAATATAGGTGGGTGGACAATATTCAAATGGATCTTAGAGAGATAGGGCGGGATGGTATGGATTGGATAGATCTAGCTAAGGATAAGGACCAATGGAGGGCTCTTGTGAACACGGTAATGAACCTTTGGGTTCCATAAACTCTAGAGTAGCCGCACAATTGGCGGCTTCTCAAGACAGGCTCGGCTCCATAAGCGACTGAAGAGTGATGCCCCTCCCATGCGTGCCTTTACGTTCAATAACAACGGTTTTCTGAAGAAGGGGTACGCGGTAGTATAGTTACTTGAGGCAATATACTTCAAGCCAGAAGGTCGCGGTTTCGAATCCTGATGAGGTCATTGGATTTTTCGGGTTCACCTAATCCATCCAGGCGCACTATGGCCCTGAGGTCGAATCAGCCTCTAACAGAAATGAGTACCAGGAATTTTCCTGGGGGAAAGGGCGGCTGGCGCGTAAGGCTGATAATCTCACCTCCATCTGTGAGCCGATTATCTAGAGAATGTGGGAACCTCGACGTCTCACAGCTCTATGGGCCTCCACGGCCTGTTACGGGAGTAACTTTACCGTTTTTTTACTGTGTTTTCAAAGTGGTGACCGTCTTCGTTTAATAAGTCGGACAGGGACACACTTCGCTCGTGATGTCACCTGAACAGGTGTGTCAGATGAAGACAAACAGCCGAGGTCATTGGGCGGACATTAATTATGTTGTGAGCCAGTGATTGTTCTTCTGTAGCCTGTGATGCAGGTCAGCTATACTCTGTAGTGTCGAATGGTACGATAATTAGTCAATTATGAATCGGAGAATTATGTTTGAGGAAGGAATCGTGGCCCAGTCGAGCCACTGTCTCGGAATTTACCTGAAGATAATGAGAAAAACCACGAATCACGTCAAAATAAGCCGATGTCTCAGCCGAGATTGGAGTTGAGAATCTCCCGAACACGATAGCTTTTCCGCTACGCAAAACTTTTGGGTGTTATTGCCGATGTAGGCCTATGCAGTGTTTTATTTTTATTAATATTATTAGTGGAGTGAGACTGAGCCCACTTGGCATGCGGCCACTACTGGCCTATTGTACCAGCCCCTGGATGATAGGTGAGGGTGATTGTGGAGCAGTTGGTGGAATGTAGATTGGCAGAGGAATCCAAAGTACTCGGTGAAAACCTGCCCCAATGCCATTTTTTCCACCACAAATCCCACATGACCAGGCACGGGCTCGAACCCGGGCCGCTGCAGTGGGATACCCGCGACTAACCGCCTGAAATATGGCACAGCCCTTAGCCCTGTGCTAAGTTTCATCTTCTTCATTTTTGAAATCATTTTAAGATAAAAGTTGCAGTAAAATTGGTGTGATGCTTGAGAATGTTTGCTTTGTATTCCATCTGCCTTGGCAGCGAGGGTGAGTCATTGTCTCCTCCTGACGCAGACCCTTGCGTCATCGTCAGAAAGTCATGAGATTCTGTTTTCGAAGTTCTTCAGGCACGTGCACCGGTGGGAAGTTTAGTCACACTTACATAGGATATTTCTTCCTTAAGGTAGCCAGAGCGAAATGACATATCCTCGATCTCACACGATTACCCTGAAGATGGAGACACTATACCCCTCCGGAACGTTCCTTCCTACTCAGAAGAATGCATGGCGTAACCAAGAAGCGCAGCATCGTGGAACCTCAGATGTTTTGTATTGCACCCACAGTGTTGTTCTTATTTAAGAATCTTGCCTCAGGGCTGTTTAATCGCCCATTTTCTATATATCTGTCTGTCTATCTATGGCTCTACAGCCCTTTATCGGACCTTGGCCGCTTTTTCAGTTTCTTGATCTTTCTACACAGTTGGTAGGACTCCTTGGACGGGGATCAGCCCGTCGCAAGGCCGCCACCTGCCCACAGAACAGCACAAAGACAGAATAAACGCACACAGACATCCATGTCTCAAGTAGGATTCGAACCCACGACCCCAGTGTTTGAGCGGACGAAGAGAGTTCATGCCTTAGACCGCGTGGCCACTGAGATCGGTAAGTTATTCTACCAGTTATAACATAAGCGGTAATTTACATTCTGAGATACCGGTCATGTCTGGGAACTGTGTTTACCCTTCACAGGACCATCAATAAAACGCATCCATTCGTTACACAACACTTCCTTGCTGTTATTTACCAGTATAACGTGTATGTCACGTCAGGATGTTGGCAAGCTAAGCTGTCACTGCGTCCTCTGTCCACTGCGATCGGCATCGCCCCTTATTAGGGCCCTTAAATCCGAACAAACTTTTTTCCGCTCATAATTCTGCTAAGGACCGCCTCTGTGGTCTAGTGGTCAGTGTTCCTAGCTACAGATCCAGAGGTTCGGGTTCGATTCCTGGAGCTACGAGATTTTTTTTCTGAGAAGTAGTGGGTCTGGAACAGGGTCCACTCAGCCTCGTGAGGATAATTGAGGAGCTATTTCAAGGAAATGGCGGCTTCGGTATAAGAAACCGAAATTAACGGACGTGGGGATTCATTGTGCTGTCCACGCGACACCCTCTGTTCGCAAGAGTTGGCACTAAAACTTCGCCGACAAGCGGCGGTCGCTCGGTCGGTATAGTTCGCTTGCGGACTAAAATCACGGAGTTAATTCAGCTAAGTCTAACCCCACCCCTCCAATGGTGTTGGTGGTCTCCCCCTCTGGACCGCACAGGCGGTTCTGTATATGCTGATAGAGCCCAGGCTTGGTGGCGCTCCTGCAGTTAGTTCATAATTTGAAACTCCTAATACTAACATCCAGCATGAAAATTCTTTTGTCATTTGTTATCGAAACGTTAGGTATGTTAGGACCAAAGAGTTCGAACTGCTCTACGGACTACAATAAAATTTGTTTACCTGATACAAACGAGGGAGAGTCGTTAAATAAGCCACAAATGGATGTAAAACGTAAAACATGTGATATTCGAACCTGGAAAGGAACGTTTCATTCTCGACATGTCCTCCACAAACATTGATATACTGTCCCATCGCTTTACCAGTGCGCAGGAACCCGCAGCATAGAAGTCTTTTGGCTGTTGTCTCAGCCACTTCCGCACCTCCATTTTAACTTCGTCGTCAGCAAAACGTTTGCCATCCAGGTGTGAACAACTTTACGTGACAAACACTTCCCAACCCAAAACAGGAAACATTTCTTTATGAGTATCCTTTGTATTGAGTCCTTTCGCCCACAAAAAACTCACAGCACAGCTCTGATTTTCGGTAATGTACTTCTCAAGCGCTGTCGCTATTCTGACTACTGAAACCAGCCTTTGAACATGCGCGTGCGCGTCTCCTACCTAGACTTTCATGAAGCTGGACTGTGCTGCTACCTAGTGATACATATAGCAAACCTATTACGTCCATTACAGCTGTTTTACTTCCATTTGTGACCTATTTACTGACTGTCTCTCATACATAATGACTTGTGCTACAGATCCTTTTTTTTTGTCATGGTTGTTAGACAGGTTTCCGTCCTGAAATTGCGTCTAAAAAGGCAAATCTATCCCTGTAACAGGCCGTGAAATTCCATACAGTTGTGAGACATCGAGGCTTCCACATTTTCTAGACAGTCGGCTTATAGATGGCGGTGAGGTTGTCAGCCTTATGCGCCAGCTGCACCCTTAACCCCAGGAAGATACCTGGTACTCATTTCTGTTAGACGCTGAGTCGACCCCAGGGCCATAGTGCGGCTGGAAGGATTAAGTAAATTGAAAATTCCAATAACCTCATCGGGAATCAAACCCGCGACCTTCCGGCTTGTGGCATGATGCCTCAACCAACTACGCTGCCGCGGCATGTACAGATAAGTTACGTGATCGTGGAGAACTGATTGCATTAATACCCGGGATTTTCCTTCTCTAAACGCAGGTACGATTTAGAATCGTGCTATGAATGTGTATGGATCTAAATTCCGCTTTGACAGTCTAAATTTGCTCCCCATTACTAAACCTGAAGTAATCACCAATTACTTGCACTTTTTACAGGAAACAAGTTGGATACACAGAATTTTCGCGATTTTATTGTTTGGGATTACTTTAATACTCCTGGTTTCAACTGTAAACGTGCCAGATCGCGCCTGAAACTGTCTGCAGCAACAGTGTTTGATTTGGTTTGTGTAACATCGTGACTTGCGTATTGCTTTTGCCAGCCTGGAATTGTAGAACCTGACGGTAAAGGTAAAGGCTATCTCTGTAACAGGCCGTGGAGGCCCATAGGGTTGTAAGACGCCGAGGCTCCCAAATTTTCTAGACAGGATGATTCTGAGGTTGTCAGCCTTACGCGCCGGCCGCCCTTTTCTCCAGGAAGATTTCTGGAACTCATTTCTTTTACAGGTTGAGTCGACCATATTGCGTCTGTAAGGTTTAGATAAATTGAAAAAAATCCAGTGACCTCATCGCGAATCGAACTCAGCACTTTCCGGCTTGTAGCACAGTGCCTCAGCCATCTACGCTGCCCTATGTTGCCTGCCGCTGTATTGTCAACAGCCAGACCTGTGTCTGCTATCATGCCTACGTGGTATACTCCACGACATGGTCTGAAGATTTCCCCTTAGGTTGTCTGTACGTGACTCCCAGTTGCTTTTCTCACGATCCCTAAAAATAACTCGAGTTAGAACTGTTAAATATTTGAAAACATTGACGGAGACAGCTTGCTCCCCCATAATACAGGGTGTGCGTTGGCATCACACCCTGGTGCAGCATTAGTTGATAACGTCCTCAGTTCCCTGTTTGGCGATGCTTTGTATGCTGAGGTGGTGACGAGCTCCTCATGTGTATGTAATTCTCACCATTGTTGCATCCCTACAAGAGAGCTGCAGCAATGGTAGTACATTAATATGGTTCCTGACATTGCATTGTTCCCCTTGAGCTGGTTAAGCCTCTCATTTGGCTCCTAAAATCCAACGTTCTGCCTTTTCCTTAGCAAGCTGCTCGTATAGGACCTCCATGCCCACTTTGCTGTGGTGTAAGTTAACTTGCACGAATTTCGTGGTCTTAGGTTTATCCCCCGCTCTTACTGGGAGGAATATCTGTTTCCATCCTCTGCTCCAACCGTTCTCCATTCTCGGAAGACCAGGTTACCTCCGAAAGGTGTCCCAGATCTACCGGAGAACCTAACCAATTAAGACCAAAACACTGATTTACTAGTATAATTTTTTCAATCCTCTATAACTCCTACCGACTGTATTAAAGACCTGGGAGTATTTCTGGGTTCTTAATTTTATTTTCATATCCATATCAACTGTCTCTCTCTCTTTAAACAAATTAGTACATCTAGTTCACAGCATAACCTTCTCTTTTTGATCCCTCGTAAAAGTAAAAGCTATCCCTGTACCAGGCCGTGAAGGCCCATAGGGTTGTGAGACGTTGAGGGTCCCACACTATCTAGACAGTCGGCTCAAAGATGGCGGTAAGGTTGTCAGCCTTACGCGCCGGCCGCGTTTTACTCCCCAGGAAAATAACTTAATTAATTGTTGGTACTCATTTCTGTTAGAGGCTGAGTAAACCCCAGGGCCTAGTGCAGCTGGAAGGATTAGGTCAACTGAAAAAATCCAATGACCTCATCGGGACTTGAACCCGCGACCTTCCGGCTTGTAGCGTAGCCCATCAACCACTACGCTACCGCGTGCCCCTGATCCCTCGTATGTCAACAGTCAGCAACGCATGCAACAAGATTTCAGCCCATTGCTTTAATCGTTTCTTTCCTCTTGTTCATTACAGTTCTATTTATAATTTAGAGCATTTACGTAAGAGGAGGTGTGACGTCGGTGCGCTGATGCTTAATCACGCTGACCCGGGTTCCGAATTCTGCCCTTCTATGTGGAAACTGCTCTGCTGTCTGCTAAGTGTCTGCTCTTCAAACAAAAATTGTTCTGCTAGATGGTTTTCAGCTGTTAATGTCGTTTCTATGGACTTCGACGTGTTTATAATCAAAACTCTTTCTCTTAATTACATTTTATAATGTTACTTTCTTAAACAGGAGGGAGAGTCAGTATGCGTTTATCTGGCGCCATCGTAGTTATTAATTTTTTATTGTTGTGTAAATTGTGCAGATTGTGTGTTTTGTCCTGTTTGCATGAACCTCTCTGTTTTGTTTCTTCTTTGGCTGTTGCTTAACTTATAACTGGGATCTGGGATGTTGAGTAAGCATGTAAGTATATATAACAAAACAGTTGAATTGAAATTAATTACAGCATTGGAAAGAATTTACGACCTAAGTACAGATTCTAACAGTATTAAATTTGCACTGAACTTTTGTGCTTGCATCATCACGTTGTATGTGTGTGACTATAGACGGGGTATGGATTGGATATTGGATTTATTGACCACTTGTACACACAACTCGGAACTACAAGTAATTACAGCGCTGTTGCTAATCTCCACACTAATCACCACAGCACCCGCTAAGCCTTTTCCATTCTGCTGTGTCTTAAGCCGTTACCTGGTAACGGCTTCTAACAGTGGAGATTTTTCAGCTCCCACTTTCAAGTGCTCTTCTCGCAGCAGGGCGTGCAGAACTCTTGTTAACTGTTAAAACTTCTTAGCCTCCCTTGCCGAGCTCAACTGCATTGCAAACCCTCGATTATCCTGCTGTCATCTCTTCTCAATTATTCACGACTGCCCATCCTCAGCTGGCCTAGGGTCCTCATTATATAGCTTCGGGGTGGACCCAGCAGAAAACACAGTTCTACTGTTGTTCCGTGCGTGTTCGTTTCCCCGGGAAACGGGGCCGTTTGTTGATTTGCCTATTGAATTGTAACTACTGTACATACTAAAATATGAAGTTATCACCCGACGTTTAGGAGACTGTCTCCGCCTCGGTTATTATGGGGTGATGTAAACATCTGATTATGAAGGAGACAGCTGCGAAACGTCAGATTCTAACTCCGTATTCACATAGATGTTGGCTTGAGAAATGCTCGCTGCACAAAATGGACGCAAGAGCTTGAAAGTCTATATTTACTTATATAACCTCAAGGGATTGCACTCTGACCGTGTTCGTAATTGTCGACTTACGGATAACAGTTCATACACGATTTGAAGGTAATGTCAGACTTCTGGCGCTTCTTATGCCAAGCTGAACGATAAATCAATATTTATGCACATCCGCCATCTTCTTTTGCATTCTAGAAAGAAAAAGGCATGCATCTTGAAGATAGACAAACATATATAACTAGGTGGCGCTAGTGTTGATGCCAACGTGACAAAGTTAAAATATTTGGGAACGTCAGTAACAAACCCGAAGTGAGGAAATTAGGTGCAGGTTAATTTCGGGTAATGCTTGGACCGAAGAGAGATGAAGTGACGGGAGGCTGCAGAAAAATGCATAATGAGGAGCTTCATAACTTCTATTGTTCTCCAAGTATAATTAGAATGCTCAGATCAAGGACGATGAGATGGTCAGGGCTTGTAGCACGAATGGGGAGAGGAGGAATGCACGTAGGATATTGGTGGGAAAGCCACAAGAAAGGAGACCTCTAGGAAGACCAAGACGTAGGTGGGTGGACAATATTAAACTGGATCTTAAGGAAATAGGATGGTATGGTATGGATTGGATTGATATGGCTTAGGATAAGGACAAGTGGAGGGCTGTTGTGAATACGGCAATGAACTCACGGGTTCCATAACATTTTCCTAAATTCTTGATTATGTGAGCGCCTGGCGGCTTCTCAAGGAGGACTCAGCCCAAGGAATGCCTTAGTTTAGTTAGTTAGTGTACATCGCACACACAAGTTCGTGAATCCGCCATTATGCGAGGTGAGGGTGGCCTCCTGTGACGTCACGTACGGCACACCATATTTTCTCCATCCACGTGTCCTTAAGCCTCCTTTCCATATTTCATAACGCGAGATAATCACACTACTATCATACCCTTCAGACCTTGACCTGATGTTGCTCTTTTATGATCCTTGGTACGAGTTTCATGCCACGTGTTTACTTTTCCTTTCTCATATACATGCCCATCATAGGGCCCCCGCGGCCTGAGGCATGGGCCGTCTTCCCACTCGAACACTGGGGTCTTGGGTTGGAAGCCCACTCAAGGCATGGATGTTTGTGTGCCTTTATTCTGTGTGTAGGTAGCGGCCTTGCGACGGGCTGATCACCCGTCCAAGGAGTCCTTCCGACTGTGTATAGGAGTAAGACTAAAAAAGCGACCAGGGTTCAACAAAAGGACTGCAGAGCCATAGATAAGCACATATTATAATTGTGAAGGTGAAATAGCGACTTGAGGTTTTCACGGATTTACACGTTTTCAGCCCTCTAAATACGAAACCGTAGTGTACACGAATATCGTCTGTCTGTGTGTATAGATCGACCTTCCCATCGATATTACACCTCATCGATGCGATATTTGAGCGTTCACCCAGCGTAATTTGGTGGTCGATAGAAAGGACATCACACAGTAGCCCTTATATGACTACCCCGCAAAAATGGCTATTTTCTCCAAAACTGATCTAAACTTCAGTAATTTATGGAAACCGTGATCCTAGGCAAAACTGCGAAGTGACGTCTTCAAGAAAAGGGCGGATTGCACTCTTGTGGCCCAGGTTTGTACTCAGCACTTAGGCTTGCATGTCCCAGCTTATGTAGGATTAGCGACTAACAGTGATCCGCCGAGGGTGACGCTATTTGAAGGCTCCCAGGTCTGTCAGAGAGAAAGGAGTCTCGTGGAACTCGGAACCAAGGATTGCTGTGCTGGCGAGGGTCTGCAGCAATTTAGCAGACAGTCGTCTACCACAGCGGTCAATTCTATGTCCAATGCAACATGGTCAGTTCTGTAAGATTTGAGGCTTTCACGGCGGTGACTATGAAGAACGCAGTCTTCTGGGATTTGGCACCGTGTATATGTGGTGTTAACCGACTGCAGACTGCTTTTACCGGTTCTCACGGTCTCTTCGCTTGCGGATTTCTTATATTTTTCTTCTACCCTGAAGATGGAGGCGATATGTTCCTCCGAAACGTCGGTTAATACCACATATACATGGTGCCAAATCCCAGAAGACTGCTTTCTTCATGGTCAGTTTTACTTGAGAAAGTATGTGCAGTGTCGTTGCGCCGTTTTTAGCTTATTTTGGAAAATAAACAAGAAGTTCTAGGAAGAACTAATCGCCTAATTTCCTTTCAATACAGTGTGAGTACTGGATACGACAAGTAGGAAGCAGCATATCATGTAAGGTTAATGAAGTCAACAAAACAATACGGTTTGATACGCTGTAATATTCGTATTACTGATAGGAATAATGTATGAAGTATGCAGTTTAGATGGCCTCAGGTCATAATACACTGTCACGTGTATAATTGACTATAGACGAGGTTTGCATTGATAATTGCATTTATTGAACACATGCAGAACATAACTACAAGTACCTATAGCGCTATCGCGAATTAACATATTCTGCACTTCACTACAGTACGTACTAAACCTTCTCAGTCTGCTGTGTCTTCACCGATTGTCGCCTGGCGACGGCTGCCAACGCCGTAGCTTCCTCACCTTCTGTGTTCACGCCCTTTCTGGCCAGCGACTATCTCACAACTCACTAAACTCTACACTTGTCCTGCATATAACACCTCGGAACGGACCGTACAGAAAACACAACTCCCAGCAGCTCTTCTATTGTTTCGTGACTTGGACCACGTGAAGAATACCGCTTCCCAGTTAGTCCATTAGTGCGTGTTAGGAATCTGTTGCCTAGCAACGGGTCTACATGCTGCATGCTGTCCAGGTTTTCCTCTGCTTCACTAAAGGTAGTGCCGTCCAACCTTCAGTGTCTCTACACAGACAAGACTTTCCTTTGCAACGTGTTTCTTGGCACTGCATATGTTTTAGTGGCTGTTGCTGACCGGTATGATTTATGTATGCCGTTGAGATGCTCTTATGTGGAATGACGTACATACCAAGTTTCATAAAAATTTGTTCGGGCGTTAAAAAGATGTTATGGGGAATATAAATAAAGCCAGACACACACAGACAGCAAGGTGACCGAGCAAGTCGTTTGTTTGTTTCACAGTAAGGACATTAGGGTAATGAAAGCACGGTAAAGCAGAACAACTTGCCGATCAGAGTGGCCTCTCGGTTTAAAGCATGACTCGCCTTCTCTCGCTCCAAAGCTGGGATCTTGGGTTCGAATCTCACTCAAGGCATGGATGTCTGTGTTGTTCTGTTTAGGTAGCGGCCTTGCGACAGGCTGATCACTTGTCCAAGGAGTCCCACCGCCTGTGTAAAGAAGCTTACGGAACTGAAGAAGGGGCCAGGGCCCAACGAAGGGCTTGTGGAGCCATTGAGAATGAAAAAATGTATGAATGGAAGTAGAGCAAAGTAGTAAAGAAAATAAGAGTAGTAATGAAAATATTATATAAAGTATATTATTATTATTGGCTTCGTTACGGATAAATTGCAAAGTGTTTTTCCTACTTTTCGCCTCAAAGACGCATATTATAGTGAACTGAATGTGGACAATTAGTTCTTAGTTTTCTGCTGTCAGTAGGATAAACATGGCAACTGTGCGATCTTATGTCAATACAGGGTGCTCAGAAACTGTGTGATAACGTGTGTTAGATGCATATGACTCACGCAACCAAAGTGATCCCTGTGTCCAGCATAGGAAAGTAACATGGTAGCCGCACAAAGGTGTAATTAGCGAACTATTTGCAGCTAAGCGTAGTAAAAAAAGGTAAAATCCTAAGGCCCATAGGGTTGTGAGACGTTGAGGCTGCCACATATTGTGTAAACAATCGGCTCACAGATGGTAAGGTTGTCAGCCTTAAGCGACGGCCGCCCTTTATCCCCCAGAGAGATTCCTGGTACACATTTCTGTTAGAGGCTGAGTCGACCCCAGGGCCATAGTATGGCTGGAAGGATTAGGTATATTGAAAAATCCGATGACCTCCTCGGGTATCGAACTCGCGACTTTCCCGCTTGTAGCATTGAAATGTTAAATGGGGATAGATCGTAAACGTCTGTATAAACATATGAGATACCAGACTAAACGGCATTACGTCTCCGAAGGCAACACTTCCTGTTCGGATATCTGAGATCAAGTAACCCAGGATTTGTACTAAGGACGTTCTGACCGTGTATGGATCGCTAAATCTTAAAGCGACTCTGACTTCTAAATAATTCAAAGGAAAGCGGACGCCATAATTATTTTTCCGTAAGTGACATTTTCTTTCTTTGCTTTAGCAGTTTTCACACGAGTCATTTGCTCCAATCGCCACTTTCTTAAATTTTCGCCATGCAAAAGCTATTTGTATAAAGGACAATACTCCGAAATCTGCTGTAATTAACCTTCTGCATTACAGCGAAAAGGAGCACCGGTAGCGCAGCAGGTTGAGGCACTGCTACAAGCCGGAAGGCTGCGGGTTCTGTTCCTAATGAAGTCACTGGATTTTTTCAGTTGACCTGATCCTTCCAGCAGCACTACGGCCCTGGGATCGACTCAGCCTCTAACAGAAATGGGTACCAGGAATCTTCCTGGGGGTAAGGGGCGGTCAGCGAGTAAGGCTGGCAATCTCACCGCCATCTGTGAGCCGATTGTTTAGAAAATGTGTGAGTCTCCACGTCGCATAGACTTCCACGTTACAGCGGTAGTCATGTGTACCGCCCACTGTACCGCTCGTGCTGCGGTCAGACCAAACACTAACCATGCTCAATCGGTCGGTGTTCCTAGTGGAGACATAGCGTGTTTCTTGTGAGTCAGGAACTAATTCTGAAGCATGACAGAGGTGTTTCAGAGGGCTGAAGTCGAAGGGACTTGTTTTCACACGGCGGGCGTGAGAACATCGTTAAGAAAACAGAACGTGGGATCGCGGAAGTAAAGTGAAATTCTCTCGGGGTGACTAGGTTCTGTTTGCGACTAACAGACGCAGGAAACAGATTATGCTTTATCACAGTCCGTCTGTGCAGACCAATGAACTCATATGATGACAGTCAGGAAATAAAGTTAATTTTTCAGCACAAAAGTGGAACATGAATAAGTCCTGTGAAAGCATCACAGTCACATTAAGACATGAGGATACACCAGTATAGGCTGTAAAGCCAGTCTCTGCAAAGTTGGTAATTTTTAGCACGTCCCCAGAGAATTTGGGAATTAGATGTCTTTATATAGCCTCGGCAGGGACCGCACGGAAGACACATCCTCTTGTAGAACTGGAGAGAGACAGAGGTAGAGAATATAGTAGAAGATTAGATAAAGTGAAGAATAGTGGGAAAAGTGAGAGACACTTTTTTTTTTCGAGGGCGAAAGAGCTTCATTTTGTTAGAACTTTCCCAGGCTTCGCCCTCTCGTCTTTCTGTTAGGGCCAGTGTGAAAGTGAAGACCTTACGGTGGTTACAAGCACTGGCTTGAGACAGGGCCCACGGATTTTTTTTTTATTTTCTGAATTAATGTAGAACTATAATTTGGAAAAACGATTTTAGTGGCTTTCACAGAAAGAGAACTTCATTTTGATGAATGTAAGTCAAAGTCAACGTCACATTGCGAATGACGGTCAGTCATTCAGTAGGTCTTGTTGTCGAACCCCATCTGGGGCTCATGACCACATGTTTGACAATTACGGTCTTGTTTTTCGTGGGGCGCCCTCTCTGACGAGAGGACTGGTCTGTCATTTGTACATGCTGCTGACCCTTGCCAGCGCAGTCTTTCTCGGGTCCAAGTCCCTTGGGACTCGCGACCATATTTCGATGAATTTAAATCGGGAGGGCTTGCTGTTATAGAGTGGCGTAACTGTTGCGGCGTACCGCATAGAAAACACTGCTTCAAACAGTTCTTCTATTCTTGCTTGCGTAACCGTTGCTATGTTCACTTGACGGTTACCGACCTTTGCGTAGCAATGAAGCTCGCTTCTCGACCATGCAATAATGTAGCATTGGACATCTCTTCTGATTAAACTATGCCGGCTTTGTGTTGACAAGCGACAATATTATAATAATTGATCGGTTATCAGCGTGTTATAAAAATAGTTACTAGTAGCCCAACCGCCATGTTGCTACATGACTCGCCCCGTTAAGAGGTTTGTGAAGTTCTTCATGATTTTATGTTCGGTGGCGCAAGTTGACAAAGCTGATTTCTGTATAATAGAAAGCAGAGGTCGCGGATTCGAATCCCGATGAGGACTTTTTTTTTCAATTGACCTAATCCTTCCAGCCGCACTGTGGCCCTGGGGAAGACAGCCTCTAACAGAAATGGGTACCAGGAATCTTCCTGGTGTTAATGACAGCCGGCGCGTAAGTCTGACAACCCTACCGCCATCTGGGAGCCTCGACGTCTCACAATCCTATGGGCCTCCACGGCCTGTTGCAGGGATAGCTTTACCGTTTCTTTACTAACATGAGGTATGCAAGCTTTTCCGAAAATCCAAGTCTGTAATACTGAGTTTCCTCCGTGAGTCGGCGGGGAGACGGACGCGGTTGGGAAGTGGGGAAAGCATTTCATCTGAAGCCTGCAAACAAACTGTAACTCTCAATGTTCAGTGCAGAATTAGTCCGGTCAGTAGATACGGTTTTCGGATGTTGGCTGGACCCTACGAATCCTTCCGTCAGTGCGTCCTGGTGTCGATGTTCGCTTTGGGCTCATGGCCAAGTATTTCTTTAGGCTTCTTAGGGTGGGGTGAGACTTGGGTCCACTTGGTACGTCGGCCACTACTGGCCTACTGTACCAGCCCCGGATGATAGATGATGCTGAATATGGAGCAGTCGGTGGAATGAGAATTGGCAGGGGAAACCGATGTACTCTGAGAAACATTTTCCCAGTGCCACTTCTTCTACCACAGATCCCACATGATCCGCCCTGGGCTCGAACCCGGGCCGCTGACTAACCGCCTGAGCTATGGCGCGGCCTTGACCCGTGACCAAGCTCGGAAGGCTAAAATCCCTGAGCATCGCTTTTCAATCGTCATCGCCGTGGGGCTTCCCCTCTTACGTATGGACGCGTCAATCTTGCATCTACGTCATTGTCAAGTGCCCACACGATCCTTTACACACTTACTGTTCTGCCTATGTACATATTTACATTTTTAAACCTTTATGTATTTAATCCACGCACAAAACCTCTGACAAGCGATGCTTTGTGCGGCCTTTACCTATTATCTTACTTAGCTTACGTTACAACGAGGAGTCACGATAGCTCAGTCGGTACGGCGACAGGCTGCGGTCTGAATGGACGGGGTTTGATTCCCGGTGGGAGCAAGAGTTTTATCTTCTCTATAGCGTTGAGACCAGCTCTGGGGTCCACTTAGCCTCCTATCCTAGGGGTGCCTGGAGCTCTTTCCCCGTATATAAAGCGGCAGGGCCGTGAAACTCACCATTCACCTCCGTCTAATGCCAAAGTCAAGGAAGGTGGCGCTATACCTCCATTTCCCATACGTCTTCATGGCATAGCGCTTAACTAAGCACATGGACAACTTTATCTTACAGCGACAACCCAGTTGATTGAACAGCCATATGTTAGGGCAAGTTCGGGTGAATGGGACCACAGAAAAGGGAAATCAGTTGAAAAGTAATGCCTGTCCTAGTTCTGGCAAAGCCGCCTTTTCTTCCGAAATATTTTTTTTCTCTGTAACTATTCCAACCTGAAATACTGCATCGAATTATGTGAAGGCTCTGAGGGGCCACGCGGTAGCGTAGTTGGTTGAAGGACTATGCTACGAGGCAGAAGGTAGCGGGTTCGATTTCCGATTAGGTCACTGAATTTTTCAATTGACATAATCCTTCCATTCGCACTATGTCCCTGGAGTTGACTCTGCTCCTAACAGAAAAGAGTTCCAAGAATCATCCTGGAGGTAAAGGGCGGCCGGCGCGTAAGGCCTTACCGCCATATGTGAGCCGATTGTCTAGAAAATGTGGGAACCTCGACGTTTCACACCCCTTTGGGCCTTCAAGGCCTGTTACAGGGATAGTTTTACCTTTTTTACCTTCTTTTTGTATTGTTCGTGGTAGTTATATTTAATGCCTCTAGTTTCTTGAATAACAGATGGCCTTTTCTTTACCTTCTTAACAGCTACCTTGTAGACCTTGAAACCTTCATAAGAAGAAAACTGCATTCCTATTTTCATTGGAATCCCGGATTTAAAAAGTCCATAAAAATCTAGTACACTATTTCAATTACTCGAGCACGCAGCTACCTTGTCTTATAACGAAAAGGAAAAAGGAAAATGTATTACGCCGTAATGAAGGGCACGTGGCAGCGCAGTTGGTTAAGACGCTGTGTTACAGGCCGGCAGCTCACGGGATCGATTCCCGATGAGGTCATTGCATTTTTCAACTCACCAAGTCCTCTCAACCGCACTATGACCCTGGGGTCGACTCAGCCTCTAACAGACATGAGTATCATGGATCTTCCTGGGGAGTAAAGGGCGGCCGGCTCGTAAGGCTGACAACCTCACCGCCATCTGTGAGCCGACTGTCTAGAAAATGTGGGAGCCTCAACGTGTCACAATCCCATGGGCCTTCACGGCCTGTTACAGGGATAGATTTGCCCTTTTTACGCCGTAATGTAACGTAAAATTTGGTTCTTTTCCAAATTACATTGACCCCAACCGTTCTTTTTAAGAATTGCACATGCGTGCCCCGTTTCACGCGGAATTGAATATTCCTAAGGCGTGCTAATATAAAACTATGGTGTCTTGTATACAATTTTGCCACTCATTAATATGCATCTTATTACAGTGGACAATGCACATGCACTGAATAAAGGCATGACGTAAAGAGAGCTCACAGACGTTTTGAAAATGTGGCACAGTTCAGACATTCGGGAACGACAGTAGCAGATCAATACCTGATTCAGGAGGAAATTAAGAGGAGATTGACCTCGGGTAATGCTTGCTACCATTCAGTCCAGAACCTTTTGTCTTTTCGTCTGCTGCCTAAAAACATAAAAATTGGAATATACGAAACTATAATTTTGCCTGTGGTTCTGTATGGGTGTGAAACTTGGTCTCTGACATTAGGGGAGGAACACAGACTGAAGGTGTTTGAGAACAGGGTGCTGAGGAGAATATTTGGACCGAAGAGAGATGAAGTGACAGGAGGTTGGAGAAAACTGCATAATGAGGAGCTTCATAACTTGAACGCTACGCCAAGTGTAATTAGAATGATCAAGTCAAGGAGGATGAGGTGGGCAGGGCATGTAGCACGAGTGAGTTCGGGGAGGAATACATATACGATATTGGTTGGGAAGCCAGAATGAAAGAGGCCACTTGAAAGTGTAGCCGTTCATTATACTTGACCAGACATCTTCGTATTCAGTAAGATTTGTTTAAGTTAAAACCACATAATTTAGAAACAAGGATCCAGCCGATAGCCACCTTTTTACGTTCAGATGTGACTTAGTTCAAGTTTTGCTTTGTGGACAGGAAGTAATGTCTGGTACATTTCCTGGAATTCTGGTAGTTTTGGTTGAGGCGGAAGTCCTTTGAGAATTCGAGAGCTGACATCTTCTGCCACCTGTAACTCAGATATGGAAGTGCCTGAGGTCAACCCATTGTCCTAATGCAACAACTCGCTGTCAGCTCTAGCGTGGGGTCTGTAACGGCCAGAATCACGTAGCGAAACAATATGACTGGAAAGTCACCAAGTTAGGGAGCCTCTTGGTTTTGAAAGTAGACCAATAGGACTGGACTTCTCTTGGATGCTGTGGCTCGTGGACCTCAGGATTCCAGAGGTTTCATTCAACTTTCGACCAATTCAGACGCAAAAACTACGTCACATGGATAAAGTACAATTTCTGGGGTTATAAGCCGTACAAAGTTCAAAATCACATGAATACCGTTAAGTATAGTGTTATCAGTACATAATTACTGAAAGTGCAAATGTCTTGACGTGGTGTACGTGGCTGTAGCGGAAGGACCCTCCTGCCCTGCCCGAGCCAGGCCCGTGTGACCCTAGACTCTCATCTCTGCCACTAATGAGCAGAACTCAGCTACTCCCGGCCTCTCCCTACTTGCGAGACACCTTAGCGAACCCTTGCCTACTAGCGCCAGCAACCACGAGACAGGGAAGGAGTGCAGTGTCACTTCGGCGAAGGCGTCCTGGAACACGGCGAAGATGACCAGCAAAGGGAATGGAGGAGCAGTTACAGAAGTGCTGCCCAAAGATAGTTATGGTTCCCAGCGCGTCACACAAATGCATCTGTTAGTGGAATCAGTTATAAAGTGGCGCCCAAACGCCTAGGGCCCAACAGCGTGAGGAGATTATAAGACTGTCATAAAAGACCAAGACGTAGGTGGTTGGATAATATTAAAAAAGATCTTAGAAATATAGGATTAGGTGATATGGACTGGATCAATATGACTGAGGTTAGGGACCAGTGGAGGGCTCTTGTGAACACGGTAATGAACCTTCTGGTTCCATAAAATGCTGGGAACTTGTTGAGTAGCTGCACAACTGTCGGCTTTTCAAGAAGGGCTCAGCTCCATGAAGTTAGTTTACTTAGTCAGTGGTCACTCTGGTCTCAAATGCTGCGGTGCATTCTCTCCGTATCCTGGTGGCCGCAAGTGTCAAGCTCGGAGTCTCCTCCATTTCTTTTTGAACGTGTGCCGTGTAGTCCTTTGAAAGCCAACCAACGTTTCGGTGGAACAAATTGCTTCCATCTTCAGAGTCGAAGAATAAGCCAGATAAAGTACCAACATGAAACATGTAGCAAGCAGGCACTTCTGCACTCTGGTTTCTTGCTTGGCTTGTCCTTCGAGCCTGAAAATAGGCGAAACATGTTCCTCCGAAACGTCGATTAACTTTCAGTGGACTGCACTATATGATTTCTTAACCAGCGCTGTGAGAACCTCAGATCGTACAACTACTGTTTCTTTATGAATTGCGCGGTTTGGGCGAACGGCTAAATTGACCGTGGCAATAATTTATATGCAGGATGTGAATGAAAGGTGCGGCCAAACTTTTGGCACGAGTTCCACATACCAAAACAAGAAAGTGTTCATATCCACATGTATCCGGAAACCATTACTTCGTGAGTCACAGCTGAAAGAGAACCGTGTAGACACCAGCAGCAGTTCAGCATTAATGTAGGCCCGCATGTTTTGCCACGTCGGCTTACAGGGCAAAGCTGGCACGTGCTGCGCGAGATGTTCTCAGTAACAGCTTTACCCTCTTTATTAACTTATATTTTAGCAAGTAAAGTTGGCGGATGTCAACCCATTGTTGTGTCGGTTATCTTAAAGGCACAAACGTTCAAAATGACTAGCATCAGTACCATTGCATTGTTGACAGTGGCCTTGAAGATAGCTACATACTTCTTGTATTGTTGCTGATGGAATAATTTCGTGCTTGAGTCCCTGCAGTGTTCTTAGTGTACCCTTTCGGAGTATCCTGAAGATGTTAAGTCAGCAGAAGGGGACGGACACTCCCTTTGTTCCTATTTGTCTTATAGGAAAACAAACATCTGTAAAGTTTCTCACATCGGTGTGCTAATGCAGCTGCGGACCCTTCATGTTGACATTACGAGTCCTTATCAGAAAACAAATTCCTGATGCGCGGTATGATGTTGCCCTCCGGCAATGTGACATAGGCAGTATACAAATATTTACCATATTTACGTAGGCAGTACCTTCTTCTTTGGCCCAGTGCACACAATTGTGTTGACTGATCACACATGTGCAAAAACCGTTCAGAAAATTCAAGCCGATGGTCTCTACACGTACTCAGGGCGTGGAGTAATCACGCCATAAGCACACGGGCTTTACAGACACCGGTTCTCAAGAGACAGGCTCCTTCGGACATTGCGAGAGACCCGTAACACTGTCAGCAGCATTCTCATCGCCACTTGCAGTGCAAGGTATTCCAGACGATCCCTTATTCTCGATTTTCACTGTTTCATATGCCCCAAATGTATCGTGTAACTATCAATTGTCACACGCGTTAAGAAAGTAAAGTTGTGCCTGTACTTCACTAAGCACTACGCCATGAAGGCGTATGGGGAAGTGGATGTATAGATCCACGTTTCCTTGACCTTGGCACTAGTTTGGGGGTGAGTTGTCAGCTTCACGACCTGGTCGCTTCAGCCCCTGGGAAAGAGCCCCCGGTATCAATTGGATAGGATGCTGGGTGGGCCCCAGAACCGGACTAGACATGGAAAAGAGAAAATTCTTCACCCTACCGGAACTCGAACTCCGACCCCTCCGTCGTTTCTATACCAGTTTCTCTACCGACTGCACTGTCCTGGCTCGTTGTTACACGTGTAAGTGTTCCAAATTTATTCTAGTATGCTTTTGCAGTTAAGTGACATTCATGTAAGGATCCACTTAAGTTGTTAAAACGCTAATCTAGTTCCACCATTTTGTTTTGCACTGGATACGGCCATCTAGTGGAGTGTACCAGTACTAAGTGCTGCGCACGTGTTTCAACTTTCAACGCTTACATCAGTTCAATACAAAATCACTGTCTCCGATTATTGAGCATTCTATGACGTAACATTTTGAGGCCGATCAATCGTAAGGGCTCAATCCACGCAAGAAAAGGCGAACATGCATTCACACACCGAGTGAGAGCAGAACCCAGTATCTCAGTGTTAGACCGCATGGCCACTTGTATTGGCAACAGTAAAATGTATTGTCACGTGTCCGGGGTTCCGTGACAAATAATTGTGGATTCCGATATTAGACGAAGCTGTTTATTGGATAACTCGTTTACAATTACGATGACGGTCGCCCTGAAATAGCGTCTTCCACATGATGCGAACTTAATAGTCCGTCGTCTTCTGGGTCTTGTCTGAGCTGGTTCCTTCTCTGATCTCTTTATCTTCTACAGTCGAACGGACTGGAAGGCACCTTCTTGAAGGGTTCCGTTTCACGTGTTAGTGTATTCGTTACCGCGAGAAGCGCCCTAGCTCTGGCTTGCATTTCCGTGGTAACGTGTTATGTATGCGCTGTCTCGGAAACGTGTTTTAACAAGCCATTGTCTAACAATAAACGCCCGCTCTGGTTCAAGATATTCCGGCTTTTAGACGGCACGCCACAGTATAAACAACATGTCATTCAGTATTCATTAAGAGTTTCAAGTGGCTTAAAAGTATGCAGTCCCCCTTCCGTACTAACCGCTGTCTTAAACCGAGACCTAAGTAAGTGAAGAGCGCTTGAAAGAATTTCCCATTGTAACTCTGAACTTGAATTCAGAGCTTCTTCCAGCTGGTTGTCATACGTCACTGACCACTGGTTAGGTAACGAATCTTACAAGGTTAACACTTCACAGCTGAATATTCAACAATTGAAGTGCCTTCTGAATTCTATTACGAATTAATGAATGAATGAATTGAATTCACGAATGAACTCTCTGTCATAAGTTCGGGAGGAAGGAATAGAAGCTGTTGGTCTCCTGTATCCGCTGTGGCGGAGACGTCTGGTGATCCCAACATTCCTCGTATCCACGGAAACCTTTGTTAAGTCTTTGTTGACATGAGAATGAGTTTTAGCGAGCCGTTGTCTAGCAAACTGACTTCTGCTTGTTCGTTGCTATTCCGGCTTTCAGGCGGTGTTTACCGAAACGTTGCCTAGCAAACGATGGTTGGAGCATTTGATACAGACCCCCNTACAAACGCTACAACACTATCCAACATTTTTAAATGTGGATAACGTGCCCGATGATACTTATGAATTAGATGACGTCAACCAACGTTTTCAACGTTAATCCTGGGAACCGAGGTGCCGCAGTCGTTTTTCTTTGCAGAGATTTGCGTTTCACGGATTGTATCTTGGTTAAGTGTGAACCGGCCGCCAGTGTGTGTGTTCGTGCATGCGTGGACTAGGAACACTGGAACGCGGAAGAACGCACTATAAATACGCAACCAGAATGAGAACATGTTCAACACAAGAAGCGTAGATTTGTATGATGAGCATTATGCATATTGTCGCGTGTTGCCTATGTGACGCGACAAGAAAATCCACGTGGATGTCGGCTTTGGCGAATAAGTTTATTGACCGGTCTCGTTCACACTTCCAAGTACAAATATCATCCACTTATAACGTCGTCAGACGTTTCTTGCAATACCGTTAAGGTTCGGCCACAGAGAGCGCTACGCTATGTTCGCTACGTACGCTGTGTACACTCCGCGACGCAGCTAACATAGGGAACATAGCGTACGTAGCGCTCTCTATAGTTACTTCTTGCACCGCTAATCTCGGTAAAGTCTTCTGGTCCCTCGGAGCTACCTGACGACTGGTTGTTCTTCTAAGGTCAGTTACAAACTGGAAACTGCAAACTGCTACAAAAACTGAACTAAAGCCAAGTCCCATTGCGACAACTCGTCGCATTCAAGTCAAAGTCAAAGTCACGTTGCCACTGATTGGGGATGATTTGGAGCGAACCCTTGTCCAAATAAGGGAAAGTGCGAATTATAGAAGTGCTACTCAGACGGAAGATACGCTACTGAAACACGTAAATGTAGCTCTCTGCGTATCTGCTTTCTCGCGGCCGATTTTCTAGGTCTAGAACACTTTGACTTTAAATCTGCGGTAGCGCAGTTGGTTGAGGCACTATGCTACAAGCCAAAAGGTCGCGGGTTCAAATCCCCATCAGGTGGATTTCTTCAGTTTACATAATCCTTCCAGCCGTACTATGGCCTTGGGGTCCACTCAGCCTCTAACAGGAATGAGTACCAGAAATCTTCGTGGGGGTAAAGAGCGGCCGGCTGGAGCGTAAGGCTGACGTCACCGCCATCTGTGTGCCGATTCTCTAGAAAATATGGAAGCATCGACGTCTCACAACCCTTTGGGCCTTCACGGCCTGTTACAGGGATGCCTGTATGTATCTGCCGTAGCGCTACACGCTGCAGTTCACGATAGATGATCGCGGAAATGTGATCACTGATCACCAAGGTCGTAATGCGCAAAGAAATCAGTTGCCCGAATTAGTGAGGTTTTGTTGTAATTTTAACAAATTTTACTTGTTTTATACGCGAAAGCATTTCTGTGTGTTATATTTGCGGACGGGTCATCTTTACAATTACAGTCAAAACAAGCCAAACTGAAGACACGGTCGATTCCGTAGTGCCTTTCACTGGGTTACATTGGTTGGAGTTCTGTCCGAGGCGGTCATAAGGAGGGCGTGGTTGCATGAAAGGTATTTCTCCCTAACCTCACTTCTTACGTAACCCAAGCCAAGCCATTGCTCCATCCACGGTCAATGTCAGGCGGTAGGAGAAGTTCTTTTCGGCATGAAGGCTGACGAAAGGTGCCACAGGAACACTGAAGTAATATATGAACGTTTGCCCCCGTACGCATGGAATGCGTAACCCACTGCTGAGGAAGTTGTCCTGATGACAGCCGCAAGGAATATGAAGCTTGGCACAGTGCAGGCCCTCAACTCTCGACGATGGGTGTATGGATGGTAGGTTGTTCAACTTGAGCGGTTATTTGTTCTGGAATAATTATCACTGTATAGTTAAGTGTGCGTGGAGCCAAAGTTCTCTCTAAGCCGGGGATGCAAGTGCGCAAGCCGTGATGTCTTCTGAGCAGAAATTGGGTTGGTTTGCGCAATAGACATTAAATTTACAAGTTTTAAAAAAATGAAGAAATATATAGTTTAATTTTTCGCTTTTATTTTACGTGAATTCAAAATATTGTGACGTATCGGTTGTGACGCGACACGAGTAAATTGCGTGGTCTTCGGATCGGAACGGATTCTCCTATTGGGTACTTGTACACACACCCGTACAGTGATTCACTTAGAGCGCTGTTGTACCGTTAGCACACTCTGCAACTCTTCCGCGAAGTCTGAGCACGAGCTGCTTCTGTCTCGCTAGAGTCGAATCCAGGACTGTGAGTACAAAACTCAGAATCTCGTATGATATCAGTATCACAGTATCAGTATTGTCATGACCAGATATTTGTTACTCTTTGACAGTTACGGTCTTGCTTTTGTGGGGCACCCTCTCTGACAAGAGGACGGGTTTTTCTTTTGTATTTCCTGCTGGCCATTGCCAGCGCAGTCTTACTAGGGTCTGAGTCCCTTGGGACTCTCGACCATATTTTACTGTCTCAGATTTCAGACTTCCCTTTTCGTCGCCTCCTACGACTCGCAGGGTCACTGTGGAGGTATTCGACCCAGCCTCCACACCTACAGGTTGTAGTTATATAGACACCGCACGGTCCGCATAGAAGACACCTCTCATTCTTATAGCGTATTGTTGTCCGCGTTACCCAGCGACGAGTTATTTACCAAGAATCTTTCTTCGCACGAACTTGTTTATCGAGCCATTGCCTAACACTGGGAATCCATTTTACAATACAGACCATACCTCAGTGTAGTATAGTCCTTCTTGAGAAGCTGATAGTAGCTGACCTATTCAAGATATTCACAACGTCATATATAACCCGAAAGTTCATGGATGTTTCCACAAGTACTCGCCACTGAAACCTATCTTGAGCCAGCTGAGTCTAGTACAGATCAAATCTTGGCTCCTTAATAACGGTTAAAATTTATATTGCGTTAAGTCGCATCTTTCCCTTCGTTTTTCTTGCATGTTAATGTATGCCGTGCTTGTTTGTGACTATAGACGGAGTTTGGACTGGCAGTCGGATTTAAACACACAACTAGTTATTACTATACTTTAAAAATCACTGTCACACACATACTAGTGTTTTCAGTATGTTACAGTCTTCACTAGCCGTTGCTTGGTAGAGGTTTCCAACGGCCTCCCGAACTGTCACCGGCCTCAGCTACCAACGTCTCACAGCAACACCTTACGACGACTGAACTTACAGTTCTCTGACTAACTCACTAACTTCTCAAATCAGACTCAAAATTATGTTACGACCTACGGTCAGTCGGTCAGTCTATCATGATGTCAAGCCCCCATCTGGGGCCCAAGACAAGATTTTTATTACTGTCAAACATTTACAGGTTTATTTATGCGGGGCGCCCTCTCTGACGAGAGGACATTTCGGCTCGGGCAGAGTAGAAAAGAAACCGTTCCCCTGTTGCAGTGCAATTGCTACGTTAATATCAGATGGGGTCATTACCTAGCAACGACCGTTGTCTGCAAGAGCAACGGCTCTTGTATGGTTTCTTATTTCGCGATCGTTGCCTATCAACGGGTCTACATGCCCGAATACACTAATTATACGAATCTCGCCCGTATGTTCAATTCTATTGGAAAATCCAATTGAAAATTCCACGGAAAATATAACAGTTCTCATCTGTATATATGCGTTCCGCAGGTCTCCTGCGTTTAACCACTCTTACACTTTGTAGCCCTGACGGACACTTCAGAACCAAAGTTCCAATTAATACGTGGGCTGTGGACCTTCTTCGGCAAAGGTCGAGGCTGCAATACCGACAGACACTGCAGTTTTTTCGGCCCTCTTCTGTAACAATTCCAGTGATGACATGTGTAACACATGCACAGGGAATCATAAACCGTGTCCAGTTATCTCTACTCTCTAAGCTTGAAGTGCTTACATCGAAGGGGCCTTCGAAACCTGTGTCTTGTGAAGAAGAATAAGTGAAGCTGTCCCCCTGTAACAGGCCATGGAGTCCCATAGGGTTCTGAGACCTCGCACCTCTCACATTTTCTAGACAATCGGCTCACAGATGGCGGTGAGGTTGTCAGCCTTACGCGCCGGCCGCCCTTTATCCCCCGGAAGATTCCTGGTATTCATTTCTGTTAGAGGCTGAGTCGGTCCCAGAGCCATAGTGCGGCTGGAAGAATTAGGTCAATTAAAAATCGAATGACACCGGGAATCGAGCCCGCGACTTTCCAAGGTGTATCATATTGCCTCAACCAACTACGCTGCCGTGTTCCCTCATTATTATTACTGTTGTTATTATAAAAGTTGTCCTGCTAGAAGCGCTTCAGCTGTTAATGTTGCTTGTAGGGACACAGAGAACCCTGTGACTGTGCTCTTGATTATCGATTGTTAAAACATTCCTTCCTCCATCACTAATGTATGATTGTTATCTTGTTATTGCAGCATCGCTGTCAAGGTGACACAACTAAATCGTCATTTAGATAAGAGCAGAACCCCGTGACAATGGTGCATCAGTACAAAAATATATTTCTGGGCTTTATCCTTCGTCCTGTCCTTATCTAAAAACACTGTCCAGTTTATTTTTCAAAACACAACGTTTCGAAGGCTGGGTTCTGCCTCCGTCTTCAGGTGGAACATACTCAGTTGGGCCCAGACGATACAGCTAGAGATACTTGAAGACGGAGGCCGAAACTCATTTCCGAAATGTTGTGTTTTAAGGGTCCGGAGACAGGGACCGGCTCTGCCGATTGGGCCGAACTGAGTAGGTTCCACCTGAAGACGGAGACAGAATCCAGTCTTCGAAACGTTGTGTGTTTGATAAATAAACAGGACGGTGTTTTTAGATAAGGACAGGACGATGGATAATGCACAGAAACATAATACGATGTATTTGTGCTGAATCATTATTGTCTGAATGTTACATTTTCCCTAGTTTTTGTCTTTGTTCGTATGTACATGTTATTTTGTTTTGTTCTTGTTCTTGTGATCATATTAACGCTGGCTTCCCACCGCGGCGGCCCGGGTTCGAGCCCGAGTCTGTTCAAGTGGGATTTGTGGTTGACAAAATGGCGCTTGGCAGGTTTTCTCTGAGTACTTCGGTTTCCCCTGACAATCTTCGTTCCACCAAATTCTCCATCATCATAATCACCCGGGGCAAGTACAGTAGCCCTATCAGTGGCCGATGTGCAGAGTGGACCCAGCTGGACGCAACCCCCCACTACGCGAATTAAAAAAACACTGGCCTCTGGATTGTTCAACTTCTAAAAATTGAATTATTATTATTTTATTACTATATAGGCTGCCTTAGTTTGTGTTTTGTTTGTAACTGTTTTGTGTCAGCTTTGTGTTCAGCCCCCCCAACCTGGAAGACCAGGTCTTTGTA